>NC_088804.1:33281500-33591476 GCF_011386835.1 Chrysemys picta bellii | reverse complement strand
AATTGTTTTTAGTTATAGTCCTCCTAGGTGTTACTTGAAGCTAAATGGAAATATTAACATAGAACCAGGTTGAGATTTTCAAACAGCTCAGAGAATTTAGCCACACATCTTCCCCTCCCGCCCCAATTAATTTTAATTTAATGGAAGATGTCAGGCTAAATCTCTGGCATTCTTTAAAAATTTCATCCATGATTTTTAAGCTTCTGAAAAGCCAACAGCTTAGAAAGATGCATTGTTTTACACACACACCCCCATCAGAATCTTTTCAGCATTTAAAACTCTATTATGATCAGCAAAAATATACATTTTCCATCTTAAACTCCAGCTTTTTTTATATAAACCAGTGTCACCTGGAGTGACAGCACTGGGCTGAATTTTCAGAAGTGCTCCGCATCCATCAGCTCTCCTTGAATGGGCTTCCAGATGTCCAGTGTATTTGAAAATTTGGCTATTTTATTTCATTTGCTTACATAGATCTGTGCCAATGTACACTCACTCGCTCTAGGGCTCAGATTTTCAAATGAGCTTCAGAAAATTCAGTGAGAGCTGGGTACCTAATTGAAACTTTCAGCCTGAGTGCCCTTGACGTAACTTAAAATCACAACACAATAAAAACCAAAACATAACTAAAGGGCAGCAGTCCAATTGAAGATAACGCACTGCAAGCAAGCTAGGCAAATTACCCTCCATTTCTCCAGCCTTACAGTTCCCACCCGTAATTTTCAGAGGCCTGGAAAGAAAATGAGAAACAAGAGCTGATTTCCTTTAAAAAATCTTCATACCTCTCTAGGCACTATTTAGATAGTCCCTGACCCAGAGAGTGTACAGTCTCATATGTTTGTACAGCACCTAGCACAAGGGGGTCCTGATCTCAGTGCCTAGCCAGGCCGACAATTGTGCTGCTACTGCTAACATGCCAGTAGGGGAGCTTTTGGATGCTTATCCTTTCCAGTATCTGGCTCAGAAGCTTCATAGAGTCACTAGCAATATCAAAATCCAGAAGCCCCTATAGAAATGGCCTGCATATATTGTAAGCTAGCACTGGCTTTAGGCTTCACCAGGATCTTGTGTATTTTGCATTTATAAAACAAATTTAACATTCTAAACCTTCCCCCACACCCCAAATATATATATTTAGAAATAGATTTCTTAATGATAAGCGTTATGGCAATTACATAACACCTCTTGCAATCAGGAAGTGCTTAGAAACAGCATGGGCCAAAATGTCTGTCTGTCCTTTTGGTTGCTGGTCAGTCATGGCATATCAGTTTTATGGATGGAGAAATAATGAATGACCAAAAATCCTTTACCTTCCAGAACAGATCAACTGTACAGCAATGGGCCTTCTTTCCCTTGTGCTTTTGGATGGCATTGATTTAATGAGACTGAAGAACAGTGGTAAACAGATTTTTAATAAAAAAAAAATGCATTAACAAATCTCCTACATCAAAGCAACTGGTCTACGTCCTCCTAGCCTGGGATGGTTGACACTGCTAGGGTGCTGGACAAACATGCTTCAGCCTGGTGATCTTAAAAGGCTGTGGTATCTTTCAGACAGTCTCATTCCGGAGACTTAATTAAAACCTAGTTCACTCCTTTATTCAATTTATGAGGCCTAGCCAGTAGGATTAAGCGATTACAGGCAAAAAGCCCCATTTGTGAAACACTCATAAGCTCAAGCTGCTAGGCTGCTCAGTTGTACTCCATTAAATTAATAAGGAATGAATAGGTTGATCCATTATGAATAAAGCTGTGGGGAGTCAGAGCATTGCTTCATACTCTCTGCACACTCCTTAGAGAACATTTGTGTAAAATGATGATGTTCATATTCATTCAATTGGAATTCTATACAAGTGGAATGCATAAATTACTCTAAAGATGGGGAGTTTATCTTAAACATTAACTGTGTGTGTGAATTAATAAGACTATTATAAAACCATTAGCATTCAGTGTATTTACCTACATATGCGGCATACCTAAACCAAATTCAACGATTGCACCTAATTGCTATTCTTGTTGTGTGATCAAGCTGTGGTTCATTTCCCCTTGTAGTCATAATATGTCTGAATTACAATTTTTCTATTAAAACTTTTGAATCCTTTCCCCGCCAGCTTTACATTTATTCCTGTAGGTTCTCCAATTACAATTGAATACACACAATCGTTACTGAATGAGAAGGAAAGGCGCAGCAGGCATGTATGGAAACAAAAGCACTGATAGATCAACAGATGCCTGAATATCAGTTAAGAGTTTAACATCAAATAGCTTCCATTCTCTCAGAAACTATCAGCCAAACTGTAAGGCCAGAAGGAACCAGTGTGATCATCTAATCTGACCTCCTGAATAGCACAAGCCATAGGATTTCCCTGAATTAATTCCTGTTTGAACTAGGGCATGTCTTCTAGAAAATCAGCCAGTTTTTATTAAAAAGTTTCCAGTGATAGAGAATTCTCCATGGCCCTTAGGCTTTTTCTGAATTCCTTTTAAAAAATGAGGGCTTGATCCAGCTGATTTCAGTGGAAAGACTCTCATTTAATTCAATGGCCATTGGAGTGGGCCCAAGGAAAGGAGAAAAAATAGCCAAGGGCATTGTGACAGGTTGTGGAGCACTGCCTTAACCTAGGCAAATAAGGGGTTAAAACCAACTCTTGGCTTGCACAAGTGCTACAGGGTGAGGCTATGAAAGCAGCTGCTCTAAGAACAGGATGAAAGCTGGGTAGAGTGAAAAGTAGGGCTCTAAACTCCGGGTTAGAAACCAGGAGCTGGGGGACTTTGCTTCCATTTCTAAGGTTAGCTGTTAGCTCTCTGCCTAATATATTAAATGTGTCCTGAGAAAGAAACATGATCTGCAGACTTTGTGAGTTTTTTGAGCTGAGATGATTTGCCAGGCTTCAGGACTAAAGCATATAACACATTATGAGGACTGATTCCACAGGATCACAGTTAAATGGCAATCAGAGATACACATTTTCAACAGTGTTGCTGAGCAGTGCAAGGAAGTTGCATGTTACCAGGGGTTGGCTAGCACTTCTGACCTTCATTGTTCCCAGTGGAAACAATGACAGTCTATTAGCCCTCCTCAAGGGATGTCATCATCTCACAGCAGTTCTGAAAATCCCTCAGGACATCTGTGGAACAACAATAATTCAGAGAGAGTTCACAGAATGTTAGAGCTGTGTGAAATGTTCGCACCAAATGTTGTCTGGATGGGAGTTTCATTTGGAACGCTGAGCTTCAATAGAACAGCCTTTCAAACATATGTGACCTGTTGTGAAGTTTGCAACACACAATCATATCAATTTAGTTCAAATGCAAAAATTCAAACACACAAAACCAGGTGAAACACTGCAGTTTTAAACCTAATTTTGCTTTGATTTTTTCCCCTCTGATTTAAAAGCTGAAACAGATAGCCACATAAATTCCTACAAAACCAAACCACAGAGTTTAATGTAGCTTTATAGAAAATTATTTTTCATATCAGAGCAGACCCTCATGTGAGAAGGAAATAATTACTGTACACTGTGAACAAAGAAATCTATGGGAGATTCTGACACACAACCTCTCCTTCTATTTTTGTTTTCTCTGTTGGAATCGTGGGGTAGAAGCTCCAGAAATCCATGATGGATCCATCCAGAGGTGGTCTTCTAGATGTCTGAATGCCCTTCACAGTCCAATGTACTATCCCTTCTAAAGAGCCATTGATCCTTTAGATTCAATAAACTTTCTTAGTTACACAAGATTTCAGGTGGTTGCATTACATGCTCTAGCCTAAGAAGAAACCATCCCTATTAGAACTTCAGTAGGAAAGACTGAAACCTAGATAGATATAATGGGCACCCTAGGCCTATGTAATTAGATGCAGATGTAATATTAAACATCTTCAGGGATAACCTCTTTCTGGCATTAAGGAGACCTTTGATTGGGAAGAATATCACAAGACAAAGAGTTGCTTGATGTCACCAGGGCCCATGAATTACTTAATCCATGCTCGATAGGAAGGATTAATAAATGAATTCTTGACTGAAACTACATGTAAAGTCTGTATTGGAGAAAGACTTATTCTTTGGCCCGACTCCAAAAGAAACTAATCATCAGGAACTTTGTGCAGATTTACAATTATTCTTTCAATAGAAAGTGGTTAGGCCGGTGCTGCTCTGACAGTAATGAAAAAGCTGCAGAAAAGGAGAAAATACTACAGCTTAAACAGAACTTATATGGATCATTGGATTGTATTGCTTGCGATGCTACCCTTGGATTTGTACAGAAAATTAATGTAAAGGGGCTATTATATATTAAACAGACATTATCGCCAAGCTCATCTGAGCTCTGAGGGACAGTAATATCATACAGTCTTATTTTTTGAGCCAGATACCGTTCCTGAACCAAGTGATAAGAAAGGACGTTACTGAGATAGTATGAAATATATATAATTCATACACGCTGCCTTTAACATGGTCATCTTTTATATCTAAAATATTACTCAAAGCATGAATTACTCAAACACTATTCTCCAGTAATACTCTCCTGGGGTCTAATCTAGAACCTATTATAGTCAACGGAAGGAATCCTATCAACCTAAATGTGCATTACAGTTGGGCTCTTATAACACTGCCAATATCTGTAATGTACTAGGGTGGCAATAAATACATAAATTGGGGCTAATAACCAAATTGTTGATAAACTCCTGTCTTTGGAATATAACTGAAAAGCAAAAATCACAGCCTGTTTATCTAGAATTTCTGACCTTTGTGAAAGGCAGCGGAAAATGTTTGTTAATTTGGTTTGTCTAATCTAGCTCTCCTGCACTGAGATTAGGTTGACCACCTAATAATTTTTTCTCATCTCTAACTCACAGGACTTTATTTTAATCTCAAACCTGGAGACCTTCACTAAAACCACAAAGCTTTTTCCCAGAGGCCTTCCTTTGGCCTTCAGAGCACTTCCCCCCTTTGCCCCCCCCCCCCCTTCCAGGATACTTTTTTGACATGAAAAATGAATTTCATGCTGGTTACACAGAAGGTCTGTAGTGCAAGAAGAGAGAGATTGTGTATGGGCTGTAGAATTCCTTGCTTCCGTAGTACAGCAGACCAGTGGTCTGTGTGATCCAGTATCCTATCTCAGAAGATCCTATTCCCAGTGGCATGAGGATTTATAGCCTATATGACTTTTATAATCTAGCTAGTGTAACTACAAACGTCACTCCTATTTGTATCAATGTCCAATCCTTTCTATATCCGTATTGCATTATTTACACCCCAGTAATCCGTGACACAGTTTGTGCACTAGATTTCACGTGGCCTGTGCATGGACATACAGGGGGGAGCATGACGCTTGAGTATGAAGCTTCCTTCCTCTTTCTAGGCTGCACGGGGCTTGACGCAATAGTAGTTCCTGTGCTCCCTGTGCTGTCAAAGGTGCAGAGACTACTTGCTCCTGCTCTGGCCTCAGCTTCAGTACTCTGAAAAGGGGACAGGGAAGAAGTAGGGCCATGGCTGGAGCTGACTGTGTGCAAGGAACAGCACCACTGACTATGGAACTCCTTACTTTGAGAGGTCAGGATGAATGCAAAACTTTTAGGGAACAATGCAAGTCCCTTCTTGTGCTAGCCCTTCCTCAAAGGCTGAAGAATGACATGTAATATTTTTCACAGACAAATAGTAGTAGCAACAATTTATGAATATTAGTAAACAAAATTTCTCATTAAATCATAGCAACTGGAATCATAGAATCGTAGTTCTGGAAGGGATCCCGAGAGGTCATCTAGTCCAATGCCCTGCACTCATAGCAGGACTAAGTATTATCTAGACCATCCCTGACAGATGTTTGTCTAACCTGCTCTTAAAAATCTCTAATGATGGAAATTTCACAACTTCACTAGGCAATTTATTCCAGTGCTTAACTACCCTGACAGGAAGTTTTTTCTCCGAAATCTAACCTAAACCGCCCTTGCTGCAATTTAAGCCCATTTCTTCTTGTTCTATCCTCTGAGGTTAAGGAGAACAATTTTTCTCCATCCTCCCTGTAACACCCTTTTATGTACTTGAAAACTGTTATGTTCCCCCTCAGTCTTCTCTTTTCCAGACTAAACAAACACAATTTTTTCAATCTTCCCTCAGGTCATGTTTTCTAGACCTTTAATCATTTTTGTGGCTCTTCTCTGGACTTTCAATAGGTCTGCATCTTTCCTGAAATTGAAGGAGTGGTAGAAAGTGGGGTCCTTTCAGGACAAAAGTGGCGTATTATCACCGAGACACTCTACTGATGGGGGCATTAGTAATGTGCGGATAGAGCATTTGTATTGTTGGAAACCTCTCCCAAAGATGGCAGTCCTAAAAGTAATTAATAGCTAGAATAGGGCACTGAAACGTGTAGCCATATTTGATAAAGGGGGCAAATAGCAGCTGCCATATCTGACCCCAGGTTCAACCCTTAGAAATATCCCACTTATTTGTAATGGTGACCCCACTGTATTATAATAGAATCTCCCTGAGGCACCAAAAGCTCTAATGCCAGCTCTCGGAAAGGAGGTTTGGTAAATGGTGACTGGGCATACAGCAAATGTCAATACATAATATACATTATAACATACACTTCAGGGTATCGGGACATACTCCCATTGTGCTAATATTTCCATTGCTGCCTCTTTTAATGCCTAAAACACTGCTACTGAAAGCGGAAGAGGACTGTATAAGGGTAGTGTATTGAGTCATTTCTCTTTAACTGGAAAAACTCTGCCTTCCTCTGTAAAAGTGATCAGTGTTCTGCACTAGCCACTCCAGCCTGTAATGGGATAGGACGCCATACCATTATGCTGGGCTTTAGAGCAGGGGCGGCTCCAGGCACCAGCGCAGCAAGCATGTGCCTGGGGCAGCAAGCCGCGGGGAGCAGCCTGCTGATCGCTGTGAGGGCAGCAGGCAGGCAACTTTCAGCGGCATGCCTGCGGGAGATCCGCCGGTCCCATGGCTTCGGCGGCAATTCAGCGGCGGGGACGCCGATGGCGCGGCACCGGCGGACCTCCCACAGGTATGCCGCTGAATCCGCATGACCAGCGGACCGCCCGCAGGCATGCCGCCAAAAGCCGCATGCCTGCCGTGCTTGGGGGGGCAAAAAACATAGAGCCGCCCCTGCTTTAGAGTAAGGTAAGAGGACACAGATGAGGCCTGCTGTCCTGTTCCTTCCTATAACCCATTGACCAATATATTATAACTGCTTCTATTAAAAGGTTAAAATAACACATGTTTAACCCCCTTCTCCCCTCCCAGAATGGTCTCGTTTAAACAACAGCTATTGACAAGGAAGCCCATGTTATCTGAGTGGTCTCTTAGTGTTCACATTCCAATATTTGGCTGTCACATGGATATCTCCTCCCCCCCCCCCAAAAAAAACCAAAACAAACCCCAAAACCACCCAAAATTATTTTAGAAAAAAAGCAATCACACAAAACATGCCTTTATGGCACTGGGCTCTTCAAGGGGTACTTCAAGAATGCTGGACTTGTGGGATTAATATGTTGTACGGCATTAGTACCCTGGGACACTGAGGGAGACAGAAATGCAAAAAGAAGAGAAAGACCCTCCTATCTATGAGAAGACTGACTGCTAGTTGGAACTGTCATAGGAGAGGAATTAGAATACAAAGTAACCTACATAGTTCCAAATGACAGCACTTTTGTCCTGCGTACTACCCATGATAATGCTTGTTGAAAGATAAATCGGTGGAAAGAGAATATCTACCTGCCTGACTCTGAAGTACAGAGTGGGTTTGCCTAATGTATTGGATACTCTATTCAAAACCAGTTCCTGTGAGAACATATGGCCCCTGTAATGGAGCCAAGGTCAGGGAGGTTAAAGGTGGACTTGCTACATAATTGGCAGATGTGTAATAGCCCAGGAGGAAGTTCTAACTCACCCCGTTTTTCCAAGTTTGAATACATGTAAGTGGCCTGTTAGGTCACTGACTTCCCTTTTAGAAATTTCTCACTGTCTTTTTTGGATCTATTCTTCCCTTTTTACATACTGCATCTGGAAAATTCCCCTGAATGTGCACCAAACACTTAGACGTTAAGGTTTGTAAAGCAGATAACCACATTATACTGTTTTTTCATTTTAATTGCATACAGGTCTGGGCACAGGCATGATCAGAGTTGGCACCATCAGTATCTTGCCAATTCTAATATTATCATGTTATGTTTTCCCATGGATTTATTGTGATTTAAAGGATCGGCAGATACAATCTCTTTTGGTTGGTAAGCACGTAATATCAATGAAAAATATCCCCCATGGAATAATAAACTCTTTAATAATAGAAATGTAGCAACCACAATCATGAAGAAAGTGATTACATTTTACATAAAAAATATAAAAGCTCATTTGATCCTAAGCTCCCCAGTGACACATTTATCTGAACTTTTATTTAAAATATAACATCCCTTACTTGCATCTCATTCAGGCCCTTTGTTAACACTAATATAACATAACAGTACAATTGCCTGTAGAGGAATTTAATAAAGGATCACTATGAGTCACTGATCCAAGCTGTTAATTCTGAACCTGCCCACAAATCTGACCCATAGAACTCCTAGGAAAGGTGTTAGAAACTACTGAGCATTTTGACATTGAGTCAAGTTTTACACGCTCCTATACAGTAGCAGTTAATGCAAACTAACTGACTCTTGCTTTAACAGCAGGCTCCTTGTCATTTTCTTCCCACAGAGGTGGCACATTTAATGTGGGAGTCCTGCCTGGATGTGACTTTCTAAATGCCTCTTCTCATACACTGTTTGGAAACCATCATAGTATGAACTAACCTAGCTCTTGACTTCCCTTCTGTTCTCATCTGCTTTCACACCCCATTTCCCCTTCACTATGGTTAACTGCCTCCTCCCTGTCTTTCCATTTCCACTTCTGGACTTACTTCTGGGCTGCCCTCTACTCCAGGAACCATTTCTTGACCTAGTTTGCCCATAAACATCTCTTCCATCAGGCCTATGTACCTTAGCCTTCCAGCAGGGAAATATTCATTAATTTAGTGATGACTCATCAATGCACCATAGAGAAACATACATAAATACACACTCAGCTTTGTCACTCACTCTTGCATCTGTTATGTTGTTTCCCAGCCCATGTTCTTTATTTGCATGTTGTCTTTAACTGTAAGCAAGTTAGTATGCGGTGCTTGTCCTCACACGTCTCTAAAACCAATGGAAAGATGAGGGATGGTCTGGTGGGAAAGGTGCTGGGCTGGAACTCCGGAGATCTGGGTTGAATTGCCTGGTTTGATACAGCCTTCCTGTGTGACCTTGGGCAAGTCATTTAGTCTCTCTGTGCCTCACTGGCCCATCTGTAGGACTGGGGTTAATAGCACTGCCCTACCGCACAGAGGTTTTGTGAAGTGAAATATATTAAAAGATGGTGAAATCCTCAGATACTATGGTAAAGGGGGCCATAAAATTACCTTAGGTGCAATGATGCTATGACTGCAAGTAGTAATAAAATAATAGTACAATAAGACATATTAAAGATGAATGTATCAGGCTCCCCTTGTTTAAGCTTATGAGAGGGCTCTGAGTTTTAATAAACTTTGTCGCTGTGTTCTGATGAGAAATAGCTTCATTCTATATTTGCACTGCCAATTGCTGCCATCTATATACCATCCTTTCCCCTGGAGTTTGGTCACCTCAGGAAGCTTCAGCTGATGATTGATCAATGAGAGCTGTGGTCTTCTCCTGTCAAAATCACTGCAGCATTTTATAGTGCTGGCCCAAAACTCTGTAGTGACATTAATGTAAGCTGGAGAGTGGGTAGGGCCATTTCTGGAAGAGGTTTTATTTTTCCCCCTCTCCCCCCTCCAAATATGATTGTGGTGTCTTAGGGAAATACTATTTTCAAGACAGATGAAAGGGAGGGGGAAGTGGGAGATGGGAGAAAAATGGGGCGAAATCACAGGATTAGCCCTTACATTTATTATTTAATTGTTAAAATTATAAGAAAATATATTTATCTAGGATGCTCAGATACCCAGGAGCGGCGCCAGGGTTTTTGGCACCCTAGCCGGGGGTCCTTCCACGCTCCCAGTTGTTGTCGGCAATTCTGCGGCGGGGGGGTCATTCCGCTCTCCCGGTCTTTGGGGCACTTTGGCGGTGGGTCCTGGAGCGAGTGAAGGACCCGCCACAGAATTGCCGCCAAAGACCCGGAGCACGGAAGGACCCCCCCGCCGCCGAATTGCTACCAAGGGCAGCAAAATCCCATCCCACCCCCCAAATCCTGGTGCCCTAGGCGACCACCTAGGTCGCCTAAATGGAAGCGCTGGCCCTGCAGATACCATGGTGAAGGCCACAGGCATAAGGACTTACCTAAGTTGAATCAGAGAAAACTTTACCTATTCGAAGTCTGAGAGACAAGGGTGAGGTAATATCTTTTATTGGACCAAATTCTGTTGGTAAAAGAGACAAGCTTTTGAGCTTACACAGAGCTTCTTTTCAGGTCTGGGAAACATACTTGGAGTATTAGAGCTAAATACAAGATGGAACAGATTGTTTAGTATAAATCCTTAACACACATTTCCAGGGACCATTCAAGATGAAGTGGCCTGTTAATGCCTCTCTAGTCACACGGGGGGAGGAAAGGAAGGGAGAGAGAAAGAAAAAGGTAACTGGAGGGGGGCAGTTGTTAGTGGGTTATAGGTTTTGTCATAAATCTCGTGTGTCTATTCAGTCCATGATTTTTGAATTATACACAAATGCAAGAAGCCTGGGAAACAAGCAAGGAGAACTGGAAGTCCTGGCACAGTCAGGGAACTATGATGCGATTGGAATAACAGAGACTTGGTGGGATAACTCACATGACTGGAGTACTGTCATGGATGGATATAAACTGTTCAGGAAGGACAGGCAGGGCAGAAAAGGTGGGGGAGTTGCGTTGTATGTATGAGAGGAGTATGACTGCTCAGAGCTCCGGTATGAAATGGCAGAAAAACCTGCGAGTCTCTGGATAAAGTTGAGAAGTGTGAGCAACAAGGGGTGATGTCGTGGTTGGAGTCTGCTATAGACCACCAGACCAGGGAGATGAGGTGGATGAGGTTTTCTTCTGGCAACTAGCAGAAGTTGCTAGATCGCAGGCCCTGGTTCTCATGGGAGACTTTAATCACCCTGATATCTGCTGGGAGAGCAATACAGCGGTGCACAGACAATCCAGGAAGGTTTTGGAAAGTGTAGGGGACAATTTCCTGGTGCAAGTGCTGGAGGAACCAACTAGGGGCAGAGCTTTTCTTGACCTGCTGCTCACAAACAGGGAAGAATTAGTAGGGGAAGCAAAAGCGGATGGGAACCTGGGAGGCAGTGACCATGAGATGGTCGAGTTCAGGATCCTGACACAAGGAAGAAAGGAGAGCAGCAGAATACGGACCCTGGACTTCAGAAAAGCAGACTTTGACTCCCTCAGGGAACAGATGGGCAGGATCCCCTGGGAGAATAACATGAAGGGCAAAGGGGTCCAGGAGAGCTGGCTGTATTTTAAAGAATCCTTATTGCGGTTGCAGGAACAAACCATCCCAATGTGTAGAAAGAATAGTAAATATGGCAGGCGACCAGCTTGGCTAAACAGTGAAATCCTTGCTGATCTTAAACACAAAAAAGAAGCTTACAAGAAGTGGAAGATTGGACAAATGACCAGGGAGGAGTATAAAAATATTGCTCAGGCGTGCAGGAGTGAAATCAGGAAGGCCAAATCACACTTGGAGTTGTAGCTAGTAAGAGATGTTAAGAGTAACAAGAAGGGTTTCTTCAGGTATGTTAGCAACAAGAAGAAAGTCAAGGAAAGTGTGGGCCCCTTACTGAATGAGGGAGGCAACCTAGTGACCGAGGATGTGGAAAAAGCTAATGTACTCAATGCTTTTTTTGCCTCTGTCTTCACGAACAAGGTCAGCTCCCAGACTGCTGCACTGGGCAGCACAGTATGGAGAGAAGGTGACCAGCCCTATGTGGAGAAAGAAGTGGTTCGGGACTATTTAGAAAAACTGGACGTGCACAAGTCCATGGGGCCAGATGCGCTGCATCCGAGGGTGCTAAAGGAGTTGGCGGATGAGATTGAAAAGCCATTAGCCATTATTTTTGAAAACTCATGGCAATCGGGGGAGGTCCCAGATGACTGGAAAAAGGCTAATGTAGTGCACATCTTTAAAAAAGGGAAGAAGGAGGATCCGGGGAATTACAAGCCAGTCAGCCTCACCTCAGTCCCTGGAAAAATCATGGAGCAAGTCCTCAAGGAATCAACTATGAAACACTTGGATGAGAGGAAGGTGATCAGGAACAGTCAGCATGGATTCACCAAAGGGAAGTCGTGCCTGACTAACCTAATTGCCTTCTATGAGGAGATAACTGGCTCTGTGGATGAGGGGAAAGCAGTGGATGTGTTATTCCTTGACTTTAGCAAAGCTTTTGATACAGTCTCCCACAGTATTCTTGCCGCCAAGTTAAAGAAGTATGGGCTGGATGAATGGACTGTAAGGTGGATAGAAAGCTGGCTAGATCGTCGGGCTCAATGGGTAGTGATCAATGGCTCCATGTCTAGTTGGCAGCCAGTTTCAAGCGGAGTGCCCCAAGGGTCGGTCCTGGGGCCGGTTTTGTTTAATATCTTTATTAATGATCTGGAGGATGGTGTGGACTGCACTCTCAGCAAGTTTGCAGATGACACTAAACTAGGAGGCGTGGTAGATACACTAGAGGGTAGGGATCGGATACAGAGGGACCTAGACAAGTTAGAGGATTGGACCAAAAAAACCCTGATGAGGTTCAACAAGGATAAGTGCAGAGTCCTGCACTTAGGACGGAAGAATCCCATGCACTGCTACAGACTAGGGACCGAATGGCTAGGTAGCAGTTCTGCAGAAAAGGACCTAGGGATCACAGTGGACGAGAAGCTGGATATGAGTCAACAGTGTGCTCTTGTTGCCAGGAAGGCTAATGGCATTTTGGGCTGTATAAGTAGGGGCATTGCCAGCAGATCGAGGAACGTGATCGTTCCCCTTTATTCGACATTGGTGAGGCCTCATCTGGAATACTGTGTCCAGTTTTGGGCCCCACACTACAAGAAGGATGTGGAAAAATTGGAAAGAGTCCAGCGGAGGGCAACAAAAATGATTAGGGGTCTGGAGCACATGACTTATGAGGAGAGGCTGAGGGAATTGGGATTGTTTAGTCTCCAGAAGAGAAGAATGAAGATTTGATAGCAGCCTTCAACTACCTGAAGGGGGGTTCCAAAGAGGATGGAGCTCGGCTGTTCTCAGTGGTGGCAGATGACAGAACAAGGAGCAATGGTCTCAAGTTGGAGTGGGGGAGGTCCAGGTTGGATATTAGGAAACACTATTTCACTAGGAGGGTTTTGAAGCACTGGAATGCGTTACCGAGGGAGGTGGTGGAGTTTCCTTCCTTGGAGGTTTTTAAGGCCCGGCTTGACAAAGCCCGGGCTGGGATGATTTAGTTGGGAATTGGTCCTGCTTTGAGCAGGGGGTTGGACTAGATGACCTCTTGAGGTCCCTTCCAACCCTGATATTCTATGAATCTATGAATTTAAGCTCCCAGGCTTTTGAAGGGATTGTGCTGTTTTCCTTTGAGAATAAAGACTGAGAGATCAGCTATAGAGTGATCGCTTTGTGAAGTGTTCACCAACAGGTGATGTGGGGTTTTTGTGTGTTTCTTCTATCATTCTCTTGTGTGAGCTCATTTGAGAGTGTAGTTATTGTCTGGTCTCACCCACATAGTTGTTGTAGGGGCATCTATTGCACTGGATGAGATACAATACATGTTGTGATAAGCATGTGTAGATCCCCTGGATCTTGAAAGGTGTGTTGTGAGTAGGGTTGCCAACTTTCTAATCACACAAAACCAAACACTCTAGCCCTGCCCCTTCCCTGAGCCCCACCCCTTTCCCAAGGCCCAGTCCCCCACTCAGTACATTCCCCCTCCCTTGGTGACTTGCTCTCCCCAACCCTCACACACTTTCACTGGGTTGGAGCAGAGGGTTGGGGTGCGGGAGGTGGTGAGGGCTCTGGGCTGGGGCCAGGGAGGAAGGGTTTTTGATGCAGGAGGGGACTCCAGGCTGGGAGGTGGGGTTGAGGGATTCAGAGTGTGGGAGGGGACTGTGGGTTGAGGCAGGGGGTTGGGGTGCAGAAGGGGGTGAGGGCTCTGGGGTGGGGCCAAGGATGAGGGGTTCAGTGTGTGAGAGAGGGCAGGGACTTGGGGTGCAGGGGCGGTGAGGGCTCTGGGATGGGGCTGGGAATGAAAGGTTTGGGGTGCTGGAGGGGGCTCTGGGTTTGGGGGGGAGCTCAGTGCTTGGGTTGGGGTGCAGGTTTACCTCGGGCGGGTCCAGGTCAGTGGAGCAACAGGGCTAAGGCAGGCTCCCTGCCTGTCCTGGCACTGCGCTGCACCCCGGAAGCGGCCAGCAGGTCCGGCTCCTAGGCAGGGGGCCAGGAGGCTCTGCGCACTGCTCTCACCCACAGGCACCTCCTCCCCCCCCCCCCCCAGCTCCCATTGGCCAGGACAATGGGAGTGCGGAGTCAATGCGTAGGGCGGGGGCAGTGCACAGAGCCCCATGGCTGCTTCCGGGGCACAGCACAGTGCCAGGACAGGTAGCGACTAGCCTGCCTTAGCCCCGCAGTACCGCCGACTGGACTTTTAATGGGCCATTCGGTAGTGCTGACTGGCGCTGCCAGGGTACCTTTTCGACCAGGTGTTCCGGTCAAAAACCGGACACCTGGTCACCCTAATTGTGAGGTCTGTTGATTATTGTATTAGTGGAGATATGTCTACAGGTTTTGCATCTGTTGTTTTGGCAGAGTCTGGTGCTGCTTTGAGTTGGTGTGTCCTGGACTATGGGAGGTCGCTTCTGATGATGAGCTTGGAGAGCCCAGGGGCGTTTTCTGAAATTCACAGCTATTACAGTTTTTCCATAAAGTATGTCATATGAAAATGTATATGGGTCATATTCTGATCTAGATTACAGTTGTAAATCCAGAATAACTTCAGTGGATCTACTCCAAATTTATGCTGGTGTACCTCAGCAGAATCTGGCCCTATATCTGCAATATTTATTGCAAAATATGACCACTGATTTCTCTCTAACTTTTTCCCTGCACACGTAATTTTAGAGGTTTGGGTAGGGATCGCTCACTTAGTGATGGTACCAAGACATAGGCAGACTTGGTAACATTCTGAAACCCCACAGCAAATATCTGCTGTGGATCTGGATGGAGACCATGGCAGAAATATATTCAAAATCTTCTATTTCCTCCTTTTAGCCTGCCAATCCCAGACCGCTTACTGCCATCCTCAAACTCCGGCCAGCCATTGCCATTACTGAGAAACTAATCTCATGCTCTGTAAGGAAGAGCTAATGGAAAGTCATTAGTCCGGGACTGTCCATGAGAGGGACAAAGTCTCAGTGCAGAGAGTTTCTTTCTTGTAACCAGCAGTCGAAGGTGTGGAATGGGAACAAGGTGTTTTTAGGGTTTGCGTTCTTAATCCAGAGCCAGATCAGATGATTGAGAACATGCCTGAGGTAAAGTGCATTAGAGAATCCACCTTGGAGGCTTAGGAAGGTAACTATGGTGAACCAAAAGATCAAAATTACCCCGTGTATTAGAGCTTGTACCTGCACTTGCACAACGTGCTGGTGTTCTCAGCTGCCAAAAAGAAACGCCTACCTTAGCTTCTAAGTACAAAATTTGTTTATACAAAGTATAGGTGAGCTTAGGTAAAATAGAGTCTGTGAACCATTGCTCCACTCTCTTCAGTTATGCAGATCCAGTGGCATTAATCCCAAAACGTACTATTCATATATTTAATAATGGGCCCATCCTACTCTCTGGAGCCCAGTTCCTCGGCTTCTATAATTCATCATAGCTCAGTCAAAGTCAATGGAAAGGAGACAA
This sequence comes from Chrysemys picta bellii, assembly GCF_011386835.1. Lineage (NCBI taxonomy): Eukaryota > Metazoa > Chordata > Testudines > Emydidae > Chrysemys > Chrysemys picta. The sequence continues at coordinate 33,575,552 of NC_088804.1, read as the reverse complement.
TTTACATTAGCTGAGTTTCTGTCCCCCTGGGTATTTTTATAAAAGCTTTATACAAAAAATAACGCCTTGGCACACACAGTGAGCTAAGTGAGCTCATGGCTTTGCCCCCCCCTGCCTAACATCTGTTATAGTACTAGAGACCAACTGACCCTCATCTTCACTGGCAATGATGTCAGCCTTCATTGCCTACTAATGACATTTTCCCACAAACATCTTCTTGCTTTCTCCCATGCTAGCTCTTATGCATAAGAGGATATTCTCAAGGCCATGATACCTACAAATTGCTTGACAATGGCAAGGCCAGTGATGAAAGTAAAAATAGGGACTTACCTTTAAATTGCTACCTGGGGAAGCCGGGCTGCCCCGGTTCGGCACACTGGCTCTTGCTGGTACGCCGTACTGGGGCGTACCGGCTTACTTTCACCTCTGGGCAAGGCAGTAGGTCAGCAGTGTCCCAGCCCATTAAACTTACTATAATCTTCTTGCTATTTTCCTGTGCTCCAACCATGTCCATTAGTTGTATCCATCTGTTGTCTCTCTCATCTTGTAGTTCGATTGTAAGCTCTCTGGGACAGGGAGCATCTTTCTGTTATATGTGTGTATAGTGGCACAATATGGCTGCCATATCTAGGCATTACTACAATGCAAATAACTAATCATAATAAGTTTATAGACTGTCTGGGCAAGCATTCTACAAAAATAGCCTGCAGTAATATTTATTAATGATTCTGTTACCTGATTAAAGGGTGAAAATAGAAGGTTGTGCTACATAGCCTCCCCACCCCCACTGTGGAGCAGCCTTGCAACATCAGCTAGCATTAGAACAAGTATTTGTTTGTTTTTAAAGTGATAGCACTGTCCCTTGAAAGCAGTAATGTATGGATAGCTCTATTTAATAGACATGTAGGAATTGAGTGAGACGTGCTTGTTCTCTTACCAGGCATTGACTGGAAATGGTCATAAAAGAAATAAAAGTACATTTGCCTTGTTAATACAATTTGTATTACATATTCATAAACCATTTTATAAAACTCCCAAGGAAAAAATTCAATTGTACTGAAAGCACATAATGGTAGAGCAACCATACAGAAAACAGGCAGCATGCTACAGAATTAACTGCACCATGAATGAAATGCTATGTCTATAATAAACCCATTCAGATATAAATTATGGGAGAGTAGATGAAATGTTTGTTAAGCAATAAAGCTTGCAACCATACATGTGAAATTGAATGGGATTTATCATAAAATATTGTGGAGGATATGGCCTGAATATGTGTTACAAATTGACTGAATTAAAAATAATCCAGAGAAAGAAAGCTTTCGGGAGACTGAAATTTTAGGAAATGAGTTCATAAGCTATTTAGCTGTGGCCCAAAGTCCCCTGGTGCCAAGAAAAAAAGATTTAAGAAAATAAGAACTGCTTGATTTCTGAGAGGACCACAGATATGTTGTCTTAATTTTAATGTCCTAAATTTGTCATATAATCTGACTCCCTGTTGGGTAAAACAGTATCTCACTGGTTGGAGTAGAGGATAGGGAATTTGGCAAAACCCATGTTTGGTTAGTATGATTTACGGGGGAAGATTTTTTTTTCCTGAGTTGTTTATCTCAGTAAGGCTGCTGTATTGAGAATAGGACAGATATTTTGGTTGGACTTTAAAGAGATATGTGGTATGTTTTCCCAAAAGACCTTACCAGATATCTCAACACAAACAATAAAGTTGCTAAAGAATACATTCCATAAGTTTCCATGTAGCCTTTAGCTGGTCTTGGCTACATTCCACTTTTGAAAATTGCAGTCTTAGCTTTCTTTGGATCCTCATTACTTCCAAAAATTGTAAATACTCCCAATTTTACAACATGATGGAAATATTGTACATATGCTTAAAAACCTTAACAGAAGCACCTGAAATTATATTTAACATTTAAAAATAGGTATTTATGGGCTCTGGGGATAAATGAGAGACTGGATAGGTTTCAGCCACAAATAACATTTGTAGGCATGGAAACGAACAACAAGGGTCATCAAACTCTGTGAACTCAGTGCCTGTAATGGTCAAGAAGGAATGGCCTCTTTTCTCCAATACACAGATGGGCAAATGCATTTCAGGGTGGTAGGTCGACAACACAGAACTAGTTAGACCTTTAGGGACAGATCCTCAGTCCTGAGGGACAGAATGTAATCAGTTTTTCTCTGTTCACGTCATTAGAGTGACATTGATTTATGCAAGTTGAGAATCTGGCCTATAGTTGGCCCCAAAGAATAGAGAGTCCAAACTCTCTCTGTCTACAGAGTTTATGTGGTCTTACCTTGTTTAGTGAAACTAAGGTTCCTATTAACTTAAGTACCTTTGGCTTTGGTGGTGGTTCTGTTTGTTTAAAAGGTTTGTTGGGCTGAAAAAATGGATACGTAACTTCACTCATCAAGTTAATGTATCTGACTGACTGACTAACTTCTCTTAATCTTTTTGACTGTGCAGTCCACTAGAGCACTTCCGTTTGCCATTGCCTACTATACAGTAAATAAAGGAATTCCCTGTGATCTACTGGGTAAGACCTCTCTAACTTAGTTGTTTGTTTCCGGCTAACATTCCAATCCCATAATACGTAAAACATTCCCTTTCTTGTAGAACAGTAACAGTCAATCAGTATTTCTGTGCTAGATAAAGATGAAAGCAGGTTTTCAGCAGCAGATTCTTTTGTCACCTTGCAAAATGGGTCTACAAGCTTTCCCACTTAACAACCCAGTCACCCACCCAGGAGATATTTTACTGGTTTGTTTCATTTTTCCTCCCAGAAATACCACATGCAGCACAAATGTACTTCAGTGACATAGTACACATTGAGAATGGGTGATAGTCCTATCCCTTTAAGGCATGTGCCCATAGGAGAGTGAGTTTATTTTACTCACAGAAATGCAGTCTATCAGGAGCCTCTTTTCAACAGAGGAGGAAAAGCCTGTTAACTTGTCAAGCTGCATCTGAAAGGCCTTGGGTTCAAAGCTGCTCATCAGTGTTGGTTGACATTCCCCTTTAGTGCCTTTGGAAGTATCAAATTTGCCAGGTATTGACTGCATCGCTGAGTTATCTGTTGAATAAGCACAATCTCCATAAAGGACATAAGGCCGGGGACATATTCACCATGCATTTTAAGACATGGTTGATTTGATTTTTTCATTCCCTCCTCCCCCAAACATATTTCCTTCAAACTTAAACACTAAACTGTAACAATATTCTTGATTTGTTTTATTTGGGGAGTAATAGCATCAATTTGGCATTTATTTTTCAGGCATTTTGCTCAGGGGTGTGGGCTCTGGGAAGAAGTAGCACAATGCTTATAGTGTCTGAATTACCTTTTGCCCCCCTAGAGACGAATACTTCACATCAAGGTTAAGGTCACAGGCATGGCAGCATGAGCAAACTTGTCTGGCAGCGCTGCAGAAGACCAGATCTCTTTCTAGATATATATAAATAAGAGACCCAGGATCTCAAATCTAGAGTTTAATGTTTAAACTTTGTGTACATGTTTCTTAAATAAATTAAGAACAAAAAACCCCCAATGTTGAGTTAATTTTGGGAAGCACAGAAATCTAATTTTGGAGTTCGAACGTCATAAACTAAACTCCACAATGCACAAGGAAAAACAAACATTGGATAAAACACCTGAGCAGAGAAAATGAATGAATGTTCAAAATAATGCCTGCGACCACTCCAACAGAAAATATTTTGTGGACTAAAACACAATAGAAAGGGAATCTGAATCCTGTTTTTCTTCTGACTACTTTAAGAAGTACGTCCAATAAAAGATATTGCCTCACCCACCTTGTCAGTGTAAGATATTGTCAGTCAAGAGACATATAGTTCACTGCAAATTCCATTCCATTCCTAGATCTCTGGGCACGTTTATCATTGACCTGTCGTATCTGAAAACAGAATTGATTTTGGTGGGAGCTATGACTTTTACTCTTAGGACAGGGTTCTTACCCAACTTGTTTTACATTCTTAAGAGTAATTTTTTGAATGAGCCAATCATGAGGACTCTTACTGATAGATCTTTCAGTGGATATGTCACAGAACAAAAAATACATTATAAAACTGATGGGAACATTTTTTTTCTTTCAACTAAATATATATGTCAGTGGCCCTCCACTCAAGTGACAAAACCTACCCATAAGTCTGAAATTGATGAGAAATATTTATTAACAAAAGTGGTTTAAGAAACCCTGGGCATATTAGTGAGGATCAAATTCTTTTGGAACAATTAACAATGCACCCTCCCATGCCAAATATTTCCCCATTGCAAGAAGTAAACCTGAACTAAATCTTTTGTGAAGGTTCAGCAAATTAATGACAATAATATTTTGTAGTTCTACAACAGCTTTCACCCGAGGATTACACTGCACTTTGGCAGATAATAATTAAGCCTCACAACACCTTTGTGAAATATGAATCCACTCCTTTTTGCAGATAAACTGAGGCATGCCCAAATTATCTAACATGTCCAATAATCTTGAGTGCCCAAATTGAGCCTCCTGTGACCTAATTTTCATAGGTGCTGAATGTACCTTCCGAAAGGGGATCTGTATTAGGATTCTTGACACAAATGGACTCTGTAGCTCCCAGGCTTTCTAGCTCCCTGAATGAGGAACACAGCTCATGCTGCACAAGGCCTGCCTAAGTCTTGGTCCAGAATAAACGATCATGATATATGGACTGTTCACTGTGCTATATTGAGCACTAGTATCTTCCATTGACTATATTTGCCATGGTGGATACTCAGGACCTCTGAAAATCGGGGCCGAGGTATCTCAAGTTGGGCACCCAAAAACTTTAGCTCCCAAAATTCGTGAATACTTTTGAAGAATTTGATTTTAAATAATTTGCTCATGGTTATTCAGCGAGTCAGTATCAGAGCCATGAATAGAACTCCTGACTTTTGGTTTTATGCTCTAAGTACTGTGATCATGCTTCACTAGCCTGGACCAGAAGTGGAAATGAAGAAATACCACAGGATTTACTAAGAATACTATTTCCACCGAATTTTGCAAACTCAAGCGGTTTGGGTAGTTTTCCATCCTCAAGAAAGTGGTAGGACTGACTCTGCTCCTGGGACTTTCACCTCCATGAGTCTGCAATGGGAGACTCTCCTCACATTTCCTGCACTAGAAGGTGGTTGGGGTGCATGTCAGGCTTATTCTACTCCGGAGAGCAAGTAAAACCTACCCCTAGAACTACACACACACACACACACACACACACAATACATGATGTGAAAGCTTAGTGGCTTCAAAATCTCCGCCCACAAAGAGGACAAGGAGAGTGGGGAAAACTGGCACACCAATAGCAGGAAATGGGTGGAGTCCCAGTCTGTGTCATCAACTGACCAATCATTAAGGAAAGTCATTTGCTTGTCATTGATGGCAAAGGGGCTGATATAATAAAAGTCATGTCTGCCCTCTACAATGAGAAGCTGGCAAGGGACTGTGAAAGACACCAAAGAAAATCAATGTTATGCAGCTTTGGTGGGCTGGTGCAGAGTTCTGCAGTGCCAAAGTCCAGATGTGTGTCTTATTGAACTGAGTCCTTATATGTTTTATTTATAAATTACTGAGATAATTTATAAAAGAGATACAGCGGAAGAGGGAACCCATAACCTTATCATTCCTATTCTTTTTAAAGCGACAGCTACTAAAACCAGGGTAATACATTTTATGCTGGGGAAAAATATTTAACACAATAGATCTTCCCATAGTAGCGCTCGCTTCGTCTATCATTCCACAATTTTGCTATAAAAATCATTGCATGTCAATCATTTGATCTAAAAGGAATAATCTCAGATGTTATTCATCTGGCATGCCATGTTACATTATAGGTTTTTATAAGCCAACACTGAAGGTGTGAAAGAAATTAATTGCCGGTATTATTTCCCATAAAAACAAATAAATATTAATGGTTGCCTTTAAAGTCAATTGGACACTTGATTTTAATTCAAATTGTATTTCAACTTGTATTAGTTCAAGGACTGGCCAATCCTGGGATTTAAAATACAGATACTGACATTTCTGATTCACATATTTTAAACATTTGTATTGGGATTTCAACCACTCTCATAGTATAATAAGACTATGCATAATGACGTATTAAACATGACAGTGGCATTCACATCTCTGCTCTGAGTGCAGCAGAACATTAATAGAATGCAACGTTAGCAGTATTTGATTTTCTTGGGGCCCAAACTTCTGTACTGTTCTGACCATTCCATTCTGACAACAGGACTATGTTTTCATATAGCTTGAACCTCAGGCACTTCATCAGACATCATCAGTAGCCGCACTATAAGGCTCAAATGAAGTAACAAAGTGCAGGGTACCTGGCATATGCTCAACCAGATCACCTTTGCAAAGTTGGCCGTGCTTAATTAAATTGTATTTGAAACATAGAGATGAGGAGCTTGCCAGGAAAAGAACACACATGCATACAGTGCAAAGGGACTAAGGGTGGAAGAACCTCAAAATGTTTTGTTTAAATAAGCTGCCAAGAAAGATTAAGAATCCGAACTTCCATATACTCAAGATTAAACATCCAAAAGTTATGTATATTTGATCATCTGTGTTACCCAAATTTCTTCCTTCAGCAGAATCTGGGCTGGAAATCTCATGGAAAAGACAGTCTCATGAGATGTTTAGTTAAATCAAATCAAATAGTTAATCTATATAAGTGGTAACATTTAACAGAAAAGAAATTCCATCTAATCCAAAACATTTCACATTTTCTTTTAACAAAAAACATTTGCTTCCTCATTTGTTTCTGTCTTTTGCACCATAAATATGTCAGTTGTTTAAAAGATGCAAGTGCCCTTATAAATGTATGTGGGATAAGCCAGGTTGTAAAGGATTCAGGTTCATGAACTGTGTTTATGCACATTGTCTAGTTCTCATGAATAATTGATTCTTGTCCGTCCTGCACAAATATTTCTATTAGATACCATTCAAATGGATAGCAGGTATCTGATCTGGTTAAAAATAAAGAGGCTGGGTTCTTTAACTTAAACTGTAATGCAAGACAATTTGATTGGTGGTATACAGAGTGGAGTCACACATTTCAAATGGGATTCATTGAGGGAGAAACTCTGATTAAATATATGCACAATTCAGATGTGTAGTAATTTCTGAGAAGTAATTGTTCCAGACCATGCTGCCACATTGTATTTTAATTATGTGCGCTGTGTGTGAATGTGCAGTGGTGAATGGACTATCATTAAAACATGGCTTGTTATAACAACAGGTTAGGTTAGCTAGAAAGAAGAATATATTTGTACCTGGTAAATTATATAACAGGCTCATTATGTCTCAGGACTTAAAAAGCAGGCCATGCCTTCTCCAGAATAATGTAATGACCAGGAGGCGTGGAAGAGTAATTGCATTACCCAATATCTCTAAGACCCAGTAGGTGGGTGTCTGTTCCTTTACATTTAGAACCTCTTTAAAACAATTACCACTTCCTTCCACTAAAGGAAGAGTCAGTCTACACATGAGTCAATTCAGTTCTGAGAGCCAAAGTGTGCACATGGGCACAGAAGGGCAGAGGTAGAACACCCCATTGGGACTGATTCTGATCTCAGATCATTGCAACTCCATTGATTTAAGTGAAGCTGCACCTCATTTTAATCAGAATTAAGCCCAAAGACATATGAGAAAAGGTACAGAGATCAGTTCTCGATTCTGCTCTCATGAAAGTCAACAGGAGTTTTGCCATTGACATCAAAAGGAGACAGAGCAACTCCTAGGAGAGTAAGACAACATCAAAGAGCAACTATCTGTGGCTTGTAAGGTGTTCTGTGTGTAACAAACTGATAGCAATAAGGATTCTTGGGAGAAGCTCCCTATAGAAACAATTTTGTGCCTATGTTTTATCTCCTTCCCATGCTGATCTGTGGCGTGATGAGATTCTTTGCCATTCTTTGAAATGTTGGTGTTCCACTAGAAATTCCATCATTCTGAAGGGCACATAACACAAAAGTAGCATTGATATGCATGTATCATGATATGTATGCATGAGTACATCAGGTACTCTTCAAGAGAACATGGGAAAAATACTTGCTCTCTGGGTGCTAACCCATTACTGCCCTACATATGGTATATCTGGCTGTATTCCCCTATGGTATTTTGGACTATTTTAACTTTCACATCATAGATGTTACCAGATGGAGACGCCTGGAGACTGAAGTCCTCTCTTTAATCCACAAAACACATGTAGTCTTCCCATATTTCTCACTTCATAGAACCTCTTTTCCTCCCTTCCCCGACCAGGGATGAAAGAAGGGCTCTGTCATATAGAACAGGGGTCGCAACCTTTCAGAAGTGGTGTGCCGAGTCTTCATTTATTCATTCTAATTTAAGGTTTCGCGTGCCAATAATACATTTTAACATTTTTAGAAGGTCTCTTTCTAAAAGTCTATAAATATACAACTAGACTATTGTTGTATGTAAAGTAAATGAGGTTTTTTAAATGTTTAAGAAACTTAATTTAAAATTAAATTAAAATGCAGAGCCCCCCGGACCGGTGGCCAGGACCCGGGCAGTGTGAGTGCCACTGAAAATCAGCTCACGTGCCGCCTTCCGCATGCGTGCCATAGGTTGCCTACCCCTGCTATAGAAGATGATTCAGTCTTCATGTTCAGTCAGTTTTGGGCTGTGGTAATGAGACTACAACTGGATGGATGATATTTGTGATGTCAACAGCTGCTGACAGTATCAGAGGGGTAGCCGTGTTAGTCTGAATCTGTAAAAAGTAACAGAGGGTCCTATGGCATCTTTAAGACTAACAGAAGTATTGGAGCATAAGCTTTCGTGGGTGAATGCCCACTTCATCAGACGCAAGTAATGGAAATTTCCAGAGGCAGGTATAAATCAGTGTGGAGATAACAAGGTTAGTTCAATCAGGGAGGGTGAGGTGTTCTGCTAGCAGTTGAGGTGTGAACACCAAGGGAGGAGAAACTGCTTCTGTAGTTGGATAGCCATTCACAGTCTTTGTTTAATCCTGATCTGATGGTGTCAAATTTGCAAATGAACTGGAGCTCAGCAGTTTCTCTTTGGAGTCTGGTCCTGAAGTTTTTTTGATGTAAGATGGCTACCTTTACATCTGCTATTGTGTGACCAGGGAGGTTGAAGTGTTCTCCTACAGGTTTTTGTATATTGCCATTCCTGATATCTGACTTGGCCAAACTGGACAGTCACTACGCAAGAGGATAAATGGACACAAGTCAGATATCAGGAATGTGAATGGCTATCCAACTACAGAAGCAGTTTCTCCTCCCTTGGTGTTCACACCTCAACTGCTAGTAGAGCACCTCACCCTCCCTGATTGAACTAACCTCGTTATCTCTATACTGATTTATACCTGCCTCTGGAAATTTCCATTACTTGCGTCTGATGAAGTGGGCATTCACCCACGAAAGCTTATGCTCCAATACTTCTGTTAGTCTTAAAGATGCCACAGGACCTTCTGTTGCTTTTTACAGCTGCTGACAGGGGAACGGACTTAGACCCCAAACTCCTTTTGCACAGGCCACTGAACAACAATATAATGGGAATAGCTTATAGTTACTATTAAATTGATACCATTGAACTAGGCAGGCATTCTGTCATGTTTTGGGGTGCAGTCCAGATCAGTGAGAGGTTGTGTCACCACTTGTCCTATAATCCTGAGTGCCTTAAAGTGCTCTGTTGCTGTAGCTTCCTGTCTGGATGCTCCCAGCCAGCAGACAAGCATGCACTGAGTGTCCGTGTATTGAGCAGCCCTGGTTCAGCACTTCTGACTCCAGCAGCCTGCTTGTTACACCACAGTCACACTTTGGTCTCCACCAGCCTCGGTTGCTATTAGCCAAGTGACCGCAACACACCCCCCAGTCCTGAATTTCCCCCAAACCATCTGCCCTGAAATGTCCAGCTCTTTCCTGGAACATTCAGAGGAGCAATAAGATCCTTTAAAGAGACAAAAGCGCAGCAGTTTGGTGCTTTAACTGGAGTTAATAATAATTTCAGATCAAACACAGCACTGGGTTGATTTAGAATAGAAGTAAAACAAGTTTATTTAATCAAAAAGTGAGATTTTAAGTGTACAGGATAAAGTCAGAAATGGTCACAAACAAAAGCGAAAAACACTTTCTAGTGACTAAGACATAACAAAGTTACAGTCTTAGTTCATGATAAGGTTCTTACCAACCTCCCCTTGGCCAGGATCTCCCACAAAATACAGAGTTCTTGGTTCCTGTGTCATCTTAGTTGAAAGATAACTTGGGGGTCTTTGTCTCTCACTTTTATAGTCCAGTGAGGAAAGGTACCAGGGAGTCTGATAGAGAAGGTTCCATGCTGGCTGCTTTCCCACCTGTGCTTTCTACTATACAAATGTATCTGTCTCTGCAGCCTCCGATATGCCAATGAATGACCACTTGACTAGGATTGCCAATTGTCAGTGAGTGCACCTATATGGAGGCATCAGCTTTTCCTTTGTCTGGAGAAAACCTGTTTACCCACTTCCCCAGACATCTCTGGTTCAAATACATTTTAGTTCAATGTTTCCTTCACCTTTGTACAGTCTTTTGGGCATTTACCATACATCCACCTTGCACGGACATTAGTGATCACTGTTGTTGGTTTTCCAGTGATGCCTTACACAACAGCTATTAGACACAGCTTGTGACATAAGTGAATTGGGGAACACTGAACTGGTCAGGCCATCTGAAATTCACTATCTGATATCAGTAAGCTCCTTGCCATCTGGCATTGGGATGCTCTGAGGGTCACACGTTCCCTGTGAATAGTTTTCCCAACTCTGTTACTCACGCTAGCACTTGGGCTTTCCCAAAACCTATACCTGCTCTCCAGTGCTTTAGTCTTCATCATTTATTTGTTCATTCATTGCAGATGGGAATTCTTTAACCCTGCATATCTTTGTGCCACATTTAGTACCACACCCTCTTTCCCTTATCTCACAGTCATCCATCCTCTATATCCCCTTGTGAGTCAAACTCATCCAATTCCTAACATTTAGTTTCCCAAGCCCATGATTAATAGCTAAGATTATAGCACCCAGTTCCAAATGAAAGTGAGCAAGTACTATAGCTGCAGTGCTTACTGCCAAAAGTGTGTCATGTTTTATAGCGAGTGTTGGTCTCAGCTGGGCTGGAACACCCCTTTGCATGTTACTTATTTTGGGTAAAATGTTCTGCGTTAGAATGGCTTATAATGAAAAAGTTCACCCCCCTTTTTTTTTTTTTTTTAACACCAAGAGGCTCTCTGAGCAAGGAGGTTCAAACGAGTACTTTAGACCCTGAAGCTAGTAGCATACTAAAAAGCTCTATCTTCTATAAATATTACCCTATCCCTGAACTTCCTTCATTTTCCATCCTGGATTCCACTTCTGAATCTATTCATTTTGAGTAAGTAACAAAATCCTCCCCTGGAACAGACAACATGGATACACCTTGCCAGCTATAGCAGTTGATAATGTATATATTATTGAAATATTGGCAATGGTGTCTAAAACCACAAACAGAATAAGTTGTACCTAGAGAAACTACTTTTTTTTCCAGGGGCTTTAATAGCCAACAATTACTAAAAATATCCTTCCTCTTTATATAATTTCAGATATAGTATTTAGTGCACAAGCAACAGAATACATAAATCAGCTCTTCACAAAGGCTTCTCTTTCCCATGCTGTTCAAAATATTCATATGGGGCAATGCTCAGTTCTTAAGCAAAGGCAGCAATTTCTTTCTGCTCTTTATTAAGAGAATTTAGTGCTAGATGAAGACGCCAGATTGGTAGTCTTCACATCTGAAATTCTCTTCTCATCCACAGAACAAACCTAAGCTCCAGTTCTGCGAACACCTGGGCACGCACTTAACTTTAAGTGCATCGGTGGTCCCATGGGTTTGTTCACTCTATTATAAGCTCTAAAGTCCCAGCAGATTGGCACCCCATAGCACTTCTCTGTTCTCACACACAGAGATAGTCCTTATCCCACAGAGTTTACAGTCTAACTAGATGAGACACGGAAAGGGAAGCAGAGCTATGAAGTGATTTGCCCATGGTCATGCAGCAGAGCTGGGAACGGAGACTAGGTTGTCTATCTTGCAGGCCACTGCCTGGCCTATATCTGTTCTAAAGGGATTGACTGGGGTGAGAAGGTATTTCTCCGTCATGCCTCCAAAAAGAGTGCCAACGGAGGGGGGCCGGTGGTTAGGAGGATAGGAAAGGTGCTGAGACTACCAAATTGTTAGGTTGCCAAATTCTGCTCATTGTCAACCTCTGCTGGATTCAAAGTGGTGATCTGGATTTGAAAGAGTGCACGTGATATCAGTGCGATTTATAACGTTTTGCTTACATTATCTGTATGGGCATCTACATATATTGCCCCTACTAATCAAGAAACTTTAGTCTAGTCAGGTTCTTATGCCACGCTTATCACCATGGTATCTGAGCATCTTCCACTAGTTCATTAAGCAATGTGACTACACATCAGTCATGTGTTGCCTGTTCTCTCACCCTCTCCCCAGTGGAGTTCCTTAGTAGTGTTTTTTTAAATATATACCTGTTGCTCTGTTACAGAACTGCTTTCTGTTAGAGAAAGCATTTCAAAGAAATAGGCCTTGCCCTTGGAGAGGTTTGTGATGGTCCTCAGTTCCTGGTTGAGTTCATTCATTGCATAATCTCAGATCAGCCCCTGAGGAAGTTTGGTCTCTTGCACAGATAAGTTTTACCTTATTGTAGAGAATTCCATTGTGCCAGAGGAGTGTAGCTGTTGACAAGTCTTTGTCCTAGAGCTTTGGATGATCTTTTAGAGATCCTGGGCCCGTGGAGCGTTTTGAAGATAAGGATGAAAACTTCCCTAGGGGTCATCCACAGTCAGTAAAATGCTGTCTGCAAAGATGTGCTGTGTATCTTTTCGAGAGGTCTGTCTGGAAAATTTTTAATGTGTAATGCTATACAAGTGAGTCACAATAATAACAACAAATAATACAATGTTAATAATTAAATGAGAGTAAGAATGGTATTTGTTGTGATGGGATGCTATCACTTTAAAAGCAGGGCAGGCTGGGAACTTTAGAGAGGATACACGCCGCAGTGAAAGAAGCCCCTAAGGAACCTTGATAAGCAACACATTTTGAAAGTATGGGTTGTGCCTGACTGTTTTTCACTGGGATTTCTTGCTTCCTTTTCTTGCTAGTAAACCGGGATTTGGCCAAGTATTCCTTGCAGCTCTTAGTCTCTTGGGAATCCAGATTGCTCCTGTGTTAAACTTTGGAAATAAAATCTGATTTAAAACAACAACCAAACATAAAGCTATTCAACCTGCCCAGTGATCCAGTTCTCTGATGCTTTCTATAAATGTCAGTGTACCTTGAGCGCAATAACAAGTCCAGCAGCTCTTTCAGAAGTGACAGAGTGGTCTCGATTTTAATTTAGCAAACTACGTGAGAAGAAGGACCCAACAGAAAGTAACACCACTGAGGTGAATGGGGAAATTTGGGGCAACTGTCCAGTGGCAATGAGTACATCGTGCTTATCTGATGTTATTGAATAGCTCACCTGACAAGGATATGGAACTGTGATGCTACTAGCGTTCCCAAAAGCAACATTCACCATGAGTAGATGGCAAATGACATATGGGAAAAAAATCTTTTTGTTTAGAGAGTGTATAGAATGCAAATTGTACCACAGCACACCTCTTCATTTTATTTATAATGAAAAAAGTGTGCCATTATTTTTAGCATCCGTTTCATTTGTGATGTAATACAAGATTAGATTTTTTTAAAGCAACATTTACTAGATTCACATACAATTTTAATCCACATATGGTCTTCTGGGCCTTCTAATAATGGGACTATAAATCCAAATTCATTTTAATTTGCTTGTCTTGGAATACCCTTGCCATTTCTGTTCCAAATCTCAGTATAGATCTCAGAGAATCAGAACAAGGATAAATATCTATCACACATTTAAAAATGCTCCGTTTCATTTTTAAAACCTGTCTTATGTTCTCTGGCATGGCATGGTAGTCATTATTTAGACAAAGTGGTCTAGTGGCTAGAGATTTAGGAGACCAGGATTTTATGCTCAGCTCTGACACTGGCCTACCCTGTGACCTTGGGCAAGTCACTTTAACTACCTTATGCCTCAGTTTCCCCATCTGTAAAATGGGAATCATGTTACTGACCTCCTTTGTAAAGTGCGTTGAGATTTTCTGCTGAAAAGTGCTAGATAAGAAATAGCTATTCCTATATGTAGCCCATTTTTGTACAAAATTTAGAAATGTGTAAAAATATAAAGCTAACTCGAGACCCCCCATATCTGTAATTATGAACACAAACTAGCACCTAAGTGCCCCCAAACTTGTTTTCAAATACCACCCTGATTTGCTATAGCACCTGCTAACTAATGGTCTCAAAACATTTTCATAGAAATATAGGGCTGGAAGAGCCCTCAAGAGGTCATCTAGCCCCCTGAGCTGAGACAGGACCAAGTATACCTAGACCATCCCTGGCAGGTGTTTGTCTAACCTATTCTTAAAAACTTACAATGGCAGGGATTCCAAAGCCTACTCCGAAACTTAACTACCCTTATAGTTAGTTTTTCCTAATATCCAACTTAAATCTCCCTTGCTGCAGAATAAGCTCATTACTTTTCATACTACCTTCAGTGGACATGGAGAACAATTGTTCACCATCCTCTTTATAAAAGCCCTTAACATACTTGAAGGTTGTTATTGGGTCCTCCCTTCAGTATTCTTTTTTGAAGACTAAACACGCCCAGTTTTTTTAACCTTTCTACATAGGTCAGGTTTTCTAAACCTTTTATCATAATCAGGGCCGGCTCCAGCATTTCTGCTGAACCCAAGCAAAAAAGAAAAAAAAAAAAAAAAGCCGCGATCGGTGGTGGCAATTCAGCGGCAGGTCCTTCGCTCCTAGAGGGAGTGAGGGACCTGCCGCCCCGAATTGCTGCAGGTGCAGCCCCTCTCCCTTGGCTGCCCCAAGCACCTACTTGTTAAGCTGGTGCCTGGAGCCGGCCCTGATCATAATTGTTGCTTCCTCTGACCTCTCTCTCCAATTTGTTCGCATCTTTCCTTGAGTGTTGTGCTTAGAACGGGACATAGTACTGCATCTGAGACCTCACCAGTGCCACGTAGAGTGCGACAGTTACCTCCTGTGTCTTATATACCACACATTTGTTGATACACACCGAATATTAGCTTTTTTTGCAACTATCACATTGCTGACTCATTCAGTTGGTGATCCACTATAACTCCCAGATCCTTTTCAGCAGTTCTACCACCCAGCCACTTATTCACCATTTTGTAGTTGTGCATTTGATTTTTCCTTCCTAAGTGAAGTCTTACTTGACCTTACCGAATTTCATCATGTTGATTTCAGACCAATTCTCCAATTTTGTCAGGATCGTTTTGAATTCCAGTCCTGTCCTGAAAATTGCTTGCACATTTTTCTGATATAAGCTTCACAAAAGCCTAGAGAAGTAGATAATTGTTTTGTGGATGAGAAAGCTGAGGCACAGAGAAGTCTTCCCAAGTCAGAGAAGGAACCTAGGCCTTCTGAGGCCTGGTCCACACTAACCCCCCACTTCGGACTACGGTACGCAAATTCAGCTACGTTAATAATGTAGCTGAATTCGAAGTATCTTAGTCCGAACTTACCGCGGGTCCAGACGCGGCAGGCAGGCTCCCCCGTCGATGCCGCGTACTCCTCTCGCCGAGCTGGAGTACCGGCGTCGACGGCAAGCACTTCCGGGATCGATCCGGGATCAATTTATCGCGTCTAGACAAGACGCGATAAATCGATCCCAGAAGATCGATCGCTTACATCCGGACCAGGAAGTAAGTGTAGACGTACCCTGAGTGTTTCAACCACAACACCAGTTCTTACGAGTGAGAGCTGATATGAGCAGCCAAATACTGGATGCCTTAATTTAGGGGGCCCAAATTTGAAAATCCAAACTACACTTCAGAGTTTATTCTTCCCTAAATAACTTTTTTGGCTGAATAAGGAAAATCCATATGGGTAAGGTGCATTAGAGGTGAAGATGTTCAAAGGTACAAAGGGCAGTTAGAGACTCAAGTCTCATTGAAAGTCAATAGGCAATAACTGCCCTTTGTGCCTGGTAAAATCTCTCTCATACTCCCACACATAGGCTACATATTCACAAACTTGCATGGCACAATGTTCATGTTTTTAAGGACTTCAGTTGTGCATGCGTATACCGTGATTGCAAAGGTAGCTGCAGAAATTGTGCATTCAAATGACCCATTAGATGCATCATTGATCACTTACGTATTCTAAACCTATCTACCCAATTGCGTAGCACTAAGTCCACAAAATACATGCTATCTTATGGACACAGTAGACAAAATATCAGAGGGTAAAAATATTGCAGGACACTGAAGCTAAGATCAGAATTTTGTTCTATTCGTTTCTTAATTAGACTTTGAAATGTGAGTAGATAGTAGTACTGGAGTGGCAGTGTTCTCTAAAGTATACCTAGACCATGTGTAAGGATGAGCTACTGGTAAGTCTTCCCAAGTAAGTCACTTGATTATTCACATTTCCACTTGCTCACCAGCCAAAGAAAGAGAAGCAACGGGTCTGAAACCCACTGGCCTGACTTAAAAAGCTCTATCAATAACAATAATTGAAACCACATGAAATATCTATGTAGAGCATAATTTAATTTTTAACAGTGGTGTTCGAAGTGCTGAACTCTAATATGTGGGTTTGGAGCCTCAATATATCACCAAAGCATGCAGCTAGCGAGGATGATTTTTAACACCAGAACAAGTCCTTGGAGATACTATATGTCCCCAAGTGCTAGAGCTAAGCAAATAATGTGCAGCAATTAACAATCTGTATGAAATTAGACTTTTTGGTTTTGTTTGTGGAAAGTCCATCTGAAGATGATGCTTTCCTCCAATGTGGGGCTAAGCCCAATGAAATCAATGGAAAGATTCCCATTAGGCTGTGGATCAGGCCCTATTAGAAATTACTCAACGGGCTTCTTGTGATTTGCTTTTTAAATTTTGCAAACAGATTCCAAGCATTTGACAGCGAGGTCTGTAAACAGGATTAGGGTATTTTAGAAAATTATGAGCCTTTCTCTTTCTGGGCAATGTTGTCATGTTGTAAAAATTAGACTATTGTCAGAGTTGTCATCTGGGCACAGACTGACTTAATTTTTCTTTATCCTATTCACATAAAGTAATTACATTTGATTGCACAGTTCTAGCTGCAAAGGGTGTGGTCTGACCTGTGTCTTCTCTGGCTCATTAAATCACCGCTATGCCAGGAACCTGTCCCCATTGTGTGGGAAGGTAAGCAATGTCCTATTCTGTACGAAACATCCATAAATACTGAAGTGCATGAGCTTAAATGCACATCCCTTCATGTTTCTTTCAGTAGGTGTGTGTTAAAGACAGGATGTTGCCCTTCATTAATCAGATAATGAATACATTATAATTGAAATAATGAATAAATTAAATAAAATAAATTGACTTACAGTCTGTCTAAAATGGCTAACAGGCCACTCCCACTGGGTTATTTTCTGTTACGGCACAGTTGTTAAGCACTTGGAAAAACCTATTAATATCAAGCAAGAGTATAATATCATTTCATGCTGTAATTCTACTTGTCACACTTTTTTATTTCACATCTCTCTCGTCTTCCTTCGTAATTGGACACACAAATATTAAGATGTAACTACCTGTACAAAAAAAATACGAGAAAAAAATCTGAACAGGTCAGCATGTGCACAGAAAGTTCTACAGTGTGAAAGTCCCCCAAATCAGCTAAATATGGAGGGGTGTGCGTGGAGGGGAGAGGGTGTGCGTACACGTATATAAAAGTAATTGGGAAAATGGGTTAATAAAAAGAGCTGACTTTGACAACTTGCCTATTTGAATACACAAAGCATTTAATAGACCAATGCACTGAACATCTGTATTGGATAGGTTCTGGGGAGGAAACAGCAACAGCCATAAAATACTCAGCCACACCCTATACATAACAATAAAGGTTTGAAAACAAGGACACTAGGTTATATATTAGGCTTTTTTCCTTTACTGAGCACTTGTTCAACAACAAAAAGCAGGCAGCCGAGACACTGATGTAATGTCTCTTTGAAAAGATTTCGCCTTCCATCAGTTTCAGTAATTTGTTTTCCCAAAGGTGGGGTGCATTGATGCTTTATTTGCAAGGATTTTTTTTTAAAGGCTTGCCCCCAGATTTCTGGTGCTGATACAAATCTGCCAGCCTACAGCTTATTGTAAAAAACAATTCCCAACTCCCCTGGAGCTCAGTCCCGCAGTAGGTGCCTGCTAGCTGAAGGGTCTATACCAGGGGTCGGCAACGTTCGGCACGTGGCTCACCAGGGTAAGCACCCTAGCGGGCCAGGCCAGTTTATTTATCTGCTGACACAGCAGGTTCGGCCGATCGCGGCCCCCACTGGCCGCAGTTCGCCATCCCGGGCCAATGGGGGCGGTGGGAAGCCGCAGCCAGCACATCCCTCGGCCCGCGCCGCTTCCCGCCGCCCCCATTGGCCCGGGACGGCGAACCGCGGCCAGTAGGGGCCGCGATCGGCCGAACCTGCCACATCAGCAGGTAAATAAACTGGCCCGGCCCGCTAGGGTACTTACCCTGGCGAGCCGCGTGCTGAACGTTGCCGACCCCAGAGTCTATACCTCTTGTCTTCTGAACATGACATACAGGTGAGCAGGCACAGCTGATTATGCAATGTTGACAGACAGATGGAAATAGGGTAGAGGTACTCTGATCTTTCCTGCCTGGACTGAGCTCATACCCACACAGTGTACATGGTATAATTAAAGCACATGGATGTCTTTCACACAGCCCCTTCCCCAGCAAGGGCTCTTCATTTTCTTTATCAATGGCCTAATGTTAAAATGGGCAGAACAGCCATTGATTTTCATGGGAGCTGCTGGGTATTCAGCATTTTTGAAAACAAGACCACAAGTATTGTGATTTTAAGTATGGTGAGAGTGGGGTGGTGTATGAGGTCAAGTGGAGCTCGGTATAGCTGTCCCTGGGTCTGGTGATTTCCTTGATGATAGAGGACCTTTCCACCCCCTGAGTTTATTTTTTTGGGGGGGGAGGGGAAAGGAGGTGCTCAAGCCTTTCCACATCTGGTTGATGTATAATGGCATATTCAACAGTATGGGGAGGCACCGCTGTATATCATAGCCCAGATGTGGTTGCTGCTTACGTTGTCAATATTTGCCATACAGAGCTGCTGTATCTAGTATCATAGTATATCTCTATACTTAGAATAGGATATAATTGTGGCGACTTAGTTACATGATAAATACTGGGGGGAGGGGGGTTCTGGCAACCACTATATCTTGGCTTGGATTCCTGGATATATAAGTTATCATAGTACAATAGAAACACAATAACAACTTTACTGTTGAGTGCTAAGCAGTTCAAGAGTTCATAAAACTATATAGGGAGAAATTTTCAAAGATGAATGACATTTCAAGCTGCTTGACTTTCATTGACTCAAACCCAAAATCAGGCAAGTAAAATCCTACACAGCGCTATGAAATTTTACCCCCAGTGCCTAACTTTATAGTACTATAGCACATGTTGTTCATGTGAATGAAGTGTCTTCTAAATTATTTTGGATCTGTATTTATTGTGTCTAGTGCTTTAGACTGTGTCTGAATCTTTCCATATTATCTACAATATCATGAATTCCTAAACCACAGCTGAGGGAACACCCTTGACTAGTGATTGTTCTGAAAAAAAGTACACAGAACATCAATCGGAGAGGTTTCCCCAGGATGAAACCTCAGATGGATAAATTCACCTGTTAGAAAGGGTGCTAGTCTTTCACACACTCCTGCTTCTGTCCAGAATTCCAGTGGTCCAGTGAAAAGAGTACAGTATTAACAAGTAAACCATGAAACCGGGCACTTACTGCATTGGTGTCAAAACACTTCTTCAAGCCTAAAAGATCACAGGCAGCAAGTTAGCCATTCTCCAGAGCACATTTTCCAAAAAGGTAATCTGCAAATGGCTCATTTTATTCTTTTAAATTACATTCACTTCTGAATCACAGGGGTAGCTGTGTTAGTCTGGATCTGTAAAAAGCAACAGAGAGTCCTGTGGCACCTTGAAGACTAACATGTATTGGAGCATAAGCTTTCCTGGGTGAATGCCCACTTCGTCGGATTCACTTCTGTAATAACCTGGTCTGAGCTCATATTTTGCCCTTTTAAGATAAGTTGTCTTTCCAACCAATTTTTTCTCCTTAACAAAAAGCAGGATATATTCCACTTTGCCTGCTTGTTGTAATTTGAAATCTTAGAGACTCATGGAATATGAGACCTATTTATGGAAACAATATTTCAAATATACTTATTTTAGTTTTCTTTGGAGTTAAAAAAATAATTTTATCAAGTGCTTCTGCTATGTTATGTTTTTTGTTTGTTCCCCAGGTATGAAATTGGTAAATTTGCATATTTTCAGAGAGGGGTGGGGAATCTGTGTTCCTCCGTAGAAAAATGTATTCAACATTATATTTACAAACACTGAATAAAACAAGTATTTTGTATCCTAGCCAAATAAAATAGGAACACTTGATAAATTCTCATTATGTCCTTGTACTTCTCGAATCAAATACTTCAACTATTCTTGGCTTCTGTTTACGTAATTTCACTCCTCCTTCAATAATGTGCATTGCACCATTTTAAAAAAAAGGTCTGTCTTGTCCTTTACCCCATTATTAATATCAATATTATTAAATTCACTATACAGTCACTACAATTAGCTTTGAATGAACTGCATTATTTCAGACGCATTGCACATCTCATGGGACACTTACGGTATGTCTACACTGCAATGTCAGCCCAGGGTTGGAACTCCAGCTCAAGTATAACCCCTCCTTCCATTGACACACAAATCATGGTAACCCAGGGCTAGGGGTGGCGGAGCCTTCCCAAAAGTGGGGGGGGGGCATAGGCCCACCCCCCCTCTGTGGCAACACCCCTCCTCTTCCCCCGAGGGCCCTGCCAAGCCAGAGTGGGGCCAGGCTCCTGCTGCCTGGGCTGGGGGACCCGAGAGCAGCCCTGGGCTCTGTGCCCCAGGTGGGTGGGTGCAGAGGCCGTGGCTCCACACAGCTGCCCATGTAACTCTTACCCTGACTTGGCTCCAACCAGGGGGCAGGGCCTCGGAGGAGGCAGCGGTGGGGCCTGTGGCAAAAAGTGGATGGGTCAGGCCCATCCATTTTCAAAAAGTGAAAGCGTCATGGCCTCCCCCCCCCTTTCAATCCGGTGCCCCTGCCAAGGGCTCAGATCCAGGGTCCCAGTACCCCATAGGGGTGGAGGATCTGAGCCCGAGTCAAACAGAGACCCAGTGTTCAAACCTTATTGCTTTTCAGTGTAGATGCAGCTCTGCTGGACTCATGCTCTTCAAGTCTGCCAAAAATATCCCACAATCCCATGACTTTCTTTGTCCTCTGGACAGTCAAGTCTTCTCACACTGCACCATGAAGAGAGGGCTAGAGTGGCCACATTTTGAGAGAGCACTAAGAAGGCTGGGTTATGGGTGTCTGGACACGGGCCTACATAATGTATTGTAGACCCGGAGCCCTAGATTGGGACCCAGGGTTCAACAATTCCTAACCTGGGGTTACAAATGAGTGTAGATGCTCAAGCTAACTTGAGTTTTACTGACCCTGAATGTACATTGCAGTGTAGACATACCCTTAGTATTTGACATGATCTTTGGGAGAAGACCAAACAGCTCTCATAGTGTACTATAGGCAAAGACTTATTCTTCACTACTCCTTAAGGGAAAAAAGGATTTTTTTAGGGCATTTAGGATTCACTTGACCTAATGGGAAAACATGTATCTTGCAGTGGCATCAATAATATCTCACTGTGGGCCATGTATACAGAAATGGAGGTACCGGTAAGTACTGAAGGTGGTATTGTATCCTAGTGGAATGACTGTGTCTGTATCCTATTAAATGTATCTTTTCAATGGAGAATAATATTTCATTCATGTAAATTTCGCATTCTCCATCACAGAGAAGCAGCCTTGCAAAGGGATTTTACATTTTTACCCAGATCATCTGTTGGTGTAAAAGGGTGTAAATCCATTGACTTCAGTAGACTGACTTGTCACATGTATCTAGCAAAACTTGTGAAGTTTTGGTTGAATCTACAATGATCTGTACTGCATAACTCATGTCCGTCCCCCTCTCTTACCAGGTCTACTTCCATTTCTGTCCTTCTCTCTGCTCCACCAATGATACAAGCCTTGACATTGCTTTTGTTGCTTTTACTGGCAATTATCACTGGGTTGTCTTCCATGCTGCACCCTGTATGTGGGTATGTCCTTCACTTGCCTCATTCCTATCCTTCCTAAAGCCTCACCTCTGCCAGGAAGCTTAAGAAAATTGAGGGGAGTTCACTTTCCATCTATCTATCTGCCTTACTGATTAACTGCATGATCACATTATTCTCACTCTCCCGTGAGCATCGCTTGTTGAATGGTAGATTGTCAGCTTTTTGGGGCAAGAACTGGTGGTGAAATCCTGGCCTCAGTGAAATCAATGGGAGTTTTGCCATTGACTTGGGTGGCAACAGGATTTCACCCTCTGGCTTCACTTGTTGCTGTGAGGTGCCTAGCACAGTCCTAGGCAATTGAAATCCATGAATGATCATGAACAATAACTTGTGGCGAGTTTCGCATTCGCCTGAGCCAATGGGTGGCCTCTGCAGTTTTTCGTGGCTTTAAGGCAAAATATGGTTGTTTGGGGGATTTGCTTTTATGAGTTTGTTTGGATCAAAAGCTTCATGTGAAATACAACCACTGAGTTTCAGCCGTGACCATCAGAACCCATCTCTTCCCTTTATATTATTGTCTGAATGTTCAGGATGAACTTAATACATCTGATTATTAGGCCCTCAGTTCAGCAAAGTACTTAAACATGTGCCTAATTTTAAGCATGTGGACTCAGCGTGGGCTATTGAGATACTTACGGTTAGGAATATGTTCACAAACCTTGGCCAATCATGGCCTAAGGGCCACATTTTCTCCACTGTAGTAGCAACAACAATATTTTGCACAAAGAGAAACACAACCACATCAGTCAAGAAGCAAGAAAATCAGCACAATCAGTAACACCCTTGTATGGAAAAAAAAAAACAACCAACATTAACTATGTTTGAAATCCAGCTCTCCCCTCGCTCCATTCACAAAGTGATATAGAACAGCTGGCCATGAAACCTGGCTACATATTTGTTAAATGGGAACAGATTAGTAAATCAAATTTGTTGACCAATTTTCAAGTATGTGGCCTTGAGATATTTTAAAAAAAAGTTTATATGGAAGAGAAGGGGGGAAATGTCCTGAACATTTCGTGCTGGTGGGTAAAAATACTTTTTTTTTTTAATTCTAATCTCTAACTTTCCTATGAGTACCCTGCTAAAACCTCAGGGAATTTTATATAGTGCATGTTGTCAGTATTTTAATCATCCCCAGCTGTCAAAACTCTTGTAACCCGCCTCTTCTATTTAAAATGTGTCTTCTAGGCATAAAATAATTAAAGGTGCAGGACCATAAGGTAGGCTCAGAGCCACTGCAATGTGACAAAACCCCACATATGAAAGGCATTATTTCAGGAAGTTTTAAATATAAATTTTGTTTTGTCAGAAGGCTGCAGGGCACACATTTTCTATACTGTCAAGCTTGATAGTAACAATATTTATATTTCAAATAAAAAGATTAAATTGCAGTCTTATGTGTTTCTGGTTTTCACATAGTTTTTATCCCTGTATCATAGTGTTCCATATCAGTGTGTCATCGAAACTTTTTTTTTTTTTTTTTGCTGACACCAGTTTTGCTTTATTGTAATATTAAGTCTTGTTCTGCCAGTCCCTGAATTGAAATAATGATGGTAGACAGTAGAGCGGTTGGTGTTAGTTATTTTACAAATACTTTGTTTGACATGTACCTTTAAGCTCCCCGCCTAACAAACCAAACCAAACCAAACCATTCAAACAACTAATTTTAAAGAAATATGTTTGGCTGATGTTAAGTTTATATTTTTAATTAAAAAAATATTATTTCTACAATTGTAGCCGCTCACCCACCCTGCAAATGCTTATCCAAGTACTTAACTGTAAGCATCTGAGTTTCCCCATGGGGATTAAAGTTAAGCACAAGCATAAGTATTTGCAAGATGGGAAGGTCAGAGTGGTTTACAATTATTTTGATCTCCTGTGTGATTTTTTTTTTTAATTTTAAAAAGCAGTAAGCCATATTGCACAGAATAAAAGTCTTGGTTGTTTTGAGCTTCTGTAATACCTGCTTGGCAAGCCCCTTTGTGCCAATGCTTATTATGAACTCTCCGGTAATGCTCAATTCTTCCGTGTTCAAAGCTTTGCAGTCCCATGAGTTTCGGAGTCCCAGGGTTGGTTTTATGTCATCTATGCAGCATCGCACTAGACAGAACAATGGGGAGAAATGTGAAAAGGTCCTGACTCGCTCTGGTATTTGAACTGCCAATTGGATTCACTTACTCTGACAGCTGGGATTGGGTTTGCTCCTTTTGGAATGAAATGTGAATATTACAGAACAACCCTTATGTGTGAGCTCAAAACTGGAAATACCTCACTGAGAAAATCCCCTCCGGTTCTACCCTTTAGATTTGTTTGTGTGTTTTTTTTTACTTTGCCCGCAGTTGGTCATTGCCATCTAAATCACCAGAAGGTAAGAATGTATTGCTCCCAAGAAGCACTCTCACAGTGTTAGAGCAACTGAAAGTTTTGGGGGTAAATGAGGGACAGGTTTTCAAACAAATTCTGATTCTCCTCTCTCCTATGCTGGTTTCAAGCCAGTATAACTTTAGTTGAGTTACTCCCGCTTTACTCCTGGATTGGGGGCAACAGCAATGCTTATAATATGTGGGATGTGAGGATGAGAAGGCAAAGTTGCTAAGACAACTTTTGAGGGACGGGCTGTAAATAGTTCATCTCCATTAAGCCTTTCAGGACTATTTGGCTTCTTGTATTGCAGAACAGTAGAAGTCACTTAATATTATTTACTTCTGTGCACTTTATTAGAGTAACAAAAAATTAGTCTTGCAGCACAAAATGCCATGAGCCACTGCGTGGCCTATCTGATGATGTGGTTCGCACAGCAATCTGTGCAAATAGTCAGTTCTCCCCCGAGTTTGAATACTCTCATTTTTTTGTGCCGCGATATCAACTTACTTGAGAGCTGTGTTATGAAATATTTACTAACAGTGAAAATTCATGGGTTGGTGGATTTGTGATCAAGTAAAAGCACTTTTTATTCTTTGCTCAATGTTTTGCAAACAGAGATGAGTTTCTGTGGGTGGAAACCTGACGTTCTCCTGCCCATCCTAAAATACTATGAAACTGGCTAACTCCATTGTCGTAACAGTGCAAGATGATACATGGATGATGATGATACGTGGATGATGCAAGACAGGCGGCAGTCAGTTTAATGCCCAGGCAAGTACACCCTTGCCTATTCCATGCATGATCTGTGCATGTTTGCATCAGACACTCATGATCTTTGTACTTTTGGCCAACCAGCTGAACTAATTGAAATAGACACTGCAGTGAGAAATCTTTAACTGTCATTAAAAGTAAAGCTTAAATACAGGAAAGAAACCAAGGACAAAGAGAAGAGAAAAAATAGGTATTATTACAGGTTCCTCTATTCGAAATTTCACCTGGTTCATAATTCCTCACCGTTTTTTTTTCAGTTTGAACTAATGGATGTTCAAATCAATCTATTGCAGCACACACATTTCAAATGAGCCAGGCCTATTTCCTGGGAAACATCTGGCCTCATTATACCAGGTAACACCTGCGTGAAATTACATCTGTGCTGAAGTCTTTTAACAGAATTTGGTAATTAAACTGAGGCAATCTAATCAAAGAAAGGCGTGAAGAAGGTGAAACATGAAGTTTCATTCCCTGCCATGCAAATAAACTGCAGTAGTATATCAGTTCTCTCAAGAAATAGTTAATATCAATAGCACTGAATGTTTGTGGTTGGATAGATTTCATGCTAAAAACAAGCATTAATAGTATATCCATAATATGCATTCTGAACTTCCAAATAAGTGTCTAGGGTGCTGTTTGGATTTACTACACTTAATAGCATATTATTTGGAGAGTGTTCTGTGCTTCTTCTGACTGCTTTACAAGGATAGTCTGTGGCTCAATTTCCTTTCAATATATAACTGGGCTCTTTTCAAATTTTACACTCATAGCAAAGCCTGGAATAGTTGGCGGCTCTACCATTCAATCATTGCCGTACCAAATGTGTTCTGAATTGTCAGTGCCAGCCTGGAACGGAGTATAGTTGAGACGCTTGCTCAGTGTAAGATCCATGTTAGAGCGTGGGGACATGGAGAGAGCTGGGGATTTCTGTGCAAGCTCTGTCCCTGTGAACTGGATTTTAGCTCAGACTTGGATGAATTGGGTAAAATTAATTGAGTTTATGGCTTGATTTTCAGCTGCCTGCGGTGATCACAAAAGAGCCAGTTGCAGCCTCCAAATCCCAGGGCTGATTCTACATTAGCCTCTGACCTGGGCTGCACTAGAGTGCACCATCTGACTGTGGCCCCCGGAGGGCAATGCATCAGCTGAGAAGAACCAGAATACATTAGTGCTCTAGGAGCACCTGGACACGCCCCCTCTGCCAGAATGTGCTGCACTCATCATCTTAATGCCAGGACTGATGAATACTAAGTTTGTACTAAAATGCTATAAATAAAGTGAGAACTGCACCAATGATAAGCACCAATAGGCAATCCAATGATTTAAACACTCACGTCAAAGTATCCCCAAGATTTTCAGCACAATATTTTAAACTTTGAGTTGAAAAAGCCTTTGACTAAATTACTAATGTTTGCTGGCCCCCAGGGTGGTCCTAATACAAAGAACACTCACATTTCATTACCTAAAGTAGCCATAGGATTTCAATGTTTTTTCTACATAAAAACCACCTGAAAAAATATTAATCTGCTATTCAAAATGACTGAAATTCCAAACAAAGGAGGCTTGGATATGAAATTTTCATGAAAAAATAATCATAGCTAGTGCTTGTCATCTTTGCAAAAGAGGTCACAGATGGGGACACCGAGGCACAGAGAAGCAACGTGACTTGCCCAAGGTCACCCAGCAATCCAGTGGAAGAGCCAGGAGTAGAACCCATGTCTCTTGATATCCAGTCAATATGTCCACTAGAAACACCAATTTTCTAACTATAGTGAAAAGAAGAAAAATACCAATGAACTGACCAAAAGCAAATTGCTTCCTTGTTCAAACTATAGATATAAATCTGGAAACTCAGTGTTACTTTTTGATGATTGTGCTCTGTTAAAATATTTATATTAATTTAATTAACACTATAGGGTTGTGTCAAATAGGTATGTCTTTTAATAGTGTGCATCTACACTACAGCATATTGAGATGACTTTTTAATGCGTATGTAAATATTAGAAGTTGTGAGGCTTCTCAGCCTGGGAGGGGTGTCTATTAGCTGGATGATTAAAAGCTTTACAAATAATGAATGCATACATACATAAATACATAATTAAAATCATTGCTCTACTGGACTCTATTAGGGTTTTGAGCACACTTTCCTTGTCAGAACATATAGAAAAATAATGTATGCAACTGCCGTGGCAGAATAAATATTGCTACTGGAGTTGGAATTTGACAAGGACTTTGGGTTAACACTCCTAGCTTTGGAAAGAATGCCATGGATTCTTTACAGAGCTGCTGGAGGTTGGGTTTTTTATTTTTTTTTATTATTATTATTATTATTTTTAATAGAAGCATTTTCTCGACGAAAAGTGACTTTTTGACTAAAATGATTTTTTTTATGGAAAATTTTAATCTTGGTAATAAATGCTCCTTCCAAGATAAAAAACATCCCAGCCCTTCCCTAGAAAAAAGATGGCTCTTGGAACATAACTAGAAGGTTAATAGGTCTGGGGCTCGGGTGGGCGAAAAGGGAAAAGTAAATTCCAGAATGGAAGGGTCATCCTGCTGGATGCAGTCTCCTGTTTGTAAGAGAGGTGTCCAGTTTGAGTGTCTGTGCTGATTGCAGCTGTGATAGCAGGACACATGGAAAGATGCAACCAGATCCCGAAACGATATATGTTAGATAGTGAAGTTCTTTGGGGAAGGGACTAAAGCCAGAAATGGAACTGAGGCCACAAGCCTACCACCCTTCCCACTGAACCACACTGCCTACTGAAACTTGCTGCTTTCATCTATTATTATGAACACAAGTCTAGAACGCTTCTCTCTGATAGTGCTTTCAACATAAGGCTGTTGGATGTTCGAGCTCTAGAGCCAAATGTGTCTGTGGAATTCTGACCAACACAAAATCCAGCAGCCCAAATACCACCTCCACCCAGTGCATCTGTAAATACAGTGGAAATAGGGTGTTCCCTTGCTGTTTGCAGAGGTAGACAAAATAAAAGAAGACGATGGCAGTAAACTTTCTACAAAATCCTACCATGCTGAAGATTTAAAGGATTGACATTTGCGTTATATTTTTTCCTACCCAGCCCTCCTCATTAGCTAGATATCTTTATTCTCTAAATATTTACCACCCAAAACACACGTACGGTTTAATTTGCGGTATAAAATCATTTATTGACAGATCAAGCTCATTACGAAGGCCTAGCCCAGGCTTTACCGTGCACTGACAGTTTTAATTCTTGTAGCAGCAGGCTACTGCAAGAGAGAAACAATCCTGTCACGTTACCGGCAGGGGTCTAAATAATTCAAATACACTAAATCCTCCCAGAACGGTTCCCTTGCTCAGAATTTGTCTTTTCTAGCCAACAATTAACTAGCAATATTCTAAGTTAACAGTGCCAACTATTTTGAAATCTCAAGGAAAATGGAAACATACACAGGCAATAAATGTTCCTACATGAGAATACATTAGAAGACTCACATTGGGAGACGTGCTGGAGAATGTAATTGTTTAAAGGGAAGCACTAGTCACTTTGAATCAGAAAGCATTTGTGGAATTTGCGGGGGGAGGCGGAGTTATGTCTCTATATTGGCCATATCTTCAGCCCGTGTGAATTGGTGAAGCTCCATTGGCTTTGATTTACATCTTCTGAGGATCTGGTCTACTGCCTTCCCATGGTAGATACTTCTTAAGTCTTTTGAATTTAGAGGAAGGAGTTCTTTTCTGACCATTTATTTCTGTCAGACCTTTTGTTGATTTTCTTTATTAATAATAATAGCAACATAAAAAATAGATGCAAACTGGCCCTGCACTCCACAGGGTGCTAAGTGAGAACCCTTGGATGGGAATTGATGGTATTCAGCATCTCACAGGGTCTGCCATTATTGCTCCTCTTGAGTAGGAATTTACTCTGCAAGTAATCCCATTCAAATCAATGGGGCAAATGAGGGTGGCTGAATCAAACATTTTAAGTGAGATAACTGACAATGCTATGGCAAAGCGACATTGACAACATGCTTGGATTTCCTTGATCACTGTTAGTCTGGTTTCGGGTCTGTGTACATTACTGAAAATGTGCTCTTTGCATTAGCTGTTGATACCCTGCTACTGGGCTCCTGTGTGCGCACATAGGCTGAACCCAATTAAAGACCATATGTCCCGTTTTGGCTGAGACAGTCCCTTTTTTAAGCCCTGTCCCGGCTATGGTGACTCTTTTGGCAAAAGTGGGCATTTGTCCCATTTGCTCTTGCCAACTTGATTAGTTGGCAAGAGTAAACCGGACAGATGCCCACTTTTGCCAGAAAGGTGGGGTGTGGGGGAACGAGTGAGGGAGGGGGAAGCAGCAATGCCTGCCCACGCAGCGGGGGGAGACAGAGTTTGAGCAGGGCGCAGGCAAGGCTCCAGTGAGCAGCGACACCAGCCCCAGCCTAGTGCAGGAGGCCGGCAGTGTGAGGGCGTGCAGTGAAGCCAGCCCCAGACAGAGAGAGGGGGGCCTCAGACCAGCCCCGTGCAGGGGAGAGGCCCTCGGGCGTGCCCCATGCAGTGTCTCATTTTCCCTTTGGAAAATATGGTCACCCTAAGCATAACTCCACTAAAAGGGAAAAAGAGTGAAGATTTTCTGTAGGGGAAAATCTCCCTCTAAAGAGAACCTTGTTTGGTGTGCCTTTGGGTATGTCCCCACTGCAATCCACGGTGTCATTGCGGGTCATGCCTGGGCTCCCTGTCGTGGTTGTTCAAACCTGCTGAAGCCCATATTGCTGCATCTGCACTTTTTTAGTCATGCTAGCACAGTTATAGTTGTGTGGGTATGCCTACTCGTGCTGCACAGATTGCAATGTAGACCTACCCTTTGTGCACACCTTATACAGTCTGTGATTGGTGATATCAAGGGATATTACTGCCATACCTAACATAGACACCCTGCAGATCCCTTTATACTCCTTCAGAAATGTGCTCTCCATCTCTTTTTTGGCCTAGTTCCCTGTTCTCTTCATTCTGTTGTATCCAATCCTGTGCAGAAAAAAAATCATGGGCAAGACAGGCCCTGCAAAGCAAAAATGATGGGTCTAATTTGTGGCCGAATAGCTTTGACATTGCCTCTACGTTTGCTTCAGTTTATAAAAGACTTTGCTTTTTTTATTTAATCTTTTCATTTTAGGGCACACTGTTAATGCAATAAATCTTTCTGCACCGTTCTCTGTGACAATTTTAACTTTCTCATAAAGCTCCCAATTTTTAACTTCATTATAAACTTCTGTTTTATTGCATAACATGCAGTGCTTTGTTTTAATGCTGAGACACTGCAGTTTCCTGAGAATACCTGTAGAAATAGGATGAGGTTATAATGTATCATCTGTGTAATTCACAAGAGCGATAAAATAATTGGAAGAGTCAGTAGGGATGATAACAGTAAAGGAAGGAGTCAGATGATTTATTTTGTAGAAACTCCAAGTTTATGCATATTTTTCTAGTCAAATAGGGCTTGATGCCTTTCCACCAGAGAAGAGTTGTTCTATTGACTTCACCTTGAGTTGGACTGGGTCGATATATGTAGGTCAGGTATTAGAAACAAAAGTTATTTGATTTTTCTTTTGTGTTTAAGGACTATTCTAGCCCATTCCCTGGACTTTGGTAGGCTGGACATCAGAGCTGGTCATGAATTTTCTGTATAAATGTTTTTTTCAATGGAAAATGCAGTTTGTACAAAATCAAAAGTTTTTCGTGATCATCTGCTAGAAAAATTGAAATGAAACGTTTCATTCTGGGGCAGATTATTGAACCACATCCAAGTGTTTAGTTTCAGATCAGTTTGATGTTAATCTGGATTGCCTGAGCTGCTCTGGTGCCTCTTGTCTCTGGTCTCCTTAACAAACTGGGTCCCTGCATGGACTCCATCACCCAGGAAGCACTTACGTATTCCCTATGATTAAATGAATGTGGTGTATGATGGGAGTCACATGACCATGTTTCACTGTTGGAGATTCAGGATGGAATCAAATTTTGAACTATTGGAGTTTCTTGCAGAATGGAAATTCCAATTTTCAACCAGTTGTGCTGATCTCACTCTCGCTATAACCCACTCGCACCAAAGGTGCATAGATTTGATTGTTTTGAAGAGGGCATGAACACTGCCACTATCACTAAGTATTTGGAAGTCAGCCTATTTATGATGGGCTCTCCTCCTTCACTAGCTCCTGTCCTGAGATTCATTCCAACACCTTCAACTCCTAACTGTGGGTTAGGTATGTAACCTAGTATGTCACCATATTCCCCTCTTCTATGAGCGAGGAACTGATACAGTGAGTTTCAGACTTGCTCATTTTTGAGCATTCCATCAGAAAAATGCAAATGGCCTTCCAATAAGTAGGTCTGGTCAAGGCCAAATCTCTTAGTCAGCAAGCTGCTTTCTAAATGTCAGAAAGTGAGCTAGTTAAAGCTGCAGGGGGTTTTTGGATGCAAATGTTAACACCTGCACTCTTATGAGTATTAGATTAGAGCGTGGACATATTAGCACATGCTCGGGTGTTTCCACCCGGAATGTCCAGGTGTGTGAACTTGGACTGACTGTTGAAAATTTGGCCAGGTTTGCGCAGCACTATTCAATGCAGCATCTAGAGCAATGTGCTTCAGAAAACAGTCACCCGTACTCACGTAAGGGTCATATAAGGACATAGAATAGATTGCTGGAGACCTACATGCTGGGTGGATACACACACGCCTGCAGAAGTAGGATTACACCTTTGCACTTCAACTCCAAAACCACAGGTCTCTACTGCTTGAACAGAGAGAATTTCCATTATGTGTCATCAGGAGTAGGGCTTTGATCCAATTCGGGCCCGCAGCAACTTGACTGCTCTCTGTCATTCACTCACATGCAAACACATGCACACCCAAAGCCAATACCTTACAAAAGCATCAGTGTGAGCACCTGAGACTAGGGAGCAAGCCTGCTCATATACCTCTGATTTACCTCCAGGGTCATGTGCCATGTCTGAGGGGATTCTGAAGTGCATTCCCATTACTTTCCCTTCTTCCACATTTGTAATGTCTTCCCACTGTCTCTTGCTGATACTTTCAGCTGTCACTGCTCGTGTGCATGTTCATGTCTGAGCCAAACAGGCAATCTTATGTAGAACGGGTCACTAAGTGTTAGTGTTAGTGCAGGTTCTTCTAAAGCATTTTGGTCAATATCACCTCTGCCCTATCTGGAACATCCACGCTCACTGAAAACTATGTGGTCCCACTGAAACAGTGCACCAATTTGGGGTGTAGTACATTTTACTGCTTTGGAGTAAATTTGGGGGCATTTTGCTGCTTCCCAAATTTTTGCTAGAGGGGGCTGATCAGGGTCCTAAATGTCCGGGAAATGTTTTGGATTTGATTCTTGCAACCAAGCCAACATGCACCATTGCACATGCAATTACTCACCAATTTTGTCTATACACTGCTGTATAGGCACATGTAGGTAAGAGATTATATGCATGTATGTGGCCAAATAATTACTGGCCTGGCCCGCTATGCACACAAAATGCCAGCTTTGTCCCTGAAAACAGAAGTGTGCATGCGCACAGATTGGACAAAGGCTCCAGTTTCTGAAAACGTATGTGATCTTACTCATCCCCCTTTCCAATTGCTCCTTTCTACCTCTCCTCAGGTCAATATTCTCAGGCCATCTATGCAGCCACCAGAGCTTTTGACCAGTCACTGGGGAAGGAGAGAAAGGAGTATCTGTCTCATAAGAGTCTGAACCTGCCACTGTTGCAATACCACAGGATTCTACCAGTTTGGAGCCTTTGGGTCAGATTTGCTGGTGTAAGTCAGTGAAGTCAATAGAACGGCACAGATTTACACCAGCTGAGGATCTGGCTCTATAATCCTACATCTGTCATTTAGGGATCCTTATATCCCTCCACAATGGCTATCATGTGCTGGCACTAAGTGACAGGGGGCTTGACCGATGCTTGTTTCTTTCAGGTGTGCTCACAATTGAAATAAAACCAGCTTCTCCAACCCCTCTGTTCCAGTTTGTGTGTGTGTGTGTGTGTGAAGCTTGGAGACTGAAGCTGGTTAATTCAGTGGTAAATGTGGTTTTCTGGGACATCTAAGGGTTATGTCACTTTTATAAAAATCTCTTTGATCTTGAATCAAAAGAAGAGGGTGGGTTTTTAGCATCTTCTTAACTGTGTGGCTTTTACAAATTAAAAACCCACTTGAAATTGGTTATACAATATCTGCTTGTGTTTCTCTAAGGCTGATGAGACCACCTTTGACTCTAAGCTGTTTTTTCTAGCAGATCATCAGGAAAAATCCTGGTAACAAACAGTTGGGGAAAGCTAGAGGGAGCTTTTGAAATAGGAACTGTGCATTTTTCTCTATTTTGAGAGCCTTGGCTCTTGGTTATAAGAAACGGCGGCTAGTGCACTAACTGTGCCTCATTGTCAGTGAACTTTATACTGAAAAAAAGTAGTAGAACTGAATGAATTTTAATCTGTTTTGTAACTAAAAATAATTCCACTTTTAAGCATTCAGAATCTAGGGCTTGATCTAAAGCCTATTGAGTCAGTTGGAGTCTTTTCATTTTCTTCATTGCACTTTGGATCAGGCCCCTAGTTTCCGATTACTGTGTATCTGTGTGTGTATATGTACAATCCCTGGGCCTGATTCTCTGTTTTACACCATATTGCACTAGTAGTGCACAAGAAGCATGCAACACAATGGAAAATTAAGCCCTGCGTGTGCTTAGTGTGCATGTATGTGTGTGTCAGAGAGAGAAGAGAAGATAGGAGTAAGAAAGGGGGAAATACACAGCTAATGGAGACCATGTTATGGGGCTCTGAATACTTCAGGGGGTGGTTCTGAGTAGAGCTAGTCAGGGATTTTTAAATCAAACTTTTTTTAATTGGAAAATGCTGATTTATCAAAACTGTGGGGAATTTTTGCTTTTGATGAATTTCTCATCTCAAAACGTTTTTAGGGGAAAAAAGTTGAAATTTGCAAACAATTTCAACATTTTCAAAATGAAAAATTCTGCTTTTTCAGTTCAAAAGGATGGTTTTGAAATTGAAGCTAAAATACATTTTAAACGATCAAGATCAAAACAAAACATTTCAAAATCACAGAAGCAAAACATTCTGATTGACCCAAACTGATTTTTTTTTTTTTTTTTTTTTTTGAGGGGAAGGGCGGGATTGTTGGTTCATTAACATTTTCTAGATTTTGACTTTTCAATTTGGGAGTGGAAACTGGTCTGGGGAAACCATTTTCTGGCCAGCTGTAGTTCTGAGTGATCTACCGGTTCCAAGAGAGTGTATGGTTTTTGTGTCCCTGTAATCCTGAGCTTTTTAAAATCTCATCTGCTGAGGTCAATAGGGCTTCTGTATTTATCTACCTTACTCTCCATAACATCTAATATTCCCTAACTTCTCTCCCATTTATTTCCAGTGATGATTTTGTAAAGGGATATTAGGCCATACATCTCCACTATTAAACATACTCTAATCTGGGATAGTATATCAAAGATATTTGAGTTTTTCTTGGGTTGAATTCTGTCCTCAGACATGAATGCACAACTCGCAACATGGTGTGAGGAGAATTAGTCTGTCATTAGCAATACTGGGTGTTGTGCATCTCATTCCCATGCACCACCCTGAAAATTTCCACCACCCCCACAAATGGAAGAGAGAAAAAAAAAAGAATATCCTATTTATTCTTTTTTATATGTAAATGAGACTTAAAATAATTGTTTGATAATGACATGCATTTTTTTTATTTGGAAATATCTCTTGATGATAATTTATCCTGCAATTATTGTTGCTTAGTACTAGCCTTATAATTAAGGCCAAGAAGTGTTATTCATCGCCTCATTAAATATTTTCTCTTTCAGGATGCCTGCCTCTCTTTAACACAGCCAAGAGCTGATAAAGCCTCTTGTATGCAGAGCTGGCTGCCTGCAGATCTTTGATCTTTTTTTTCCCCTTCTTCAAGAATATGACTTTGTGAAGTGGTTGCTGCTGCAGTTTCAGTGTGTTGTTTTAAACAGCTCAGTAGCTATAAATACTCGTTCACTTTGATTTTCAATTGCCCTTGTAAGACAATTGGTTTTTTGTGAGTGCAGTCTCATTTAAATGTTGGATTCTCGTTGAACAGATATAACTCCAGCCTTATTCTTTCTTTTGATTTTATTTTGGAAAGTTAGATTGATTTTTTTTTTTAAATCCACTTTTTTAAAAGAAAGAAAGTGGCTTCCATAGATCACCTCTTGGGGAAAGGAAAGAACCAAGATCTACATGTGTTATAATGACTCAGAATGCTTTGCACCACTCTAATGCCTTTCAGCTGATTTTATTGATGGGGAAACTGAGGCACAAAATAAGTGGCTTACCCAAGATCAAACAGTAAGTCAGCAGCACAACCAGAAGCAGATGCCGGCAGTCATCTATATTTCTGGATGCATGAGCCAGGGCCGGCTCTAGCTTTTTTGCCTCCCCAAGCGGCGAAGGAAAAAAAAAAAGATAAAGCCGCGATTGGTGGCACTTCGGCAGCAGCTCTACCGCGCCGCTTCATAGCCGGTCCTTCCCTCCGAGAGGGACTGAGGGACCCGCCGCCAAATTGCCTCCGAAGACCTGGACGTGCCGCCCCTTTCCATTGGCCGCCCCAAGCACCTGCTCCCTGCGCTGGTGCCTGGAGCTGGCCCTGGCATGACCTCAGGCTTTAATTTATTCTATGGTATTTTTTGAGGTTTTGATATTTGAAATATGGTTGGCATAGGTTAGTATAAAAAGGCTATTTCCTGGGACTCTTCTGTTGCCTGAAATGTTAGAGGTCACACTCCTCCAGTGCTTATCTTCCCTCCTCCCCCCTTGAATATATAAGTTCACACGGAGTCCATGAGAGTCAATTGACTTATGCATCTGGGAGCCTCAGTGGTTAAGGGCCCAATTCGAGATACCTTAAAGGGGGCAGTTTTTTAGAAAGTCTGCAGCACCCACCCCCCAAAAATGAGGCCTTTTAAAGGTGTCTGAATTGGGCACTCAAAATCACTCATCCCTTCTCCAATTTCACCTTGGTATAACTACATTTTCTTCAGTGGACTTGCCCCCGGGGATGAATTGGTCCCATATGTATTAGCTCAAAGGTATGCAAATAAATGCAGACCTTAAAGTGAACATTCAGAGAAGAGTGAAACTTGTTTACAGCAGGTCTGGTTTATATTGCCTGCAGCACTTTCTAAGGGTGTGGTGACAAAGGAATGGTGGACTCTCAGCCAATGGTTGTTGGTCTTGCTTTTTCTAGGAACCTGACATTGGTTTTGCCTTCCCTTTACTGGACACCTGGCTAGCTGTTTTAAGAAACTCTGAGATCTGCAAGTGGTAAAACATAGAATCATAAAAATGTAGGGCTGGAAGGGACCTCAAGACATCATTTCCCCCACCTGTGCCAAGGTCAGATTAGACCATCCTCAACAGATGTACATCTAACCTAGTCATAACATGTATATGAGTAGGAGTGAACTTGAGAGAGAGAAGACTGGTCACTTCCCACTGCTAATTCAGCACAAAATCCTCATTCCCGCCCCCCCCCCCCCCCCCCCCCAGCAAACAATCTTGTCAGGCTTTTCTGTTTACGATGTCAGATTGTGGATAAAACAAAGTCTCTAGTTCAACAGAGACTATTTTTGTGGCTTAGGCGCACCCCTGAAATCCATTCATCACAGGTTTTACTCCTCTTCTGTTGGGGATGTGTGCCTAGCAGAGCCATTGTATATTTAGCAGGGATTCAGGGAGCATTAGGCCAATGTGGAGAAGGGGAAAAGCCCTGAATTTTATTTTTCACAATATTTGATTAAACATAAAGTGAATATTTCTGCCCCGGCTGCAGGCATGAAGTTTTCAGCAAAGCACCTTCTCCCCAGGATTGCCATGTCCCCTTTTTAAAACCGCACCCTCCTCCCTGCATACCAGTGAATGCATTTCAGCAGCAGTGGTGTACAAACACTGCTCTTCATAGAGTCATAAATGGACCATTGTCATCATCTGCTCTGACTTCCTGTATAACGCAGGACATATAACTTCCCCACTATAATTCCCAGAACAGATCTTTTAGGAAAACATCCAATCTTGATTTAAAAGTTGACAGGGATGGAGAATCCATCACAACCCTTGGTAAATTGTTCCATGATTAATTACTCTCACCTTTAAAAAATTTACTCATTATTTCCAGTCTGAATTTATCTCATTTCAACTTTCAGCCATTGGATCGTGTTATACCTTTCTCTGCTAGATTGAAGAACACATTATTAAATATTTATCCACATGCAGATACTTATAGACTTTAATCAAGTCACCCCTTAATCTTCTCTTTATTAAGCTCAATAGATTGAGTTCTTTGAGTTTATTACTGCATGACATGTTTTCTAATCCTTTGGTCATTCTTGTGGCTCTTCTCTGAACCCTCTCCAATTTACAAACATCCTTCCTGAATGGTGGGTGCCAGAACTGGACACAGTTTTCCATCCCACGATTGCATTAGCTCTTTTGGCCGCAATGTCACACTGGGAGCTCATGTTCAGCTGATTATCCAATATATATATTTATATTTTAAATAAATATATAGAGATATACCTATCTCATAGAGCTGGAAGGGACCCTGAAAGGTCAAGTCCACTCCCCTGCCTTCACTAGCAGGACCAAGTACTGATTTTGCCCTAGATCCCTAAGTGGCCCCCTCAAGAACTGAACTTAAAACCCTGGATTTAAGCAGGCCAATGCTGAAACCACTGAGCTATCCCCCCCCCTCCCATTGTCTTGCCTGCGATCAATGTCAGGCCAACAGATCTATAATTACCTGGGTCATCCCATTTACCTTTTTTAAAAATTGGCCCAACATTAGCTTTCTTCCAGTCTTCTGGAACTTCCCCAGTGCTCCAAAACTTATTGAAAATCAACATTAATGGTCCAGCAAGTTCCTCAGCCAGCTCTTTTAAAACTCATGGAGATAACTTATCAGGACCTGCTGATTTTAAAATGTCTAACTTTAGTAGCTCCTGTTTAACATCCTCCAGAGATACTAGTGGAATGGAAAAAGTGATATCATCATATGATGAGACTGCCTCAAATGTTTTTTCTCCAAATACAGGACAGAAACATTTATTGAATACCTCTGCCTTTTTATTTATTATTATTGATAATTCTACCTGGCAGATACATTGTCAGGATCCCTTTTTGTTCCTACTATTTTTAAAAATTGTATTTATTGTCCTAAACTCTGCTGGCCATAGATTTCTCCTTGTGTCCTTTGGTTTCCCTTGTTAATTTTCTACAATTCCTAACTTCTGATTTATATTCATTACTATCAACTTCCTCTTTCTTCCATTTGTTATACATTATTTTTTTTTTTAAATTTACAGCTGCCTTCACTTCCCCTCTAAACCAGGTATTTATTTTAACCAATACAGTTTTCGTCTTTGATTGTGATTCCCAATTATTCTGATTAAAATCTTCCTCACAGCTGATTTGGCTAACAATTGTTTACAGCTTTGTGAAATTGGCCCAATTAAGGCACCAAGTGTATATGTTAATAGTCTGGACTGTGTTCTGACTGCACATTACTAATGTGATCAAGTAATGATAATATGTACCTAAGCTGCCATTAATTTTTACTAGGACTGTCAATTAATTGCAGTTAACTCACGCGATGAACTCAAAAAAATTAATCACGATAAAAAAATTAATCGTGATTAATCGCAGTTTTAATTGCACTGTTAAACAATAGAATACAAACTGAAATTTATTAAATGTTTTGGATGTTTTTCTACATTTTCAAATATGTTGATTTTAATTGCAACACATAATACAAAGTGTACAATGCTCACTTTATATTGCTATTTTTATGACAAATATTTGCACTGTAAAAATGATAAACAAAAGAAATTGTGTATTTAAGTTCTCCTCATACAAGTACTGTAGTGCGCAATATCGTTATCGTGAAAGTGCAACTTACAAATGTAGATTTTTTTTTTGTTACATAAATCAAAGACAAAACAATGTAAAACTTTAGAGACTACAAATCCACTCAGTCCTACTTTTTGTTCAGCCAATCGCTAAGACAAACAAGTTTGTTTACATTTATGGGAGATAATGTTGCCTGTTTTTTATTTACAGTATTGCCTGAAAGTGAGAACAAGCATTCACATGGCAGTTTTGTAGCCAGTGTTGCAAGGTATTTACATGCCAGATATGCTAAACATTTGTATGCCCCTTCATGCTTCGGCCACCATTCCAGAGGACATGCTTCCATGTTGATGATGCGCATTAAAAAATGTGTTCATTAAATTTGTGACTGAACTCCAGGGAGAATTCTATGTCCCCTGCTCTGTTTTACCCTCATTCTGTCATATATTTCATGTTATGGCAGTCTCGGATGATGACCCAGCACATGTTTGTTTTAATTTCACTGCAAATTTGACAAAACTCAAAGAAGGTACAAATGTGAGATTTCTAAAGATAACTATAGCACTCAACCCAATGTTTGAGAATCTGAAGTGTCTTCCAAAATCTGAAAGAGGCAAGGTGTGGAGCATGCTTTCAGAAGTCTTACAAGAGCAATGATCCAATGTGGAAACTACAGAACCTGAACCACCAAAAAGGAGAATCAACCTTCTGCTGGTGGCATCTGACTCAGATGATGTAAATGAATGTGCGTCAGTCCGCACTGCTTTGGATCATTATCGAGCAGAACCCATCATCAGCATGGACACGTCCTCTGGAATGGTGGTTGAAGCATGAAGGGCCATATTAATTTTTACCGTATCTGGCAGGTAAATATCTTGCAACGCTGGCTACAACAGTACCATGCAAATGCCTGTTCTCACTTTCAGGTGACGTTGTAAAAAAGAAGCGGGCAGCATTATCTCCTGCAGATGTAAACAAACTTGTTTGTCTGAGCGATTGGCTGAACAAGAAGTAGGACTGAGTGGACTTGTAGGCTCAAAAGTTTTACATTGTTTTATTTTTGAATGCAGTTATTTTTGTACATAATTTTATATTTGTAAGTTCAACTTTCATGGTAAAGAGATTGCACTACAGTACTTGTATTAGGTGAATTGAAAAATACTATTTCTTTTGTTTTTTACAGTGCAAATATTCGTCATCAAAAATAAATATAAAGTGAGCACTGTGTACTTTGTATTGTGTGTTGTAATTGAAATCAATGTAGAAACCATCCAAAAATATTTAAATAAATGGTATTCTCTTATTGTTTAACAGCGTGATTAATCGCATGACTAATCGTGATTAATTTTTTTAATCACATGATTAATCACAATTAATTTTTAATCGCTCGACAGCCCTAATTTTTACGTCTGTGATCAGTCCTTCTTTATCTGTTAGGATAAGGTCTAATACAGAACTCCCCCATGCCGGCTGTAACATTTTTTTAGTTAGTTTCAGTTCTCAGGGACTGTAAGTAAATCAGCCCCTTCAAGTTCTTTAGAATCCAACCATTTGACTCTAAATCTCCAAGGGGAACTCCCCCAGACAGCCAGTCCCTACCCCAATCTTCCTCAAGGACCTAATAACTGTAGCACAGGGGTCGGCAACCTTTCAGAAGCGGTGTGCCGAGTCTTCATTTATTCACTCTGATTTAAGGTTTCGCGTGCCAGTAATACAGTTGAACGTTTTTAGAAGGTCTCTTTCTATAAATCTACAATATATAACCAAACTATTGTTGAATGTAAAGTAAATAAGGTTTTTAAAATGTTTAAGAAGCTTCATTTAAAATTAAATTAAAATGCAGAGCCCCCTGGACCGGTGGCCAGGACCCAGGCAGCGTGAGTGCCACTGAAAATCAGCTCGCGTGCCGCCTTTGGCACGCGTGCCATAGGTTGCCTACCCCTGCTGTAGCAGTTATAGCTGTTAAGCATCTCTGAAGAGAAAGCAAGCAGTGTCCTTGGGCAACCTGTCTGTGCTGAGAATATCATAGTGTAGTCAGGGAACTGAGCAACCAGGACATCCCCTGGTCAGAAGGGAGACAGACAAGGGTGTCCACCCAGAAACGCAATGGCTGGGGAGCTGGAAGCCTTGGCTGGAATACAGGTGCAGTTGTCCTGAACTGTGACAGTGAGATCTCTTGGTTTGCTAGAAGTAGGGTGGGAAGAGCCTTCTAGAGCCTGAAGTTTTGTGGCACATTGCAAAATACTTTCAGGGTTTGCTGAGCCAGCAAAATGAGTTTGGGTTTATGAACTTTATGAACACCACTCTGAAAAGCCAGGCTGGCATATGGGCACAGCATGGCTATGCTGTGTAGGTGGGAGAAATATTTTCCAAGGTGCCAAAGTGACTTAGTTTCCCAAGTTAATGGGACTTTAATTCTTTATGTCACTTTGGCACCTTGGAAAATATTACACAGGATGTATTGTTAGCTCAGTGTCTTTCTCTTCCCTATCTCTGCTCCCATCTCATTCTCTAAGTGGCTATTTTGCACTTTGCCTCCCCTGAGCTCCCCAGGCATTTAAGGCCAATGACTTCAATAGAACTTAAAGTTAATCACGTGCTTAAGTGCTTTGCTGAATCGGGGCCCAATTGTATGGATTGTTCTTTCAGTAGTGATGAGTGCAGGTAGGGAAGCCTCTTATACTGAAATGAAGGGCGGGCTTTGCTAGGCTAAGCCACTTCACTGATTAAAATGACCCAGCAATTCATTTAAATAAGAGACTACTTGCACAGCCTTGTAGCGCACAGTTGTAGTT
Organism: Chrysemys picta bellii; assembly: GCF_011386835.1. Lineage (NCBI taxonomy): Eukaryota > Metazoa > Chordata > Testudines > Emydidae > Chrysemys > Chrysemys picta. Next base: position 33,533,240 of record NC_088804.1, on the reverse strand, counting down.
GATCTTGACTATTCATGTAATCTAATATAATTTAATTTCATTGTTAGGGGAAACAACTCTGCTTCTGGCTGAAGGATTGGTGTGAAACAACATCCTCCACCCCCCTGATTCAAGAACTTTGCTGCACAACACTCCCCATGTAGCAAGAGCCAGAGGGATGTTTTTCCCTTTTCTTAAAAGGAATGCTGGGTGGCAGGAATAGGATTTGAAACTGAAAGATAATGATCTGTAGGGAAAACCAAGCGCCACTTGCTTAGTCCCAGGAGTGCTCTTCCCCCAGAGACACCCGAGTTCCCTGAAATAGTGAGCATGGCACATTGCTGTGGTTGGCCCTGTGTGGTGGCATCCGCCCACCTGGTACTGTAAATCTGAGCAATGCAGCTGGAAGTCTTGGAGTCATCATGGCCTAAAAAGCTGGTTGTTTGTAACACTAGCTCAATGAAAGGAGAGGTGGCTCTGCTGGTGTGAAGCTATTTTACTATTACATGAGAAATAGTTAAAATATTGCTTGGGAAATACAGGCTGCAAGAAATAATCTTCACTGGCCTCTTACTCCAGTAAGAAAACCCACTCTTCCTCCTCAGTGTGCAGTATGGACAAGAATGTACCTGACAATCTACCCACTACGCAGCCTGTATGGACGCAAAAAGAAATCTAATGATCTCTCTTCTACTCCACTTTTCAAAGAGTAAAGGAGTACAAAATACAGGACAAGCCACAGGACGTAAATGAGACCTGGAGAAGTATCAGGAAATGCTATTGCTCTTTCTTATGACGCCACCAGGATAAATGGAGCTACCCAGTGGAAGAACAGCATGTGGCTGCATCAGCGGGATATCCTCTCTGTGTGACCTGTTTATAAAAGGCTATGCTGGAGATGATCACAGGGGCTCTGCAAAGGCTTCAGAAACAAAGAAATGCAATAAATGCAATTAAACATAAGGGTTTTTATGTAACAGTAATTGAAAACTGGGGAGTTTAACCCTTGGAGAGAGATTCTCTTCACGACTAGCTGGCCTGAGAGTTCGGTGCATAACTCCTGGTTCATTGAGCTGAGGAATGTTATTTATAGTTAAGAAATAAAAGGTTTCACTGTGATCTCTCTGTAGAATGTATTTCTTAGAGAGAAGCATGGAGAAGGAGATGAGCCAGCTAAGTGAAATGCTATGGTCTACTCAAGAATTCAGTTCAGATCAGTCCGAACAGCAGATGTGTTCAGCTGCCTGACCCACACTTGGGTTGGGTTGCTGTGAGAGACCACTAGAACAGTGGTTCTCAACCAGAGATCCGGGAACCACTGGGGTGCTGCGAGCAGGTTTCAGGTGGGGCCGCCAAGCAGGGTTGGCATTAGACCTGCTGGGGCCCAGGGCAGAAAATCAAAGCCCCACCACCTGGGGCTGAAGCCTGTGTCTCCAGGTCCAGATACCTGGGGCTGAAGCAGAAGCCTGAGCTACTTAGCTTTGCAGGGCGCCCTGTGGCATGGGGAACAGGGCAATTGCCCTGCTTGCTACCCCCAAACGCTGGCCCTGGCTTTTATATGCAGAAAAACAGTTGTTGTGGCACAGGTAGGCCGTGGAGTTTTTATAGCATGTTGGGGTAGCGGGGGCTCAGAAAGAAAAAGGTTGAGAACCCCTGCACTAGAAAATTCAAAGGCACCACTTTGCTACAGTCTATGATTATTCCTAATTTCATGGGGACAACCAGGGCAGAGTATGGACCATCCTATTTCAAAAAGCACAGGTTCCTATCACCTGAACTAAGCGAGAGTCTCCTTTACCTGTCAGCAATGGAGGATGTAAGGCACACAGCTGAGCAGTTATCATCCTGTCCAGTGGAGGCCAGCGATCTATGAAGAGCCAAAGAGCTCATTTATAGTATCATACATTGCAAATTCTCATTGAAATGTAGAAGCGAAAGGATCTTCCAAACTTTTGACTAGAGCCCCAGTCTCATTTTTTTCCTTCTATAACGTGCATCTGGTCACCCTTGCCTTTATCACTAAAGCTTCTTATATGAGTTGCCTGTGATGCAAGCCAATGCATTTCAATGGAGATATAAATCCTCTGTAGCAGCACGAGACCTCGTTAAAGCAGCTTTTGTAGTAGCTACATGGTGGATTAAATCTCTTAAAAATTGGTTAAAAGCACCCCACAATGGAGTAGTATATTCCAGCTGCACAAGTGCACCTAAGCATGAATGTGCTATGCACACAGAAATGTCATCGTGCTCTAGTAATCCTATTTGATCAGCTCATCTAGTGTACACCTGTAATTTGTTGGCAATGCAGTTGACTGCATCTACAGTTTGGGAGATTCACAGGAACAAATCTTAGCTGTTACTTAGCCGTTTGCTTTCGTATGAATGTGTGAGGTGTATTTGGTGTGTTAAATTTAGAATTCTGTGTGTCCTTATGAATTAATACATGATAACACCATGTTGATTTCTTTTCTCTCTCTGTGTGTGTGTGTGTGTGTGAGAGAGAGAGAGAGAGAGAGAGAAATATATATTTGCGAAGAAATTAGTGTCTGAAAGAATGACAAAAGAGAGCTTTGTCATGGTTTGGGTTTTACCAACCTAAAGCTGAAACCACAGATTCCCCAGGCCTTATTCTATTTGATTTCCCTAGTGTAAATAAATGTAGAGGAACTGGGAGGAGAGGGAATGAGAGTTAAGTCAACAGGTCTAGTTTTGGCCCATTTCGCCTTCAAATAAAATTAAATGAAAACCAGGATGGTTTTGATCTTGCACGATCTTAACTGTTGGATTTTTGTTCTGCAAACTCAGAAATGAGGCCACGTTTCATTTTTCCTGGATCATCTGTATTTAGGCTAGGGCTCCTTTCTTGGCCCATGTTTATTGTGCACCCAGATAAATACATCCACTCAGAAAGCACAACCAAAAAGCCATTCCCAGGTGTTGAGAAACACAGTACTTCTGAATGTTGCATAAACAAGTGCTAGGCTTGAGAGTGATCTGTCATGACAAGGCTAATAAGGTGCACTGAACATGATACTGAACAGCTGAGCATTGCACAAGCCTTTGTATAAAAGTCATGAAGTGCTACTCTTGTATCCCTAAACACATTAAAAATGAACAGGAGTATTTAGAATTCTATCCTATTTCCATATTTAGATGTTGGCTCAGTGGATATTTTGCAGCCCAAGTGTGTAACTGGTATTTGGATTCTGGTTCATATTATCAGCATGTCATTTTCAGTTTATAAGTGAAAAAGTCATACAGTATTCAATGAAGAATGGCCTTCAAACAGCACTATGTTAAAGTGCACTAGGGAACCTTTAGTGCACACCAGCAGGTTCTACATGGACCAATTATTGTGCAGCTTGTTTGTGTGCTTTAGAAATCACACCTCTCTAGTGTGCGTTACCCCATCATGGAGATAAGCCCTTTGTCACTTTTGTTTTTCCACTTTCGGTGGAAGCATGGCTGGGAAATGCAGAGGACTGATAATCCTGGAGATCAAAGGCCTCTGTTTATCCAGAGGTGTGGTAGCTTAGCGGCCAATGTGCAGTGTCTGGAGAGACCATTATTATGGGTGAAGAGGCAATTTAGTTTCCATGCTAATCTTTGGCCATTGTGGAAAATGCCCCTCTGAAGGAGGTATTCATGTCATGTCATTTATTAGAAATTGGTGTTTGCCCCACCAACTCATTTCACCTAGACCACCGAGGAGCACTGAGGTTTACTTGCAATCAGCCCTGGCTGCATTGGAACCAGTGATCTGGTAGTAAAATACTCTGTATTACATTACCAATCCCTGAGCCAACTAGTTCCCTCTTCAAGTTAATTTTTAAAAACCGTTATGATGACTATCCTGGCTAATTATTGTTGTCATGAGCAGTAAACCAAGTGTGAAGCCTTCAGAGTACTCCGGGTCACACTGCTTCATTAATTATTATGTTCCCTCCTGAAAATATGTGGTTTTGGGAGCAGTGGCTTTCGTCATGTGTCAGATGATGACACTAGAGCAAAGCTGCAATGGCAAAAGAGATTCAATGCGACAGAAGAGAAGAAACGTAACCATCTGTGATTCCAGACTTTGGAAGCCCACCAGTAGTTCTACAGCATTGTAGTGTGAAGTATACATGGGATATGAAAGTAAGTCATAGTGTTTCCCTCTGCCATCTTCCAAGGGGTCTTCTGAGTACTTCTCAGAATGCAAATTTCAGAGTCCTGCTGTTCTCAAGCTCACATATAATGGGCCCAATAATTGCTGTTCCTTAACTGGCCCGAGGAGTTGCAGAAGTGTAAGAGGAGCCTGCTAGGTAGAGGTGCTCTATCACACAGCACTCCCAGAGCCTACCAGTCCAAGAGACAATTAATGAATCCAGATTTCCCATTATACTAGTGGGACAGGCCTGTGAAATGACTTTGAACCAATCACGGTCATCTTTCTCACCCAGTTTTGTAAGTTCTTGTTTCTTTTTCTTCTTTTTTTCCATTCTTCTTTTTTCCTCCAGAATTTCTCCTCCCCTTTTCCTGTCTCTATTTCTCTTTTTCTCTCCCCTTTTCTCCTCCTTGTGTCCTCCTCCCTGTGTTTTTTGTCACCGTCTCTCCCCATGTAATGATCAAGCACTAACTCTGAAAAAACAAATTGACTCAGATCATATTCCCGTGCACTTGCATTTTACCTGTGGCGCCAGCGGTTATGTGAAATTGACTATGGAACGTGATCCTAGTCAGTTTCACAGTCCTGCTGCACTGCGTGCAGGAAAGCTCTTCTGCAGAGGAGTGTGATCAGAGTCTGCTCAAATGAAAAAATCAGGGAGGGAGAAGAAGAAGATGGTGCACCACTCTGTCCAACTGCTTCCTGAGCAGGTAGATCATCACACTGTTCACCACCAAGAAAAACCCGTGATTGCAGGAAAACTGCCTTTCCTGGGTGTTCTAGGGGGGTTGGAAATCAAAGAGTAATACTGTATGTAAGGCAGTGGAATTTGATCCTAAACATGTTGGGGCAGATTTTCTATGTGGCACATTAAAGTGTATATCTGTCTGATTTGCATGACTGTTTTATTGCCTGGGAAATGTGTAGGACATGGAACGAAACTCAGCCTTGGGGAAACACCATTTTTACCCAAAATAATTAAGATACAGTCTTTGACTAGAAATTGCTTCCATCTTTATTAGATGAAATGCTGGAATAGAAACCATGGCTTTTGTTGTATCTTGCCAATAGCAACAAATCACTCAGTGCCCAAACTTGAAGTGCTGCTACGGGAGCCATTCTCCATTGCCTCTGCATCATCCCACCACTGTTCAGAATAGAACTTCTCACGTTTCAATTTTTTTAACAATAAAATGCAATCTCCTTAAGTCCAGAACAAAATTAATTTAGGCTGAAATCATGGCCTAGCCTATATGGCAACTCAGGTGCTCAGTGGTTTGAGCATTGGCCTGCTAAACCCAGGGTTGTGAGTTCAATCCTTGAGGGTGCCATTTAGGGATCTGGGGCAAAATAATCTGTTGGGGACAGTACTTGGTCCTGCTGTGAAGGCAGGAGACTGGACTCGATGACCTTTCAAGGTCCCTTCCAGTTCTACATTTCTATGATTCTATAAGACCTCATCTCTATGCATTTAGGTGTCCTCTCCAGGCTTAGGTCCAGACGCCTAAGCCAAAGCAAGTACTACACATCTATTACTGTGCCACCCTGATCAAGTAGGTTGAAAGTGGTGGCCACTGGGTGGGGCCTTGGTCCTGGTACCCCAACAGTGCAACTCAGATGAAAGGGGATAGGAGGAGGATTGATGGGAGAACGGGGAAGGAGTGATGCCTTTCTGAGGCAAAGGGGAAAATATAGCCAAACATTTTCAACAGTGGGTGCCTGAAATTAGGCTCCCAAGTCCATTGTTAGGAACGTGAATAAGTGGCTTACATGGGAGTCACTGTTGGAGCTGATAAAAACATTTTCATCCAAACTTTTTTCTACAAAAAATGTTTTGCCAAAATGGAAAATTTTGCCCCCCCCCCCCCCCAAGTCTGTTTTCATAGGTTTTTGCTGAAAAATTGACCACCTGAACTAAGGTATTGTTTTTTGGTTTTGGTTTGCAGCAACTGAATAGTCTTGATGAAAACCTGAAAAATTGTGAAGAACATTTTTGACAAAAATGGGGAAAAAATTCCTGGGGTGGGGAGGGGATGAAGAGTTATTTCCTGATCAGCTGTACTGCTAGGGAATCAACTCTTCTGAAGATCAAACCACTTAGTCAGATGCTCCTCAGGGACCAAGGGCCTATCCCAGGGGTCGGCAACCTCTGGCATGCAGCTCGCCAGGGTAAGCAGCCTGGCGGGCCGGGCCAGTTTGTTTACCTGTCACGTCGGCAGGTTCAGCCGATTGCGGCCCCCACTGGCCGCGGTTCACCGTCCCAGGCCAAGGGGGGCGGTGGGAAGCCACGGCAGCACATCCCTCACCCCACGCCGCTTCCCGCAGCCCCCATTGGCCTGGGACGGTGAACTGCAGCCAGTGGGAGCCGCGATCGGCCAAACCTGACAATGCGTCAGGTAAACAAACTGGCCCGGCCCGCCAGGGTCCTTACCCTGGCAAGCCGCATGCCAGAGGTTGCCGACCCCTGGCCTATCCTTTGGCACTTAGTTTTGTCATAGTTTTCTGTGTAATTGTATAGCTTTATAATGTTTTTAGCACGCAGATACCATGGTGATGGAGATTTTAGATTGATAGACCTTGAATCTGCCACTAGATTCACCTGCATGGATCCAATAGCAGAACCGAGGGCCCAAGCTAGCTAGAGAGCTGGATGCACAGCAGATGAAAGAATTCTGCAATACCCTGAACAGAATTCCTGTTACAATTCAGCATCTTGCCCAGGTCTTGTGTATCTCACTGACCTGTTTGCTTCCTTTCCCTCAGTAACCTCCCACAAAATACTTTCCTTTTAATATCTGAGGATTGCAGAAATGATATAAGCTGGCAGAGGCAACCCAGTGTAGGCTTCCCAGTTGCCACTGACCTTTCCTGATAGCAGCTTTTTATCATGCCTCCCCCAGGAACGCCCACATTAGTATATTATTTCATCTCATTTCTCACTGGAACAGCTAGCTCCTTTTGGATTCAGAGCCTATGTCTGCTCTGTGAGTTATAGGCTGCTGAGAATAATGAAGTCTTGTAGGTTGTTCATGAATTGTTTTCTTTGACTGTGTGTGTGTGCGCGCGCGCATGTGCGCACACGAGTGGTCACCCAGGTCACATGATATTGTTTCTGCTTCCTGATTTTCAAACCAGAGGGTAGCAAATGATGAAACAAGGGCAAAAATGGAACTCCCAAACAAACCTTCCCCGCACTCTTGAACACTGTCAGCAACTCGACTATCCAGGAAACAAGGCCAGCAACCCTAGTATCATATTTGGTTCTTCTCTTTCCTCCTCCTCCCCATTCAGACCAAATCTTGCGTCTTATTCCTCTCTAAGAGCATTCAACTCCATCCTGTGGTCTCCTTCCACACTGCAAAAACCTTGATCCAGGCCCTGGTTATCTCCTGCCTTGATTCTTGCTACACTTGTCCACTTTTTGCTTGGTACCTTTGAGTCTTTGTACCTGATTGCCTTTCTTATCAGATTCAAATACTGATCCTCACCTTCAGGGCCCCACAGCTGCTCTACACAAACCACTGTTTCCTCCTTTCTTGCTGCTTGCTCCTCTGTTCCCGCCCAACCCTCTACCACAGCAGCTTGTCTTTTTGCTCCCCTGGTGGTCTTTACCTACAAACAACTTTGTGTCTTGTTTCATGCTGCTCCACTAGGCCTTGGAACGTCCTTCCTGACCTTCCTAGTCAAAAAAAGCAAACAAAATGCTGGGAATTAAGAAAGGGATAGATAATAAGAAAATATCATATTGCCCCATATAAATCCATGGTACCACCCACATCTTGAATACTGTGTGCAGATGTGGTCACCCCATCTCAAAAAAGATATATTGGAATTGGAAAAGGTTCAGAAAAGGGCAACAAAAATGATTAGGGTATGGAACCATTTCTGTATGAGGAGACTAACTAATTAATAAGACTGGGCCTTTTCAGTTTGGAAAAGAGACGACTAAGGGGGGATACGATTGAGGTCTATAAAAACATCACTGGTGTGGAGAAAGTATATAAAGAAGTGTTATTTACTCCTTCTCATAACACAAGAACCAGGGGTCACCAAATTAAATTAATAGGCAGCCGGTTTAAAACAAAAGGAAGTATTTCTTCACACAACACACAGTCAACCTATGGAACTCTTTGCCAGAGGACAATGTGAAGGCCAAGACTATAACAGGGATACAAAAGAATTACATGGAGGCTAGGTCCATCACTGGTATTAGCCAGGATGGGCAGGTGTGGTGTCCCTAGCCTCTGTTTGCCAGAAGCTGGGAATGAGCCGACAGGGAATGGATCACTTGATGATTCCCTGTTCATTCCCTCTGGGGCACCTGGCATTGGCCACTGTCAGAAGACAGGATATTGGGCTAGATGGACCATTGGTCTGACCCACTATGGCCATTCTTATGTTCTTTTGCTTGCCATCGCAACTTCGCTCTCCTTCTTCAGATCCCTCCTCAAGGCTCACTTTCATCCTTCAACCCACCCTCTTTCCCAGGTCTAGGTCTTAATATTAAACATGATTTAACTAAATAATATTTATAGTCTTTTAAAATAAAGAGGCTCTAACCAAGGTACCTGAATGATAATGCAGCAATAGGAGAATCTCATGAGCTTCCTTTCTTGCAACCTTCGTACTTTCCATTCCCCATCCTCACAATCTTTGCTCATTGTCAACCCTTGCTGTGCTCCCAGCATCTCTAATACAGAGTGGAAATTAGGGCAGCAAGCTCTATTTTTGATTCTTTGTACCTACTCTAGGTAAGGATCTGGCCCATTGTATATGTGAAACTTCGGGGTAGAAATGTAGATAGGAAAAATGTATATCATTATTACCCAAAGTGGAATTTTGCCAAGACACTGGGCTGACATCCCTATTCTTGTAAAAAGTACTAGGGCTTTTTAATGGCCACAGGTGATCAGGACACGAGCTTCAGCTGGCCTCCAAAAGGTGGCAACTCTCAACAGCAAACAGTATGCCAGGCCCTTGCTTCACAGTAGTTCAGAGAGAAGAGCAGCCATTGGTGAATCACCAACACCACTTCATGCATTGCCTGGGGGGTTTCCTTACAGGCTTCTTATTGAGGTATAAACTAGGTCCACTCTGTTTAACTCATAAGATCTTAGCCCGAGGCACAGTCTGACTGCAGAGCATTCTGCGTGAAATGAACTCCTCGGGGGTCAGATCTGCCTTGTATTCCTCCAAATGCAATCACAGGATTTCACCGTCAGACTTGTTTACCCACAATCAAACTCAATACCATTTTTATTTTAAACAATCCCAAATAATTGCACAGTGCATTACCCACTTTCAATGCAGCCTTGTTTAATTTCTACATTCAACACCTGGTACAACCAGACAAGGAGACAATTACTCAGCCCCAGAGCACCCCATTTTGGTGTTTACTGTGGTGGCTTCATTTGTTTTCTAGTTGTCTGACTTGATTCTCTTGATTGCTTGTTGTCTCTATCAAAATGTAAACTGATGAGATAGTCTTCACCAATCATTAACGACTAGGCTGGAATAAAGGGCTAAGTCTAGTAATTGTACTTTTTTACAACACTCACCCTAGGTTCTGTTCAGCTTCACTAGCCATGACATGTCTTTTATTGCACACGGCAATGAAAATAGACCCAAGTGCTGGAGGGGGGAGGGAAAAAAAAGAAAACCCAATTTGCTCCCTATTAAGTTGCTGAGAAGCGTAAGCCCATTTCTATTCCAGTTAGTCGCTAAGTGAAAATGTAACTACTTTATATATTTCACCAGAATTAAACTTAAACCTACAGAATTAGGTTTATTAATTTCTGTCAGTGCTCAATGGGGAAATAAGAGTGCCCATTCATTAAGGATACACAATTACTGCAGACAAAAATGAAGCACGGTGCTATTAACCATAATAAAAATGTTGAACACTGTGGAAATTTTCATTAAGTAGAATCTATTCTTTATATGAATCCACTTAATCCTTTCTGTCCTTTTTTTCCCCTTTTGTGCTCTCCAACCCATTTTATTTTTTGACTTAACTTTTTATAAATGTTTCTTAATGTAATTATGATTAAATATTTTTGGTAGAGAACAGTGTTATTCCATTTTAAAAAAAAGCTTCCTCCCCCTCTTACCTCCGTGAAAAATAGCCTTTGGAAACAACACAAGTACTAAGCAAGGCTTTGTTATTATTTTAGGTCATGAGTATATGAGGAGAAAATACAATAAATAAGAACGAGAAACTATATCAACCTGGGCACTAAAATTCAGTTGACTTCCTAGCTGAGCTGCTCACCTGGTGTAAATTGGTGTAGCTTCAGTGATGTCAACGGAGCTACACTGGGCCGAGGCTTGAAGTCCAAATTAATAAAAGCTGACTGCAGTTAACTCTAAATGAGTGTTTCTGAAAAATAGTCACAAGGCCATAGGACGGATAGGCAAGGAACCTGAATATCTCCAGAAAGGGAAGAAGCACATTGACGGGGCATTCTGTGAAGTTTGCACAGCTGCTGGCCAGGTTGCCGGTTTTCACTGAATAATAGACACTTAGTTTTGCAGTACTGATTTGTCCTCAGTTCAGTCCTTTGACTCATTCGTAAGTCCCCTAACAGTTCACTTGTGCTGCATTCTCCATTGAACTAGTCAACATGTTTTGAACAATTAATTTTTTTATGAAAAAGTCTTGGGGGGGGGGTCTATGAAAAAGAAACAGACCCTGCTGTTAACTATTCAATCACAGGGCTGTATTAACATATTGCTCTATAGAGACAACAAGCAATCAAGAGAATCAAGTCAGACAACTAGAAAACAAATGAAGCCACCACAGTAAACACCAAAATGGGGTGCTCTGGGGCTGAGTAATTATCTCCTTGTCTGGTTGTACCAGGTGTTGAATGTTTTTTAATCCAGGAATGAATTTATACAACAGTGGTTTATGCCTTTACTCTTACTATATTGATTGCATTGCATGGTCCTTGCTGGAGATAGGGACAGATCCTCAGCCGGTTTAACATGGTGTAACTCTAGGGACAGCAATCAGTGTAGCTCTTACACCAAATAAGGGTCTGGCTCTCTATGTTTTAAATTATTGTGAAAGAGTCTAGTGCAGTGGATGATCATCATTTCCTAAATATATAACCTCATACCTTTGGTCAATGATGTCTAACCAATCTAAGGGCCACATTATTAGAGTCCTCCTTAAAAAGCTGCCACTAGAATTTGTCCGTGGTTACCACAAGGCCTGATTCTGCCCCCTTGAGGTCAAGGGGAGTTTTCCAGTTGACCGGAATGGGCTCCTTATCACCTTGTTCCTGAGCAAAGACTGCAGCACTACCAGGTATATAGTGAAAGATAAACTCTCGTAAGCCACATGGAAGAAGTGATTAGATAACCTTATCACCCATGATTGTCTCAACAAGTAAACCAGAGCCTAGAGTTTGGGATAAAGGATGACCTTTAGCATAAATGGACAGGGACTACTGACACCACTGATGTCTCCCGTTTAATAACATCTTAAAAGAGTTTCCTAAATGCAAACTTGCAAGTTGTTGTTATTTATTATTTGTAGTACGGCAAGCCTACAAGCCTAAGTCATGGACCAAGCCCCCATTGTGCTAGGCACTGGAGAAACACAGAACCAAAAGATTGGTCACTGCACCAAAGAGCTTATACTTTAAGTAAACTGTGTACATAGAAATTCTATATAAGCTGCCTTCCTAGAGAAAGGATGATTAAGGCATTGGACGAGGATGGGGTAGTCAAGAGTTGGACCGTGGGCCAAATACAGACCACCAGATGCTTTTGAATGGATCCCAAAATCTTTTTATTTACTTATTATCATTATTGTTATTTTTAATTATTATTTTCTCTGGAGTCTGGACCTTGACTATACCTTGACCAAGAAATCTGGACCTTAACAAAAAATAATTGCCTTCCCCTGAGAAAGACCTGGGTTCATGTCTTTGCCACAGACTTTGTGTCTTGGGCAAGGCATCTAAAGGCCATGTGGCCTACTTGGCAAAGCACTGGAATGTGACTCAGGTGACCTAGGTTTATTCCCAGCGCTGCCATTGGCCTGCTGGGTGACCTAAGGCAAGTTACTTTTCACCTCCGTGTCTCAGTTTCTTCATTTATAAAATAAGAATAATGATAGTGATCGCCTTTGTAAAGATTTGAAATCTACTGATGATAACAGCTAGGTGGTATTATTAGCTTCTGTGTGCCACAGTCCTACATTTGTAAAATAAGGGTAATAACACTTCCTTTCTTCCTCCTTTTTAATGTCTCGTCTACTTTGATTGGAATCTCTTTGGATGCCAGGATCCCATCTTCCGGTGTTTATACCGCTCCTAGAACAAAGGGGGTCTGAACTAGGTTGGAATCTGTAGATATTTCCATTATACAAGCACAAATAGCACTTACCCTCCTCCCCACCCTGCTTCCTACTTATACACATTGGTTGCGTCTTGTCCTAAGTTAGACGGTAAGCATCTCCGCACAGGGGCCGTTTCTTCCCCTCTGTTGACAACAGGGCCCCAATGGGTATGTTTACACAGCCTACAGCAGTGAGCCTCCCAGCTCGGGTCAACAGACTTGAGCTTGTGGGACTCGGGCTAGTGCTCCAAAAATATCTGCAAACACAGTGCTTTGAAGTCGTGGGTCCGGCTGGACTCGGACTTTGAAGCCCATCCCCCTCCCTAGGCTTCAGCCCCTGAGTTCTAGCCCAAGCAACAACTTCAAAGCACTGTCTACATAGTTATTTTTAGAGCATGAGCATGAGTCTGTCAATCTGGCCTAGGAGTCTGGCTGTGAAGACGTCCCCAGTGTGACTGAGACATTTGGACACGTCAGTAATGCAAATAATAAACATAATTGTAATAACAACACTGATCAAGAGTTGCCGGTTAAAATCCAACGTTTTCTAAGACCAGCTTTTCTAATAAAATCCAATCTTAATTCATCCCTCCTAACTTTTCTGCCGCAAGTCAATTTCTTCCATCATGAACGTTGTCTAAAGAAGGATTTCTGAGGTTAATTTTTTTGCATCTGCACCCTAGCAACTGTTGAGGCTGGGAAACTGCCATTTGTTAATTTGTGCCATATTGATTGATGATCTTGGCAAGTCTCTCAAGGTTTATGGGCTTTCAATATTTCTATAGAAATATTTTTTAAATATTCTGCCCTGATATAGCAAATTGAAATGACAGGCCGGGCGTCCTGGTTCTTATTTATCTTTATTAATAAGCACCTCTGAGTATAGTTTGGTGGTGAGGGGTAGCAGGCTTGGGTATGGGGATAGCTGTTTAGTTTTGTTTGTCCACTTTTTTCACCAGAAAGATGAATGGGACATTTGTTCAACTCTCTAGAATTTACGTACTAGGAATAAAGTCACCCTGAGACAGAAAAGGGTTGAGGATACGCAATTGTCTATCTTTTTCATGCATTTTACTCAGTTCAAATGGGCAAAAATATTTATTTTTGTGACTGTCAGATGGACTAATTTACAACAGAAAAATCTATCCCACATCTTAATGGTTAGCATGTAATCAAACCCTCAAATTTCACCCCCACCTCCCCAAATCCCTGTCCTATATGAAATTTGGATAAGGATGGGTTAGATTTGGGCTAATCCAATGCAGAATCCAAACCTCATAAGTCCTAATTTTGTTTCCTGGTGTTTCTGCCTGGTCATTGGGTTCATCCCACCATTTCCCACAGGTCCAGCCACCAGTTTAGCAGAGAGGTCACTGCCACTTCTCCCTGATGCCTTTCAATAGCAGCCTTTCCCTTAAGGTGCTGGGGTGTGAGAGTGGCCATCTCAGATCCCCTTGAAGAATGTGGGAGATGACCAAAGAAAACAAGTGTGAATAGGGAGGTGGTGTCTGGGTGGACACTGGGGCCTCTGGGGAAGGAGTTTGTTTAGTAGGGTGTAGAGTCTAGCTAGCTGGGTGGGAGGATGAGGATAGGTTGAATGAAGGGATAGAGAGGTGTTGAGAGTATCTGAGGACTGATGGAGGGTATACGTTTGAGATGGCATGGAGGCTGAGGAAAGGGTATAGACCTACTGTCTGTACCTAGAAGATTCCAGATGGAGGTAGCAAGTATTGTCACTCGCCAAGCAAAACACAGTAAATAAGGTTTTGTTAAAACCAAAACATGGCTGCCTGAGCCCATCTCTAGGTTAAAATAGGTTTACCTAACCAGCTAAGCTATATTTAAACCAATTTACCCCAGGGTGGTTTAGAACTGTGTTTGAAATCAGTTCAGGTAACATGGCTTTAGCCCCAGTGTAGCTACAGCCTTGAAATTTCTAGAAACTCATATGTATGCTCTCTCAACTCTGGTGGTTATTCAAAGGCTCATTTCTCCTGAACATTTTATGTCAAGTAGTGACAGGTAGTAGAACCACACTAAATATCAACGTTTGGCGCCACATGCAGAAGGAAAAACATTGTAGGTTTGCTGACAGGCAATGGCTCTAGATGTATTTTCAGCAAGTATCTGAGAGTCCTTTCCCGTGAACCAATAACTGTGATCTCCAAACATGTTTTCTACATCAGCATTGCAAATCACCTTGTGGTTGTGGGGATGGCACTGCATATATGACTTTGAGATCTGTGCTGGGAGGAGAGATGCTGTCATGAACTTTTGGTTCCTGAGACAATGCAGCAAGTGAGGTGTGGAACTGTAGAGACATCACAGCCAAGATAGCCTGTTTTTTTAACAGACCCAGACTATTTAGCATGCAGTAAACAACCTTAATAAAGGAGGGTGCAAACTCCTTATGGCACTTATTACCTTGATAGAGTTAACTAGTCGTAGCATAACCACAGAAGTGAAATGCACTTCAGTAAATGTGCAAAATGGCTTCAGTTTTTAAAGTACAGTAGATCCCATAGGTATTCGAAAATCTTTTCTTCTGTAGACAAATATTCATTTTCCTTCAGTATTAATTGTAGCTTTGTTGCCGATAATGTTTCCTGCACTATACTCAGCTGCCTAATACTTCGGATAAGAGAAATCAGAAGGAGAGAAAGAACAGAAAATACTAAGATTGCAGCTGCATCTCCTGGGAAAATGATTGCCATTTGAAATATCACTCAGTTTGATTCATTATTAAGGGGAAGCCCAAGACACCCCTGCTTGAAAATTGGTCTGCACGGAAATGGAAAGCTGCTTGTAGTGTTGCTATCAAAATAATGTAACATTATCAAAATATGCAAGTCTCTATTTTACTTCAACTAGAAGCATCATCTATGGTATCCTTCCTGGTGGCTAAATTAATCAACTCTTTAGAGTAATGTGATTGAAATATGACAAAATGCTCCTGTTGTTAAAGAGCATTTAGCTGTTTTACTTTCATTTGCATGTTCCATAAATTGAGTAGCAGGAAGTGTGAAACACCTGAAGTCTCTGGAATGCACAGATGTTGATTTTCATTATATACTCTAAAGACTGGCCCCTAAGCAACACCACAGAGATTTTTATTTAACTTCATGTACTTAACCACCTTCCACATGAGCAGTGGGATGCAGTGAACTCTGAAGAGCAATGGCAATGGATTCCTGGAGGACTAATAATGACTGGTGTGCCAGAATGGGATTTGAAGTGATTGTGAAGTAACCTTTTGATTACGTTTTTGATTCTGTTTTCTTTTTTCTTTCCTTTAACCAAGGTGCAAAATAAGTTAACATGCTGAATTTCTTCTTTCAAGGGCTGTGGTTTTCACTCCCTGCACGAAGATTACGACCTCATAGAATCATAGAAATGTAGGGCTTGAAGGGACCTCAAGAGATTTTCTAGTCCAACTATCTATGCCGAGGCAGAACCAAGTCTACCTCAACCATTCCAGACAGGTGTTTGTCTAACCTGTTCTTAAAAACCTCTAATGACAGGGATTGCACAACCACCCTTAGAAACCTATTCCAGTGCTTAACTACACTTAGAAAAATGTCCTAATATCTAACGTAATTCTCCGTTGCTGCAGATTAAGCCTTTTACTTCTTGTCCTGCCTTCAGTGGACATGGAGAACAACTGATCATTGCCTCTCTATATCAGTCCTTAATATACTAGAGGACAGTTTTCTGGTCCCCACTCAGTCTTTTCTCAGAATTAAACACGCCCAGTTTTTTAACCTTTTCTCATAGATCAGGTTTTCTAAATCTTTTAATGTTTGTCGCTCTCCTCGTGGACAAAGTGGAGATTGTTCAATCTTTCCTAAAGTGTGGCACCCAGAACTGGGCCTCATCAATGCTGAATAGAGAGGGACAGTTACCTCCGGTGTCTGACACAGGACACTCCTGTTAATACACCCTGATATTCACAACTGCGTCACTGTTGACTCATATTAACTTTGTGATCCACTATAACACCCAGATCTTTTACTACTGCCTAGCCAGTTTTTTCCCAATTTGTAGCTGTGCATCTGGTTTTTCCTTCTTAAGTGTAGAACTTTGCAACTGCCTTTACTGAATTTCTTCTTGTTGATTTCAGACCAAATCTCCAATTTGTCATGGTCATTTCGAATTCTAATCCTATCTGCCAAAGTGCTTGCAACTCCTCCCAGTTTGGTGTTCTTCGCATATTTTATAAGCATGCTCTCCACTCCATTATGCAAGTCATTAATGAAAATATTGACTAGTACTGGACCCAGGACAGATCCCTGAGGGACCCCCACTAGATACATCCCCCTAGAGAGATGATAGAGACCATTGATAACCACTTCTTGAGCACAGTCTTTCAACCACTTTTGTATCCAACCAGATTAAGATCAAACCAGTATCTTAGATGCCTATATACAAATGCGAGAAGTATGGGGAATAAGCAGGAAGAACTGGAAGTGCTAATAAATAAATACAACTATGACATTGTTGGCATCACTGAAACTTGGTGGGATAATACACATGATTGGAATGTTGGTGTGGATGGGTACAGCTTGCTCAGGAAGGATAGACAGGGGAAAAAGGGAGGAGGTGTTGCCTTATATATTAAAAATGTACACACTTGGACTGAAGTAGAGATGGACATAGGAGATGGAAGTGTTGAGAGTCTCTGGGTTAGGCTTAAAGGGGCAAAAAACAAGGGAGATGTCATGCTAGGAGTCTACTACAGGCCACCTAACCAGGTGGAAGAGGTGGATGAGGCTTATTTCAAGCAACTAACAAAATCATCCAAAGCCCAAGATTTGGTGGTGATGGGGGACTTCAACTATCCGGATATATGTTGGGAAAATAACACAGCGGGGCACAGACTATCCAACAAATTCTTGGACTGCATTGGAGACAACTTTTTATTTCAGAAGGTTGAAAAAGCTACTAGGGGGGAAGCTGTTCTAGACTTGATTTTAACAAATAGGGAGGAACTCGTTGAGAATGTGAAAGTAGAAGGCAGCCTGGGTGAAAGTGATCATGAAATCATAGAGTTTGCAATTCTAAGGAAGGGTAGAAGGGAGAACAGCAAAATAGAGACAATGGATTTCAGGAAGGCAGATTTTGGGAAGCTCAGAGAGCTGATAGGTAAGGTCCCATGGGAATCAAGACTGAGGGGAAAAACAACTGAGGAGAGTTGGCAGTTTTTCAAAGGGACACTATTAAGGGCCCAAAAGCAAGCTATTCCGCTGGTTAGGAAAGATAGAAAATGTGGCAAAAGACCACCTTGGCTTAACCACGAGATCTTGCACGATCTAAAAAATAAAAAGGAGTCATATAAAAAATGGAAACTAGGACAGATTACAAAGGATGAATATAGGCAAACAACACAGGAATGCAGGGGCAAGATTAGAAAGGCAAAGGCACAAAATGAGCTCAAACTAGCTACGTGAATAAAAGGAAACAAGAAGACTTTTTATCAATACATTAGAAGCAAGAGGAAGACCAAAGACAGGGTAGGCCCACTGCTTAGTGAAGAGGGAGAAACAGTAACAGGAAACTTGGAAATGGCAGAGATGCTTAATGACTTCTTTGTTTCAGTCTTCACCGAGAAGTCTGAAGGAATGCCTAACATAGTGAATACTAATGGGAAGGGGGTAGGTTTAGCGGATAAAATAAAAAAAAGAACAAGTTAAAAATCACTTAGAAAAGTTAGATGCCTGCAAGTCACCCGGGCCTGATGAAATGCATCCGAGAATACTCAAGGAGCTAATAGAGGAGGTATCTGAGCCTCTAGCTATTATCTTTGGAAAGTCATGGGAGACGGGAGAGATTCCAGAAGACTGGAAAAGGGCAAATATAGTGCCCATCTATAAAAAGGGAAATAAAAACAACCCAGGTAACTACAGACCAGTTAGTTTAACTTCTGTGCCAGGGAAGATAATGGAGCAAGTAATTAAGGAAATCATCTGCAAACACTTGGAAGGTGGTAAGGTGATAGGGAACAGCCAGCATGGATTTGTGAAGAACAAATCATGTCAAACCAATCTGATAGCTTTCTTTGATAGGATAACAAGCCTTGTGGATAAGGGTGAAGCGGTGGATGTGGTATACCTAGACTTTAGTAAGGCATTTGATACGGTCTCGCATGATATTCTTATCGATAAACTAGGCAAATACAAATTAGATGGGGCTACTATAAGGTGGGTGCATAACTGGCTGGATAACCGTACTCAGAGAGTTGTTATTAATGGTTCCCAATCCTGCTGGAAAGGCGTAACGAGTGGGGTACCGCAGGGGTCTGTTTTGGGACCGGCTCTGTTCAATGTCTTCATCAACGACTTAGATATTGGCATAGAAAGTACGCTTATTAAGTTTGCGGATGATAAACTGGGAGGGATTGCAAGTACTTTGGAGGACAGGGTCATAATTCAAAATGATCTGGACAAATTGGAGAAATGGTCTGAGTTAAACAGGATGAAGTTTAACAAAGACAAATGCAAAGTGCTCCACTTAGGAAGGAAAAATCAATTTCACACATACAGAATGGGAAAAGACTGTCTAGGAAGGAGTACGGCAGAAAGGGATCTAGGGGTTATAGTGGACCACAAGCTAAATATGAGTCAACAGTGTGATGCTGTTGCAAAAAAAGCAAACATGATTCTGGGATGCATTAACAGGTGTGTTGTGAGCAAGACACGAGAAGTCATTCTTCCGCTCTACTCTGCTCTGGTTAGGCCTCAGCTGGAGTATTGTGTCCAGTTCTGGGCGCCGCATTTTAAAAAAGATGTGGAGAAATTGGAAAGGGTCCAAAGAAGAGCAACAAGAATGATTAAAGGTCTTGAGAACATGACCTATGAAGGAAGGCTGAAAGAACTGGGTTTGTTTAGTTTGGAAAAGAGAAGACTGAGAGGGGACATGATAGCAGTTTTCAGGTATCTAAAAGGGTGTCATAAGGAGGAGGGAGAGAACTTGTTCACCTTAGCCTCTAAGGATAGAACCAGAAACAATGGGTTTAAACTGCACCAAGGGAGGTCTAGGTTGGACATTAGGAAAAAGTTCCTAACTGTCAGGGTGGTTAAACACTGGAACAAATTGCCTAGGGAGGTTGTGGAATCTCCGTCTCTGGAGATATTTAAGAGTAGGTTAGATAAATGTCTATCAGGGATGGTCTAGACAGTATTTGGTCCTGCCATGCGGGCAGGGGACTGGACTCGATGACCTCTCGAGGTCCCTTCCAGTCCTATAATCTATGAATCTATGAATCTATGAATCCTCCTTAATAGTAATTTAATCTAGACCACATTTCCCTAATTTGCTTATGAGAGGGTCATGTGGGACTGTGTCAAAAGCTTTACTAAAATCAAGGTATATCATGTCTACATCTTTCCCCTTCTCACAAGGCCAGTCCTGTCAAAGGAAATTAGGTGACTATTCCTTATAATCCTATCCTTTAGGTACTTACAAATTGATTGTTTAATAATTTGTTTCAGTATTTTCAGGTATCAAAGGAAAGTAGACTGGTCTATAATTCTCTTCCCCTTTTTTAAAGTTAGGTACGGTGTTTGACCTCCTCCAGTCCTCTGGGACTTCACCCAACCTCCATAAGTTTTCAAAGATAATTCCTAGCAGTTCTGTGATTGATTCAGCTAGTTCCTTAGGCACCCTAGTATGAATTTCATCAGGCCCTGCCAACTTGGATACATCTAAATTATATTCTTTAACCTTTCTCTATTTTTGCTTGTGTTCCTTGCTTCTTGTTGTTCATGTTAATTGTGTCAAGTATCTGGTCACAATTTACCTTCTTAGTGAAAATTGAAGCAAAATAGGTATTAAACAAGTTACAATATGCCCAGTTTTCAAATGTGCGTGTCCACAGGTTGGCCTTCTGCTGCTTTGTTACATACTGTAATGCATAATAGTTCATATTCTTCATTCTCTCCCAGTCCTTCATTTGCATTACCTGTCCAGAGTTTTTCTATAAAAAAAAATTAAATGAGAAAATATATTCCCTTTAGCTTAAATTCCCTACAAGAAGTGCTGACATTGTTTCATGACTTTTCCAAAAGGATTCTGTTGCTAAGTATGTTCACAAAGAATATGGTGATTTTGACTGAGAACAGGTTTATAGAGCAAACCAACTGCTGTGTTCACCACCACCAAAAACATCACTGAACAATGTATTTCACACTTAGTATTAAGAAGGGGCAGTCCCCATATGTCATTCTTTCTACCTAGTGGAGAAGTTGTCTGTTTAACATACTTCATGTTCAGTTAGTCTCACATGATGCTTAACGTGAGTACCATCTAACACGGTGCTGGCACAAAAATCCCATTAGACATTCTTTGCCCCTCTTCGGAGAGTGCATTGGAAACTTGATAGCCAATGTTCACATTCTTCTTTTACCAGCTACTCAAAATAATTCAGCAGACTCTGACTAATGGGTATAAATGTGTGTATGATTGTTTATTTCCTATTAATGGCAAAGTATGTCTTATTACTCAGCATTGATCTCTTTCCTTTGTTTTCTCTCTGGAAAAAAAAGACATTTCGATTGGAACTTTTAGAGTACAAGCATCAAAGAAATAAAGCAAGTCACAAGTGACACATTTTTGAGTTCCTCTGTGTTAAGCATAAACTGTTTCTGATTGCCCAGAGTCTTGCATGTAGATTTAATCTGAATGCCATGTCTGAAGTGACTAATAAATTTATAGCTGGAAGAGAAGACAACACACTAAAATCCCATTAACCCTATAGTGCTATTAGTCAGTATTTTCCAACACCGCTTCTTAATGTAGAATCCTCAAGGCAAATTCACAGCAAGGTGTGTGGATATTTTATGATTAATGGGAGTCTTAAGGCTAATTCCAAATATATAGGATGCTGAGAACTGTGCTCATTACTAGTGGTACCAAATGAGTAATATGTGTTAATTTTTATTTTTATTTTTTGTTGTTGTCTTGAGCATTTACAGAAATTGTCTTGGTAACTGTCCAATAAAATTCTAAAAGGTCACAGCTATTTTTTTCAATGGAGGGCCTGAAGGTTTCTAGTTAGTTCTTTTCTGGTCCAAGTACAAGCATATTTTAATTAATAGCGCAACAATTTTTTCCAATACAAAGATATTAGGGGCATATGACTAGGTATTATTTTAAAAGGAGGAAGGTACCAAGAGGCAGATCCATTGGGAGTTAGCCATCTGGGTACCTTCAAGGATCTGGGCCTAAAGGACTAGCATGAAGAAGGAGCATGATTGAGTAGATAGTGGACTGGGAATCAGGGATCTAGGTTCTATTCCTGGCTCCTGACCTGCTGTGACCTTGACCAAGTCATATTGCCTTTCTTCTCACCTCCTGAAGCCCAGAAGAGGGTCACTCTGACTGAGCTGTTCTGTACACCTCCTGACGTTCTGGTATAGGTCACTGTTGGAGACAGGAATACTGGACTAGAGGGACTATTCGTCTGACCCAGTATGGCTGTTTTTATGCTTGTTTCCCCTCTCATTCTTTCTCTGCCTTGTCTATTGAGATTGTAAGCTCTTTGGAGCTGGCACCGTCTCTGACGATATGTTGGTACAGAACAATGGGACCCTGACCTCAGCAGAGGCACTTGAGCAGCACCATAATATAACTAACATGAGCACCAAGCAAAGGGCTTTTCATAAATTCACCTTGCAGAACACAAAGCACTTTTTGCAGAGAATATGGTTTGAAATGCAAGCTCTCACGACAGAATATTATTCAGCATTAGATATTTAAAACTTCCACAGAAATGGAGCAAACTACGTTTATTTATGAAGTTCATCTCAGAAGTTCCCAATTTGATGGAAACCGTTTTATTTTGGTTCACATTTAAACCCTGCAAATAGCTGAGTTAATGTAGCAAAAATGAGTATTCTCAAGATGACCTGCCAGGGGGAGGGGGAACCTACTTTAATCTAGAAACCATCAAAGCCTTCTTGACATATGTATTATTGTAGGGCTCAGAAAAAATAAACAGTTTATGTAGAAGATTAAGAGATAGTGTAGATTTGCTTTTGACATATCTTGTCTCCAAATCATAGTTGAGGATTTATTAGAACACTATCATGTCAAAGCTACCTCATTTATATGATAACACATCTGTAATGTTTTATAAGTGCAGCAGTGTTCATTCAGAATGTTGCTTTTTAAGTCTTAAATTACAGTACCTGGAGAGGTATGCATAATTATAGTGCATGTTAGCAAATGATAGGATGCATTTCCCCCCAGGCTCTCAGCATTAATCATCAGCAGCGTGAATGCAATAAAATCATAATTGCTTCTTCAAAAGTTATAATCTAACTTATAAAACTTTAAGTCAGTTGTATAGCAATATAATGTCTACTGTCATGTAGCATACCAGCCCCCTTCATTTGCTTAAAATTAGGGCAGACTTTGCTTGTTGTAGAAATGTAATTATTGACATTTTCATTTACAGCTTTGAGACTAAATCCTCTGATTTAAATCAGTGTAATCCCATTGAATTTCAATGAAGCTATACTGGTTTACACTAGCTGAGGATCTGGCCTTTTAACTTTTTTGACCGTCTAATGGTTCAGCAGCATTAAATTTAATTAAAAATAGGTGAAAGCATCTAGGATGATTCTTGCTTTTTTATGTGCTAGCTTTATAGTCATGTTTACAAGCATCACTGATGGATGATTAACCTGTTCTCCAGTCTCTTTAACCAGCTGCTGTATCTGGAAAAAAGACCGTATCATGGAAGGGAATTAGTGTAAGTGGGAATTCTGCTAATTCCGCTCTTTCTCTCTCAGATCTTTGATACCAGAAGAGAAGATAGTTTGTATTTTGTAGGCTGAAGATCATATAGTATATAATAAACTGCCAATATCTTATTCTTTTATCTGGAATTATGAGATAGGTATCTAGGGTACAATCATGCCCCTGTTGAAGTCAGTGGGAGCTTTGCCATTGTCTTTAATGGGTGCAGAATCAGCTCTAAAAGTAGATTCGTTGAAGCAGATCTTATCCCACTCAACCAGTGGCCGGTGATATCGCATAGGACTGTACAGACAGTGGTGGGTGCAGGACTGATCCACTTGAAGATATTAATGTTAACTATCAAGGTTGATTCATAGAATCAAGTCTTCAAAGATCAAAACAAACTTTTAATTTTTTTTTTTAAACTGATGTAATCTATAGGTGCCTTGCAAAAAAAAAAATTCTGCTTCACTCTAATTCATTTCATGTTATGTCTCTATATATAATCAGGGCCACATCCTTTGAAGGTTGGCCAACTCTTTGCAGCCTTATTGAAACAGTCATATAAAGGCATGTCCACAGAGTCTATTGCAAGATGTCTGTGTTCCCAAAAGACTCAAGAGATTACAGGATGTGATAATAAAGAAGGTTATTTCAGTTTTGCACATTTTCCCCTCCTCAGATAGAATATGTAAATTAGGGTCTGAACCTACATGATGAAGGCTCAGTTCTGCGGGCTATGCACTCTGACTCCAACACTTAAGCATGTTAAGAACTCGAATTGTTATGTTGACTTCAATTAGACTACTCATGTGCTTAATGTTAAGCATGTGCTTAAATGCTCTGCTGTATAAGGGCCAGAGCGCACAGCACCTTGAAGGATCAAACCCTAATTAAGCACATACAACTCCTATTAATGACAATAGGGTCCATGATTTCAAAACATCTCTTCTATTATTACTATTCCTTTTATTTGCATAGAGGCTTTGCAGACATTTAAAGACAAGGAAGCTTATCTTCAGTTGGATGTACATTGTCATAACTCCATCCAGGTCAATAGATCTATGACGATTTACACCAGGTGAGGTCTACCCTAATATTCCTGACCCTAAGGACTTACAGTCCTTTTGTGCATGTACAATTGAACACACACATTTACAGAGTATCTGTTGGGTACGCACAAATACAAGCACAAAACCCATTTGCATGCACAAATTATTATAAATCTATTGATTTATTTGTATTATCAGATCACCTAAGAGCGCTTGTCATGGACCAGGACCCCAGTCTCTGCACGGAGAGTTTACGAGCTTGGGCATAACTGAGTTGAAAAGATGTGTAAATGGCATTTGATACATACATTCCATCACATACATGAGCAAATGTCACTGCACCAATAATTGTAGTGTCCAAACACTGTGTAGGTCCAACTTTGTCCATTTGAAAATGTGACTGTCAGTTTTGCTTGTATAAAGACTGCATAACTGGACCCTTCAGTTGAAGAATTAAATAGCAGACCTGAGATGCGTCGAGTCTACTGCCAAACATTATAAAACTTCAGCTGATTTAGAGATACTCCAAACCAAAATATTTTGATTAATGGTTTGCAAAGATCAAAATACTTGGTGTAAAGAAGAAAATCTGAAAACGTCCTTTACACATTTCTATTGTGCTGCCATATTTGCTGTTGCTTTCAGTTTTCTAAGAATACAAACATCGTGTTTCTAGAGGAATGAGGATTTTCATCATTTATCCCAAGAAATTAAAAAATAAAATAGAAAACCAAGTGAACACTCCACCAATCTGGGTGTTTTGGCCTAATTTTTCAAGAATTTAATATTGGGGATCTGAACTTTGTTTCACTGTTTGACTTGCAGATCCAGAAATAGAGAGCTATGTTAAGTAACCAGAGCTAAGTGTCCCCAAGTATAAAACAGTCCTCCTCCCCCCCCACACACACAATTGTACATTTAAATTCCAATGTACTTTGGGGAATGTATAGTATGCTTTTAATAAAAAAATACATACTGACATCATTTGGTAGACAGTAAAAATTAGTGTTAATTTATTTTAAAGTGCACCCCAAATCACAGCAAGCTGGCGTGTAGCAGAGCATACTGCCAATTCCAAAATCATGCTTATCTTTTCAATTTTCCTTTCATAAACAGTTGGCAAATATGACATCAATTTAAACGATAATGACCACATTTAATTTTCATTTTAAATTTATTCGGTTACTATATATTGGTATCCTGGTTCATGCCAAGTCAGTCAGCCACAAGTCTGTTTTTCATTTATGCACTGAACTCCTTTAGGTTAGACATGCTCAGTAGTCCTGGTTTAATGCATAACCCTAATTATAACTTAGAATTAAGCTACTGCTGACTGCAGCATTTTAAGGAGGAGAATCAAAGAATGTATCTATTGAAAAAACAAAGCTCCACCCCCTGACTGTCTTATCTTTATAAAAAAATTGACATTAGACTTTTCTTTAGATTGAGTGCGTAATATGGCTATAAAACATCAGTTGAGACATAGTCAGCCTGTCAGTATATGTCAACTCTGAGCTTACGGGCTTTTTTACTTTACTTTGAATTAGGCCTCTCTTCTCATTAAAAATGCTAGAAGCTTTTAAGAGATCATAGTAACATAGACTAGTAATATAGCTCACCATGGTAGTCTTACTTTATTGAGCCTATCTTTGTGCATTGAAAATCGTATCACTGATAGAGATGGTTGAAAATGTGTTGTCATACATTTTTTTAATGACAAATGCATTTTTTTAAAAAATTGACATTTTCACAGACAATTTCTATAAAATTTTGAGAAAAAAAATCAGTTTTTTATGCTGAAAACGCAAACATTTTTACAAAAAAAAAAAGTCAATTAAAATGTTTCATTTTGGTCCTTTTTTCACAGAAAACCGAATCCACTGACAGACAAACTCTAGTGACTGTTGTCTTTCTGGGCTCTGTATGCTAGAGGGACTTGTTCATACACTGAGCATTCAAAGACGTACAGAGAGGAAACCTAGTGTTTTAACATAAAGAACTTTACTCTGAATTTGACAAGTGCATTTTTATTATGTGTGTGTGGTGTGGGATTAATTCTAAACCACTAATTTCTAAACTATAAACCACATTCCCAAGGTCAATATTAAATGTACGCCAGAAAAGTTCTACTTTAGTAATAAGTGAATAAGAAGGCTACTAATCTGACTGGGAGTTTCTCTGAATTCAGCTGAGAGTTTAGGAGGAAGTTCCAAATGTTGGGCACTCCTTCTAGAAACAAGGAAGTTGCCAAATGTATCTTTTTCATACAGGAATGCTGGGTATGATTTTTATGTGGTGCAAACTCGCAGCCGAGGGAGATGGGAGACTAAGGTGGCTTGAAGCCATCTTTGTGCCCTCCTAATTCTGAGCTGCTTTGGAAGCCAAACTGCCCATTTAGTAGAATTTACGTAGCACAAGCCAATCTGGCTAAGTGCAGCAGTGCCATGTAGAATCATCCATGATGGTCCCACACCCACCCTGCTCCCTGACATGCCCCTTAGACTAGAAATTGTGGAGGTGGCCTGGTCAGCTTCTACACCAGAGAAATTCTTCTCCCACTGGATCTGGAATTTTTATGGCCCCTTTGTGCTGCCACAGCAGTGTAAAAGGGCCATAGTGGTAGGAACAATCCTTCATGTCGTCTTCACACAGATTGTGGAAGCTTTGGGCCCGGTTTTGTTCTCACTTACATTGAGTATAAACTGGTGTAACTCCATCAAACTTCCATGAAATTACTCATGATTTATGCCAGTGATTCTTAGAAGAGATGAGGCCCTTTGCCACTGAAATATGTGACACATGCTTGGATTCTTACAATGGGATGAATCTTGCTTGCCTTCCGTGGCGGGTGTTACGTGAGCATGATATATTCTTTGTTGAGGACTGCAAAAGTTTCATCTCTTCCGAACAGAAAATGAGAGCACATGGGCTTCTTGGTTATGCATCTCTTGTCTCGTAATTTACAGCCACACAAAATGGGTGTGACATTCTACCACTCTGTACCAGTAACATTTTACAGCCACTTCGCACTAGTGTCAATGATTGCACAAAGTGAAGGACAATGGAGAATCAGGACCCATGAGTCTCTAGGGGCTTGTCTGCCTGCAATAGTAGCAACAATTTAACTAAAGAATTGGTTTAGTTCAACCAGTGTATACTACCGACTGGATACACTTAAACTGGTTCATAACTGGTTTATATCAAATTAGCTTAGATCTGAAAGTTACCATAATAGCAATATAAACCAAAAATTAATCCTTTATAATTGAACTAATTTGTTATAAAAGGGTCACAAACTGATATATTTGTTTCCACACAGGAGTTTGCACTACTTTAGCCAAATCTATTTAAAAACTAATTTTAGTTAAACCAGTACTACTTTTATATGTGGACCAGCTCTCAAATGCAAAGCTTGTGAGAACTGGGAACTGGAATGGAAAAGAGATAATATTAATCTGTTTTTTATGGTAATAGTAAAGGAAAACAAATAGACAGATGGTTTGAAGCAAGAATGGAGTGCTAGACACTAATTTCACAGAAGAGTTTATAGCCAAGTATGCACAAAAGAATTCAAGTAAATATGCCCAAAAGTCAGTCTCGAGCCTAGGGATGGAAGGCAGGAAACAAAATATCTGTAAGTTTCCTTTATGCTCACCTTATACTGATGCTGACCAGGGTCCAGTTTCACCCTCTGTGCAAGTTAAAGCAGCCTTGGGGCTTCTTTAAATTTTCTGGATGATATTAGTCCTCCTTAGGCTGTCATGCTTGCTAGCAATGGCTGGAACATTGCCTTTCCTCCTGGCCATGCCTCCGACCTCCACGCCCACCAAAACCTGGGGACCCTGAGGTGTTTGGTAGAGAGTTGGCATAAAGAGTATGTCAAGGACAAGGATCTGGCACTATTGGTACACAATTTATGTATGGATATAAATCTTCCATGGAATTGGTCCTTCAGATATCCAGTAGAATAGGATCCTGTTTGCATAAAGGGATGGGAACTTAAAGCAGAGAGAAAGAGAGGCATAAAACTATGGAAATAAAGTAAATAAGGCTGAAGAAAAAGATGAGCAAATTGTCAGCAAACTGGAGAATGATTTCAGGATTAAAATTATCTTGGTGCTCTGCAATTAAAACTGATTCAGATTGTTTTCCACAGCAAATAGAGCTCATTCTGATTTCATAGGTCCTAAGTTACCCTTGGAACTAACCTATTTTAAAGGTTCTGCAGGTGTGGGTCATTCAAGTGTTCCATTGTATTAATGGTTCAAGATCAAACCATTAAGCTTTATTGACAGCAACTGAGAATTGTCACTGTAACACACTGAACCAATCCCAAGAAGTTGTTCTCAGCCTGACTTTAAGGCTGCTGCAGCAGGCAAGCCATCAGCAAAGAAATGTATTAGGCAGGCAGGCCACATGGAATTCAGTGTTGTTTAACCAATGAACTTACAACTCAGATACAGAGGTGAGCCATATGAATGTTCAAATAGATTTGAAATGGGAATACAATGCAACATTTAATCAAGATAACACTGTTAGCAAGCACTTAAATGGGTTAAGAAAGGAGGTGTCCTGTTTTTCCCCAAAAGGAATATGGTGCACACTTCAGGGATCTGACTTCTGTCTCTTTCTCATACAGTAATGCTTGTGAACTTTCACAAATGTATCTAGATCTCTCGCAGGGATTTGCATTTCAGAAAATAATAAAGAAAATCAATTTCCCTATTTCCTTTGTGTTTCCTGCTCCCAAATTTTAGAACACTGTTTGGATTCGAAAGAAAGCATTGTTTTCCCAGCAATGTAAAACATAGGTGGGTAGCTCCATAAACCAAATTTGAGTATGTTGTTGTACTCTTTGAAATGCTGAGGAGGAGGCATGTGGCAGTAGGCAGCATCCCAGCTACCAAAGGCATCCTGCTGTATTTAAAAGCAATATTTGTAGGAATAGTAATTGTGTTAAACTGTAATGTGTAGAAAAATAGAAATTGTTTGACAAATAGTGCAAGCGGGGTGTGCATGCAAAGAGGTGATTACAGTACATGTAGTAATGAATATACTGCGTCTATGAGAAACACGCTTTTGGATGGTATGTATAATAAACTGGGAAGAGTACGGAGATCAGACTGAGAGAAAACGTAAAGACACCAAATGAAAAGACAGAGCATATAAAAAAGAGCAGAGAAGAAAGGCCCAAAAGGACTTGATTCAAAGCAAATTGAAATCAATGGGCATCTTTTCATTGGCTTCAGAGGGCTCTGGATCAGGCCAACAAATGAGATAGAGGTAAAATAAAGATAATTAATGAGCTTAGCATTAGGTCAGCTGTGCCAGACTCAAACGGTATTGCTGTACTCCCAGATGTACGGCTGAGGTTCCATCCATGAAGAGATGGTTGTCTGTTTAAAACAAAAAACAAAACAAAAAAAAAACCTCTTACTTTAATGTAACTGTTCAATGCCACACAATTCTGAGATGGCCAGCAGATCTGATTATAGAGGTACAATTTCTGGAGCTCAGTATGTTGATTTGGTTTGGTTTGCTTTAAATTTCACTAACTCCGGTGGGGAATTAACCCTCGGTGGTTAATGATGGGAATGACCTTGGCCTTCCGTGTTTCCAATGTGAGTGACAGGCTGCCAAAGTATAGCTCTAAAGTCCACTCTGGCATAACCTCTCACATTTCCGCTTACATTCTGGGCAGTACCTCCCACCCATTGGACTCTGTAGTACTGAGTGCAAATGGTTCCTTAGAGTTACTATGGCAGCCAAAAACAGCAATGTTATATTTAATTTCTGGCACTGCTAAACTGTGGATACAGCTGTAGCAAACCTCTAGCTCTAGATGTGCCTGGCTAAGGCATAAAATGACAACATTTCATATTTGGAACCAATGTAATCCATTCCACTTATGATCTGCCCTCGTGGCAGACAGAGAGAAATCTGACTACAGTCCAAGTGAGTTCAGCTCTGTTCTGGGGACTAAGGGAGAACACAGGTGTGTTTCTGAAGAATGCATCTTCTTGTGGGATGATGCACTCCACCCATTTGATACACTCCACCATAAAGTCATTGCTTTCCCATATAGACCTTCCAAGATGCCACCCTCAACCTGGGAGGAATAAAAACAAAGATTTGTTCTTTGGTCATGCAGAGACTTTTAAGAGAAATAAGTTAAACTGCAGAGGAGATATATTTGGGTCGGACAAATCCTTATATCAGTAAATGTGGCTGGAAGGAAGCCTTAGATAGACCCATTATGGGAGTAGCCACAGGAGTTGTTCAGTACAGAAGAGCTGCAGTGCAGTCTTCTATTTTTATATTGGAGGTGAGGCTCGGAGAGTAGAAAGGTCCTCCCATGCTATGCTCCATCTTGATCTCAGCAGTAAAGAAGAAGCTAGCTGCATTGCGCTCCATTTAATGCAAATTATACATGGCCTGAGGGCCCTTCTGAAGCTGCCCAATGTGGCCCTTCTACATTGTTTGGACACTGTTCAGCTTTGAGTCACCACACAGGGGCATTACTTTGTCCTCAAGCCAGATAAGTCCAATGGAGAGAGAGAGAGAATAAAGAATCCCCCAAGATCCAATTTTTTGTCTGATTTTAGGAGCGCCAAGCACTCATGTTTCCCGTTGACTCACTGGGAGTTCTTGGTACTAAGTACCTTTGAAAATCAAGCCAAGCTTTGATTGAGGTACCTAAATACGGATGTTGGTGCCTAACTTCAGGCACCCTTGTTTGACAATTTTGTGCTACATGGATTGCTCCATGGTGTGTGCATGTCTGTGAGAAACAATCTGTACTGGAAATGAAGCGGTGATATACAGAATGGTTCAATCTATCTGAAATCCAAAGCTAACAAGCGAGCTGTAGCAATCTGGCATGCCACAGCTTGCTCGTTACAAGTTGCAGTTACTAGAGAGAGATTTTGTTTTCTTGGCCCAAACTACAGCATATAAAACTGACTCCTTACTGTGTCAAGAAGTGACACAAACATGGACTGTAAATTGTACTGCAGAACACTCTAGGCATCATGGATCATCAGCTATAATGCAATGGGAATGGACAAGCAAGACAGGTACTGCAAGAAACTTCCATTTCTCGTGTTGTTCCCAAAGTTTCTGGAAGACACTACTGTGTAAATTCACCCTTCTGAAATCCATAAAACCAGTGAGCAGGAGCTTAAGCACTTAATTTGAAAGATCTCCATTTAAATCATTTCTGACTTATGCCAGGGCTAGCCTGTCCTCCAGTTAATTACTCTCCAGGCACAGGGAAAGCTAGTGAAAACAATCACTTCATAACAATTTTCTTTTTGTAAACTGTGAAGTACTTAGATGTGCATCATTTATTCATGATAGAGCCATATAGATGCAGCCCAACTTTCCTGGACACTAAAATCAGCTAGGATACATTTTTGCTTATTTATTAACTTTATTTCTAGAGAGCACATTGCCACGAGCACTCCCTTGAGGTGCTGAGCTCACAGATCTCAGTGGGAGTGGAGAGAGCTACGTTGCACCCTCTGCAGGCCAAGTCCGTAATAGTGGCCACCAGGACGGTTGGCCACGCTGAGCTAAATTGAAGCTTCCTGATTAGACAGGGTTATTTTACTCAGCGCTTTATTTTACAAAAGATAAAAGGTGGGTTCAGCTGCTA
Source organism: Chrysemys picta bellii (assembly GCF_011386835.1). Lineage (NCBI taxonomy): Eukaryota > Metazoa > Chordata > Testudines > Emydidae > Chrysemys > Chrysemys picta. The sequence continues at coordinate 33,501,319 of NC_088804.1, read as the reverse complement.
GCTGTGGTGCAAAGATCAGTCTTTCTTGCAGGCTGGATTTTTTTTTGGGGGGGGGGGTCTGCATCTGAGCCCCTGATGATTCCTTTGTTAATAGGACCCTGATTTTATATTGCAGCAGGTGACCAGAAAAGACTCTCTAAAACTGTGGAGAAATGGAAGTTTCCTTTGTTGGATATTTCTTTATGTTTCAGAGACTTGAAAAACAAGTGCAAAGAGTGGATCGGATTTCTGTGAGATTCCCTCCAAACAGGCATCTCCGTTTTAGAAAGTAGGCAATGCAGTAGTGTGCATACCTTATTTGCATGAATCAGTACAACCTCAAAAGGTCTAGGTGAAGGACTGTGTCTATTCATTTATGCATTCTTTTGAATTCTTTATATATTAAACAGCAACAAAGGTTATAGCATTAAGAGGAGAAACCTGTTGGGCACAGAATAAAACCCTAGGGCCTGATTCTGATCTCACATTGGTGTTTCACTAATGTAACTTCATTGTAGCTTTACTTTAGTGGGAGTGAGTTCAGAATCAGGACAACTATTACAGTTATATGGTTAGCTGATAAACTCCTGATCCTGTCTCTGCTGAAGTCAATAGCAAAACTCTCGTTGACCTCAATGGGAAAAAAAGACCTTCAGATGAAGACTGTTTTTTCTGGACAATTCCTGGAAAGATGTGGATTTTTTTAAAATAAACAGATGCAATAATTCTATGAATAGCTACCCTTCTCCTACCCTGCGGTCCAGCATTAAAGCTGAGAGTTTTAATAGAGCTCCAGTGCCCAGACCATGGGTACCCTGGTATCAGCTGCTATCGAAGGGGTGAGCAATGCTTGGCTGAAACCAACAATGAAAGGCCCGCTAGTGAGCGCTGTACTGCTTACGTATCAAGATCTGTAGCACAAAGCTGCAATGAAATTTAGCAATGAAGGTTGCAGCCCATCTTGCAGCCAGTTGTCAGGCATCAGCTGGATACACTGTCAAATGCATGAAGGGAACATACCTTGCTGAGATTAAAAGGTGTCCTCTCCAGCTCTCCTAATGTGGGCAGTGGTCTACTAATTTCCACAATAAGTCATTGCCTACTGCTCAGTTCAAGAGATTTAATATTTTTTTCCTCTTCCCACAGCTGCTGCTGTGATCCAAGTAGCCCTCAACCCGGCGACACTGAATTGGTACTGCCACAAGCAGTGATTCCTAGCAGTTGTGACAGAGTAGTCTGCTAGATTTGTATAGTTCGAGGAAAGTAGAGTGATCAATGGCAAGAGAGGGCCCTTAAAGCAGAAAGAGGAGAACGGGGTATGGAAGAGAGTAACATGGTAGGGGAGAGGATGAAGATGGGAAAGAAAGTCAAAGCAGAGCAAGGAGAGGAGTGTTAATTTTAGATACCTTATTGTCATCCCCCATGAAGGTCATTCTAACAGTAGACCCTCAAATCGGTGGATACTGACCATGGCAATCTGGCCAGGATATAACCTTTTGTCCTGCTGACTCATGTTGGGCAATAAAGATCAATCTCTTACCAGTGTTCTGGTGTATTGATCCCTAATTCTAATAATTCTAAAAAATGTGCCATGTTTGAGTAGGATGACCAGATAGAAAGTGTGAAAAATTGGGATGGGGTGGTGGTAATAGACACCTATATAAAAAAGCCCCAAATATCTCTATAAAACAGTCACCCTATGTTTGAGAGACTAAACTTGGCCACAATGGATAGCATTAAAATGCAAATCAAGGGCAAGTTTGCCCTCCATGCCTGTAGCAACTTATCAAGTGGCTTTGTACAAACCACTTTGCCAGGCATGGCTTGGGGGGCGGGGGGGAAGCATATTCAGCATGAATAAAACATGACAGTGATGTGCTAACAAACTGTGATTTATTGTGACCGTGATAACACTGTGAACCTAAGTGTGTGAGGACAAGATCACAATGCACGGAGACTATGAAGTCAGCATAACGTGTCCATGGTCCACTCTGACTTCTGTCATTCCCGCTAATGCTCTGCAATATGCTATGACTGTGATGTGCGTGCAGTGAGACCAAAGTGACATATGACCATCGTGTGACAGCAGGGCCAGAAATAATGTGGTGTTTGCTATTTGTGGCCGGATGGACACAGATGCAGAATATGTCGGGCAGATTATATGAACTTGATAGTAATAATTTATGCAAATGATTCGATACCTTTTAATAGCAGAGAGTTTGAGTTTGAAGATATGATATTGATATCTCCCCCCTTAGTTATTCTCTGTAAACGTTTAGTTGCCACAGATGTTGGTTGGAAGATTTACCTTATTTAGGGAGCTTTCCGATATTTGACATTGTTAGCCATTACACAAGCTTAATGGAATATACATTGTTCATTACAAACTGGAAAAATATATGGAATAATGTTCAGTATAAGGATCGAGCATGTCTTCCAGTTCAGTGTAAATAATTTTATAGGGAACAGGTTTTCTTCTTCTACTTGGCTTGATTATTCAAGTGTTCTTTAACCATTACAGCAGAATCCTTTTCAGAAGAAGAGCATTTTTCTTTCACCCTAGTTGCTATGAGAACATGAATCATCTCTTTAGCACAATAGCAACAACTGTAGTGCTTAAGTGCATCCAGTGATTTTTTACTGTTTGTTCTTTGCTCTCAACAAGATAAGCTGTTGTTATTTCTTTCTTCTTGAACAAGCATAACATGATTGCTGAAGTAGTAAGAATAATTGGACCAAATAGTGAGGCAGTTAATGTAAACAGACAGAATTCATCTGTTTCAAATACAGTAAATGCTCCTCCAAAAATATGGAAATCTTGTCTACTTCTTCTTGTGCCCCAGAGCAAATTTTGTTGAGTTTGTTGTCACATAATTATTTTTGGACTGTATTAAATTGCTAATGACTAATGGGTTGCTTGTGTATCTAAAGTCTTGTATCTGAGGCTGTGATGGGGCATGTATAGACCTTGGCCGGTTGGCATCAAGAGGGTTAATATGTTCTCCTTGAATAGACTATCTACCACAGGTCTCTGTCCTCATTGAAATTGTTGCCAGGGAACCCAGCTATAGGGAGATAGGGCTGGGTTCAGCTGGAATAAATTTTTCTATAAAGGAGAGTATAAAACAGGTAATATCTTGTATGTCTCTTACTTTGGTAGCTGTGCTGAGACCAAGATCCCTTTTTGGGCGGAGGAGTCTGGCTGTGAGACGACTTTTATTGAACCCCGAACTCACGAGCTATTTTTCCTTCACTGTGGCTTAAGTAACCTGTTGTGGGGGCTCTTACAAATGAGTTTAAATTCCTTTACCTCACAAACAAACCGTTAAAAGTCTCTTTTCCCTTTGAGGCTCTGAGCTCTGTCTCCTCCGTCACTTGCATTTGCATTTTCAGTCTACTCTGTGGCCATGCACAGTGCCCTTAAAATCAGACCCCAGAGCATTACTCCCAATACCTCAAAGATGCCTGAATAAAATACTTTCTCTTGGGAGCACGGTTGGGGAAATATCAAAGTCTGCAGCGCTGTCATCGCCAGTTACTCAAAGATTCTGGATGTTCAATGTTGATGATCAGTGTTACACTGTGGTGCAGAGAACCACTTTATTCGCAAACATGAAAAAATATCATTCCGTCTGTAGAAGTCCTAGTCAGACTCCATAAAGCATGTGACACACATCAATCTGTTGCAAATTCTAGCCAGTACTACCACAAACAATGGTGCTTCTCAGGTCCAGTTCACCATTGCAGTAGCTTGGCAAGGATAATTCCAAGGATGCTCAAATATTCCATCTGTGGAGGTAACATTCATGTTCAATATAATGCAGCAAGATGTATTAGAAATAGGAAAAAGCTAGACAGTGGACATATGCATAAACCCTTCTGTTTTCATTCTGGGGACCAACACAGAAAGTTTGTAATTAAAATCAGAAATTAAAATTAATATTCTGACCTAGTTCAGAAACACCCCATCCACCCACAGGTGGCACTTTTTGGTGGCACTTTTAGCCACAATCATTTCCTCCTGATTGATAGAGACAAAGATAGATCTACATGTGCTTCAAATGTTATATGTCCTAGATGGAACCACTGAGGATTTTGGATGGCATTTTCAAAAGCACCTAAATGATGTAAGAGGATGAGTCCCAGCAACTTTCAATGGGACTTCTTTAGTGACCATGACCCACATAAACTGACTTTTGATCTGAGGAGACAATAAGTGCCGAACAAATACGCCTGGCCAGCTAGAGTCTAGGTGAGTTTGTCCCCCAACAACCTCCCCGGATTTTAATTAAAGATGGATCCACCTCTACATGCCACATAAAATATGTCTACACTGCAAAGAAAAACCTGCAACAACAACCATCAGAGCCCAGGTGAATTGACTCGCATTTGCAGGTCACGAGCTGTATGGCTAAAAATAGTGCGAAGACGTTAATGCTTAGGCTGGAGTCCAGGCTCCAAGGCCCTACCTCCTCACTGGGTTTCAGAATCTGGGCTCCAGCCTGAGCCCGAATGTCTACACTGCTATTTTTAGCCACACAGCCAAAGCTCTGTGAGCCCAAATCAATTGACTGGGCTCTGAGCCTCAATGCTGTGGGTTTTTCTTTGCAGTGCAGACATACCCATGCTATACATGGAAAGGAAGGGGGAAATTGACAGACCGTTATTAGCAAGAGTCATAGGTACTTTGATACAATTTATGAATTTGTAAATTTGTAAATCCTTTGCATTGATGTTATCTGATACTTTTAATAAAAATTAAAGCAATGGGCCACATTCTCAGCTGGTGTAAATCAACATAGCTCCATTGAAGCTACACTGATTTGCACCAGCTGAGGGATCTGACCTTACTGCTTAATCAAATATATTGATTGATCTCCTTCATCTGTTTTCCTCTAAGGACAGAAAGTAGAAAGTTTTTGTTTACAAATAAGAGTATGACTCTGTATCATTGCAATTTTACATCTTACCCTCAGGGGAATCAGATCTGAGTACTTAGCATGTATCTTCCTTAAGTTTGATGAACTGCTCCACTATTGTATTTAATTGTTTCCACCTAGTATTACACTAAACTAAACCAAGATTAAATCCAATTAAGCAAAAGATCAACAACGCAATGACTTTGGTTGAGAGCACCTCATCAATTTGTGTTATGTAGTTAATGTAAGGAAATCCACCAACCATTATTTAAACATAAAATACTGCTATAATGTGGCCGACCACTGCACGTTTCAGTTCATTCTTTCTATACAGGACCGGCAAGCAACTGGAGCTTGGCTGTGCTATTGTATAATTTTGATGTTCTTCAGTAAGAAATGTTTAAACCTCAACTTCATCTCAACAACCAGGATGCAACAAAGCTTTAAGACTGAAAGAAAGTTGCACCACTAATAAAAAAAATAATTAAAAGAAGCACATTAAGACATATGTTCAGTGGTGCTTTTGTTGTTAAAATGACTAACCAATCTCTTGGGGGCTAGCCAGGTTTTCATCATTTAATTAGAATTTGTGGAGGTTGACTTGCGGTAACTGTAAAGTCATCATGAAATTTCATGGTTACTCTAGTGAAATCTGACACGGAAATGAATGTGTGTCATCACTGTATGTGTCACAATAATATAGAATACACGTTGTTCTTTGGTTTAATTAAAATTAAGTCTTGTGCACTGAGTAAATAGCAGCAACTGATGGGCTTTATTTGGTCTAATTGAAATCAATATCAACATTCTCATTGATTTCAATGGAAGCAGGATTGGACTTTATGGCCTTCTTCTTGCATCCAAAGCTCCATGGTTAAATCATTGCTATGCAGGTGTAGAGTTTTCTGTTAGCACCTCTTACATGAGGACTATCCTAAAGGTTCAAATTTCTAATAACCCTACTTGTGACAGATAGACAATCAGTGATTGATTGCTACAGCAAACCTGATTTTTAAGTAAATTGCTAAATCCCATAACACCGCTTTGTTTTTTAATATATGGTCTTTTCCATTATTTATAGTACATAAAAATAATCATTTCTTTACAATTAGTTGTTGACAATTTTTGCTTCAGGCTGCTACCTTAATAAAGTGGATGTTAACTGTTCAGTTAACTGTTTGCTTAAATTATGGGCATGTTATGATTTCCCATTACACATTCAACATATCTGCTCCATTAGCAAATGGAAAGACTGTTACAAGAAATTCTGGAATCCTTTTTGGATTATTTTTGTGAAATGTTAAATGTAGTCTAGAAATAACATTATTTTTTAAAATAAACTTTTATTACATTTCCCTTTATCTCCATCCAATGCCCTTTTTCCTAACTTTCGAATAACTGGCAAATGGTTATTTCTTGCTACTGCCAACAGAAGTGTTCTTTATGGCCCGACTCAAAACCCACTGACATTTATGGGAGTCTTTCCATGGACTTCAATGGTCTTTGGATCAGTCTTTGAAAGTTTTAAGGGTCCAATCCATTTCTCAATGAAGTTAATGGCAAAACTCCCATTGACCTCAGACACAGGAGGAAGCCAAAAGTGATTGCAGTCAAGCTTGTGCTTGTTGTTGATACTATGACAAATGTACACCAGCAGAAGTGATGATATGAGGTCCCTCTCTCATTTTACTTCCCTCAGTCAAAAGGTTTTAAGAAGAATCACAAAATCCTTGCTGCTGAGTGTTAATAGCACAGATGAGACTGCATTAAAATCCAGGGTCTGCAGATGCTAGTTCCTTGGGCCAACTCCAAAGTAACTCCACTGACTCCACTCCCCCTTTTCATACCAGCCACCCCAAAGTGCTCTTGAGTTCCACAGTTTCTGGGTGTCGAGATCTGATGTTTGTATTCATTATTCTTAAGTATTTAAGCCCAAGTAGTGCCCCGAGCCCCCACTCGGAAAAGGGCTCAATTGTGCTAGGTGTAGCTCCAACGTATAAAAAGTCATGGTCTGAAAAGCTTACACATGACTGAAAAAGGTTTGAACTGCAAATTCAGACCAAGGTGTTTGGTTTGGGCCCAACTCTTGCTTGTTCCCGCCTGGTTTTCAATGTTTTTAATCGTATACACAAAAGCATATCATTAAAATGCTACCACTTAGACCCTGATCATGCAAGTTCCTCTGAGGGCAGATAGACTCCTAGCTCACACACAGCCCCATTGCACAGTGATCTAGCTGTGTGGGGAAATTGCAGGAGGAAGGCCCCCAATCCTTCAAATGCCTATGCACATGAGTCAACCCACTGAGTTTAATGGAATTACTCACATGCATAAAGTTACTCGTGTATAAGCATGTACAGGATTGGGGCCTTACATTTGTCATGGGATACCACACAATCGTCTCTGTTGGCGGAATGTGGCTTTCCTTAAAGGCTATTAAATATTTGAGGTTTTAAAGTTATTTTCACTGCTCATCAATAACTTAGACTATAACAATCAATAGCTGAAGTTACAGCTGAGGAATATCTTCAGTACAATTAGTTCTTTTGTTTTATTATTTACTCACCACTTTAAAAAAGAAATGTTTGGGAAATATAATCTTAAAAACCATACAATGGGCAACTGCTTTCCTCGTCACTTGTTCACAACGTCATCAAGACATAAAATATGTTTCTGGCCAGCTGAATATAATAACGAGGCAGCTGCACCATTCACATTGGTTGTTTATATCTATTTGGACCCAGACCGGTTGTGGTGGCCTCTGGATGAACGCTCTTCCATCTCAGACCCTGCAATTTGAAGGCTGCTCCAAACACTGGTTAAAGACCAAGTTTCGGCAGTTTGTTTACTCTGTGTGAAATGTAGTGGATTTAAATCATCACCTTTTTGGTGAGACATGCCAGTTTGAGGTTTAGAGATTTTTGTGGTTTTGTGTTAAATAACGTCTGGGGCCAGGTTTCAGCATTTGGCTTTGAACCCTGGTCAGGCTATTGTATAGACTTGCCAAGTAAATCAGTGCAATTTATGTTATCATAAACCGTTGCATATAGGTTGTTTCCACCACACACACCCCTCTGCAAAGAACTATGAACTACCCAATTTGTTTAGACCCCAAGTAGGCAAAGCCACTCTAATTATTTGAATTGTATGTACTGGCCAGTAGCAAACTATGGAACTATGTAATAAGTTATGGAAGTTACCTACGTTGCTTTGATTTACAGCTTAGTTCAATTTTTATTTTTATTTAATTATTACTTACTTCCGTTCCTGAAACCTGAAAGGGAACTGCATAGACCATTCCAAACCTCAGCCTAAAGCATTTCTGATGTATGCATGTCTTACTAACCTTTCAACTGTGATGGATTAATGGAATTTCATATGGCAGTACCTTTGCTCCATGAAATGATTTGCAATGAATTGTTTTTAAATCTAATACGTGGCTTCTTTTCCTTTTAAAACTGTCCGTTTTTGACGCTTATGAAAAATGCAGTCTAAGGACTCATTATGTTTCCCACTGACAATGGTAATCTTGATTGGGATTGAATTTGACCCCTATTCATACAGTCAAGAGCCAGATATAGATTGTCATCCTGGGCGTTTTGCCTGAACAGGTGTAACCCACACACCTCCTGGGTGTGATGTTCTGTCCCACCTAGTGGCACCAAGGCCACTTAGAGAGAGAGAGACAGAGAGATTAATGAGTCTGCGCTACCGCCTTAGCGAACAGCCAGTTGGTTTTTGGCTCATGCAGTAGAGGCTCATGCACTAAGCTCCAGAGGCCCCAAGTTCAATCCCGCCCGCCGACGACCGGGGTCTATCGGCATTACACAAGGAGTGTAGGTGGTCACAAAGTACATGAAGTTACTATGTGAGCATTGCCATTGCCCGTGTTCCTTTGATATGTGGTATAACAGGAAAAAGGCACCCTTATTCTGGAATAAAAGTGTCTATACAGGGAGTTATACCAGTAATACTAAAGCTATATAATTATACCTGTATTCTTTCTGGTAAATTTCCCCATGTAGACAAGCTCTTACATGTACACATAACATTAAGCACTTTAGTGGTCCTATTGTAGTCAAATTGGAGCTGAAGTTAAAGTTAAACACATGCATCAGTTATTGCAGGATCCAAGCCTAAGGTACTGCTTAGCTTGACTAAGGAGGCTAGAATTGGCCCAAATGTGATATGGATAGATGTGCTTAATTTACCCCTTAGTATTAATCAAATTCTTTTTATTTATCATATGACGTAAACTCATCTTCAATCCGGATTCCTGAGACAGAAAAATTTTAGACCCAGGGCAACGCTGGTAGTATATGATTTTTGAAAGTTTATAAGATTATTTTAAAGTATTATAACGTAATTGAAATCAGATTTTCAGTAATTCAGCATCCGTTGTCTGTGCTGTCTTCCAGACCATCTTTGTAACTCAGCATAAGATTAGGAAAACCAGCACTAGGAAAACCAGTCTGCTAATAATCAGGATGTAGATTATTGAATAAATGGTGATAATGTTTCCTTGTTGCTAAGGTTTTGCCTTTTACTACTGGGATGTAGAAAACACAAAAGACATGAGGCAACATGAAACCTGATCTTAACCTGTTTTATTTCATGGAGTGTCTGATACTGCTTTCCCCTCATTTAAGTTACATAGGAATGTAAAAAGGTGTGCTGGCCCTTCAATAACAGTTCCAAGTCTCAGCACTCTTTGTTATAATGAGCAATGCTTCAGGACTTTTGAACACGGCATTGGTCCACTTTCTTTCCACCGCCTTGTTCAGCGATTTTAATCATAAAGCAAACAAAGCACTTTGCATATTCAAAATGTGATCGGGTAGCTACTTCTGGGTTAAAGAAGCTAAAAAAGCAGCTTGGTTTCTTGGTAAAGACGTTTGTATTCAGAAGAGGCAATAAGAAAATGTGGTACACCCTTGGGCTCTCTGAGCTAAGCCTCCAGCTATAAAGGTCTCTTTCTTAGAGGGTCTTTGGCAGTCCAAGAGGAGTTATTTCTTAGACGCCTCCTTCTGGGTGGCGTCCCCAGAGATAAAATAGGGGCTTGAGAGTGAAGAGGCTGGCTTGGAGATTGCAAGAGGCATGGATTAGACTTCTGGGCTGGGAATGGGTGAGGTAGTTTGTAGCGCCTTTAAGAGGGTTGAGATTTGTGTTTAATGCACTTCCATCCTGTTGCAGAGGGTCTGGATTACATGATGTACCTGAGGGAATGGACATTCAGTATGGGACAATGTTTTTGGAAGATTTAAATGTATTTTATTCTTATAAATTATTAGTTATTATTTGTATTGCAGTAATGCCCAGAACCCCAGACAAGGGTTAAGGTCCTGATGTGCTAGGCACTGCAAATATAAGTAACAAAGAAAACCGTCCCAGACCCAGAGAGCCTACAATCTAGGTGGCAGATACAAGAAGTGGGACTGAGACTGGGATTGGAAGTATGAAGTAACCATAACACTAACAGAGATTAGTATGAAAATAAGAGTCTCCTTCTTAATCCCTGCACTTTGGTTATCTTGAACAAGTCTACAAAATTGAAAGCACTTAATTAACTATGATCCAAAACTCCACCTCAATATTAGCCTCCAGATGCATCCCAAGAAACCAAACTACCAAGGTATTTTAAAATAATAGCATAGCATTTGCAAGATTCGAAATTTGCCCAGATACAACAGGGTACATCACATTAAACACATTGTATGAGGCCAAATTCTGCCCTTATATATACCAGTGTAAATATGGAGTAACTCCATTGATTTGAATACAAATGCCAGGGAGTCCTTTGATCTTGAACTCTTTACCTTTGATCTCTTGAAAGGTGAGGAATCAAAAGAAAAATTCTGGTTAACAAGCAATTATAGGATATACTTGGGGGAGGGAAGCCCCTGAAAATTAGGTCCATAGTTCTGCTGGAACAAGTTTTGCCATGTTACAGTAACTGCTATGGAAAAAGTCATTGTTTAGCAATGGTCATCACACCATAGTTTCTGAGATACCACAGTTATTGTAGGAAATATAATAACTAATTGACAACTTGTCACCGTAGTTATAGTATATGAACTAAGTGTGATATCTCTGAGTAGAGACTTCTTAATTATCTCCATTGTGTTTTAAGGGGCAGGGCTCATCCCCATACTGTTCACTAGCTCCAGATGTGCCTTCTAGCAGACAATAGCTAGAAGTTGAAGGTAGACAAATGCAGACGGGAAATAAAGTGCAAGTGTTTAACAGTGTAGGCTTCCCAAATGGAAGAAACCAGGAGATCCCACAGCATAGCATCCGTTATCTTTAGCTTTAATTAAAATGTCTCTTTACTTTGTTTCTAGACCTTACCTCAAGCATTTTGTGGGGGCCTGACTATTCAATCACAATTCTGCTCAAAAGTGTGAAATCATCTGGAGTAATTTCACATCTTCCTATATCTTTGATCAAATACATATTTTCCATTTAACATTAATTTCAGTTACTTTTTCTCTCTATCATTTTACATTTTTGTGTGTACCTAATTCCAGGCAGTGCTGGAAGTGGAAGTACCCAAATATCATGAGAAGAGGTTTATAAACATTAAAGTCTCAAACCTTGAAAAGAATCCGATATGGCCAATAAATATGCATGCAGTAAACATCTACACGTTACTCTAGAACAGGAAGGCAAGTGTGTTTTGAAAATGCCTGTGCACGTCAAAACAAAGTGTGGTTTCTTTTCCTGCTGTATGCTGAATTTCAAAACCTCATGATTGTTGGCTCTTTATAATTTTGTTTTCTTTTGAGAAGCTTGAAATTTTAAACTGGTTGGTCTTCCACCTTTGTTCTAAGCTGTTCAGACTGTCATGGAACTAGAATTACACCAGTGTGGCTAAATTTTGCACATACACTCCCCTCCCACCCATTACACAAAGACTTAAAGAGTCTCATTCTGATCTCACACTGAATCTCACTAGTATACCCTAGTATAATGCCATTGACTTCAAAGGAGTTATTCCTGATTTACACCAATATGAGACCATCATCAGTCCCATGATCTGGATTTGTGGAATATTTAGGGCCAGATTCTCATCTCAACGTAGATCAGATGAGAATCCTGGCCCATTATCTTTTTATTCAGTGAGGAAGTTTTCAGCAAAGTTCTCTACTCCAAAAAGAACATACATGTTATGATTCCAAATTATACACACAAAATGTGGTTCCTATGCCAAGCTAATTGAATTTGGTTATTTATTATATAGCATAAACTGTATTTATTACATAGGACATGTTCTCCATTTCCCATATGTTTTTAAATGCACTGTATCCAGTACAAATTGGAAAGATAAATCTGAAAAGTAAAACCACAAAGAGTCAGGTTCGCCAACCTGAGTCTTTTGAGCCAAACATAGACTAAATCACTCTTGAGACTGGCTGAACTCCTACTGTTCACATATGACTGTTCGCTTCCCCTCCCCCAATTTTTCTGTCTTCCTTTCATAGTTATTATTTTCTTGTCTGGTCTCCTGGACTTTTGAAATGTTCCCACCTCAGTCTGTTGCCTGTGATTTTCCATTTCGTCTTTTTTCATTGTCAGCTTGTCACCTTTGTTTTGTCATTTGCCAGATGGAATAAGTTTCTGTTTTTAAGTGTTTGGACAGTGTGCATCATCTTAAATGGTCAGGGGCATATGGATCCAGGCATGTGGATTTCTGCGTGTGGCATAGCATTGGTTGTGGCATAGCATTGGTTGAAACTAATGTTTAGGCAGCTTTAGGAAACTACCTTGGTACTTTTCAGCTTGTACAAAACTGCTCACTATCTTGAATATCTTTGTGATTCCTGGCAACCACCATGATGTGATCATCCTGACTAATTTTTCCCCTACTGTTCCTCACACCTTCTTGTCAACTGTTGGAAATGGGCCATCCTGATTATCACTACAAAGGTTTTTTTTTTCTCTTGCTGATAATAGCCCACCTTAACTAATTACCCTTGTTACAGTTGGTATGGCGACACCCATTTTTTCATGTCCTCTGTGTATATATATCTTCCTACTGTTTTTTCCACTGCATGCATCTGATGAAGTGGGTTTTAGCTGACGAAAGCTTATGCTCAAATAAATTTGTTAGTCTCTAAGGTGCCACAAGTACTCCTCACTCTTCTTGCTGATACAGACTAATACGGCTACCACTCTGAAGCCTGACTGTGTTAGCTATGAGCCCAAGATTCTTATTCTAAATATTTAACATTTCTTTAAATGCTATATTTCTGCTCTTTCACCATGTTTATTAAAACAATTATTTTTAATTGCTGGGCAAGGAAGATATATTTTGCTCTCTAGTTATAAGCCCTGCACATAACCACATGAAATTATACCATTTAAAGAAGAACAGGAGTACTTGTGGCACCTTAGAGACTAACAAATTTATTAGTCTCTAAGGTGCCACAAGTACTCCTGTTCTTCTTTTTGCGGATACAGACTAACACGGCTGCTACTCTGAAACATACCATTTAGTGTCTCAGACCTCTGTGGTTTATCTGATTAGCCACCCATGTTTTCCAGTGACTGATAACAGAATTTAAAATTCTCAGTGCGTTATTTTCTTTTATGAACATTCTCAATTGTATTTGCCCCCAGATTTGGAATAGACCTTCTATATTGGTTTAGCAAATACTTTCCTATAAGGACATGCAAGAAACTCACTGGGATTGTTTGTGGCTCATGCATTAACTGTCTTATTAATTGTGCCTGATTTTAAATAAATAAATAAATGTCTTCCTGCCCTGCTTAACTGTAGAATTTCAGAAACACTAAAGGGATACTGGCAAGATGCAAATCATACACAAGGGCTAACTTCTGCCAGTGAATAAGCATGTTCAATTGCCAGTTCTATGAGCAGAATTGCACACATCATGTATAACAATCCTTCACACACTTTATTTTAGTCTTCCAAAGCTACATTAGGCTGACAATTTCCCATTAAGTATATAAAGAAAAGGGATGGTTCTTTTTCGAAAAAAAATTGTTTTGGTTAGAAGCCTGAGACCTGTGTTCAATAGTTAAAAATAAAATCCTTGGATGTTTGGGATAAATCCAAATGAAACTAAATTCAAATGTTCTCTGATTAATGCAACTGAAAATTATATACTCCTCTGACCCCAAGAACCATCTAACTGTAATAACTACTTCTGCTAAGCTTGATTGATAATGTCTGTTGAGTCACAGTGAACTTCTGAGTGTTCCTTAAACCGAAGAGCTATATAAAGTGTTTTTGCCTGGAATTTATGATCATTCTGATGTTTCATCCTGTAACATTTACATGAAACTGATGTTCAGTACAACTTCAACGCGATGCTAATGTGGTACAATTGTGTCATATGAATTTCGGATGGTGAAATGCATGTTTAATTTGTTTCTGTTTACATCCAAGTTGCACTGCAAGATTTCACTGACGATGATGATTGTTATTGACTTACAGCAAGTCTTGTGGTTTTGGGCAGTGGGATCCTGGCATCCTCCCATATGATGATGCCCTTCCAGTTACTTCTTGAGCAATCCTTCTGCAACAAGCCAGGATGGCCACAGTTTTGATCATATGACCCAGGCAGTAAATGGGGTACGATTCACCTGTGCCAGGGTTGGCTTGCAGTTTGAATAGACTTTTTAATGAAGTTGGTCATGGTGTTTCAAATTTCAGTAAGATTGGATCTTATGTTGTACAGAGCATTCAGACATTGAGTTTAAAGGAAACTTTTTCAAATATATTCAGTGACATGCTGATTTATATAAAAATTAGGTTTCATCTGGCCAAAAAAATAAAATGTACTGCTGTTTAAAAAGAATCAAGAATAAGTATCCCACATTGGGTTAATTTAGAACAATATTACAATCAGATGTCCTGGAAGTGAGAAAGAGAGCAGATGGGGCTAGGATGACTGATTTGCAATAAAATAAAAATAGACACATGATATTTGTTGTTGAGTTTATTTGTTCTTATGAGCCATCAGGAATGGCTAAGCCTAATATGCAAAGCCCATTTTTGCTCAGCTTCTTCTGAGAATAGGGTTTCATTTATTCAGATGCCAAAAAAAACAAAAATAAAAACTTCTCAGCTTGTGGTACTCAAGTAGCTGCATTCATTTAACTCGCTGCTAATAAAAACAATACTCCTCTAGTTTTTGAAGCAGTTGGAGGGAATAACATAATACCAATTTATGATAAAGTTCTACTGCACATCATACTCTTCAAATCTATAGAAAAAGTTAATCTTTTTCTGCTACATCTTTTGGCATTACAATGAGTTCTGTAAAAGCTCCTGTCACCAACTGGAAAACCTTGATAAATAGCCTAGTAGCCACAATGATTAAACACTTTTATATGCAGGGCTTGTCTTTCAAAACGGGCTCTACATTTCTCTTTTTCCCAAGAGGGAGTCACCTGCACCCTAGATAGTGCCCTGAGGCCCTCCACCACTTTTTCTCTCTTAAATTCTCCATCTCACAAAGCCCTTCTCAGTGCAACTGAGCTCTGTCCAAGGAGGATTGGACAGAATCTCTCCATTACTACTGTCAAATTGGCCAAATCAACTATGAGGATGTGAACAATAGAACTGTACTGATAAAACAATTTAAAGAGTCATTGCTAGGAAAACCATTGGTTTTGGACAACTCTGTTGGTATAGTATAAGCTCAATTTTCAAATGCCTATGTTTTAAATCATGCATTTAGATTCTCAGTGAGCGATATGGGTGCATAAATGATTTTTTTTATGTGCCCAGATGCCAATTTAACCATTCAAACACAGAATCAAATGGTCTATTAAGGCATTCATGTTTGCAAATCACAGATTACCTGTTCACTTATTGTAGCAACCTGCATGGAACTTGTAGGGAGGAACAGCGATTGTAGAATGGAAAAGTTTCGAGGAAACACAAGGAATTCAGTCAGTAGCAGCAGTTCTGTAAATAGTTCTCTTAATACAGAGCAAGTTTAGTTTCAGAAATATGGAGGTCTTGTCATGTTGTTATCCAGAATTCGGTACATGAAACGCTTACTATGTCAATCTTTATTTTGAAGGATATATTTGAATTTTTCTGGAATCAGTTTCTACTTTAAAAGCAAGCAAAACACAACGATTTTGCCGAATACAAATTCCATTTCAGCAAATAGCATTTTTCCCTTTATCTCCTCATGTCACAACTAAATGAAAAGTTAAGTCATCAGTACACTCGGCCGGACTTCAGTAGTCTTTGTACAAAGTTATGGAAAAGGTAATCAATAAACATTTTTATTTCTTCTGGTCTCTTGGTTATAGTGTGAATTGCAATGGAGCTAAGAGCAGAGATTCATATTTAGTGCTGCCTCCTTTCCCAATAGAGTTTATGAGCCAATGCATGTTGTTTACTCTTGGGGCCATATGCAGCTAATCTTTATGGAAATAAAGGATGAAAATATTCATATCTTGCCACATTTAGCTAACATGTTTTTCCCCATCTAAGTAGGGCAGGTAAACACATCCCTGATATACAGTAAATCACTTGTTTGAAGCCTTTTATTATTTTCCCTTTTCTTTTCT
Source organism: Chrysemys picta bellii (assembly GCF_011386835.1). Taxonomy (NCBI): domain Eukaryota; kingdom Metazoa; phylum Chordata; order Testudines; family Emydidae; genus Chrysemys; species Chrysemys picta. Next base: position 33,484,865 of record NC_088804.1, on the reverse strand, counting down.
GTTTGGTTTGAACAAAGAAAAATAAATCCATAAGAAGAATGCATTAACCTAATATAGGTGCATTGAATGTCTGCTGATCCTTTCTGGATAGTATAATTCTCATCTGATTTACTTCAAAACACTGTGATCTCAGCTGTGGAACAGTAACAACAGCAAACTACAAATACTTAGAGAGATTTATTCAGTTAAAAAGCTGTCTCTTTTCAATAAAGCAAAAGGGATAGGATGGGAGTGAAATATATAATGCTGTCTCCATGCACACTGCACACCATGTTGTGTGCATGAGAACCACTAGCAATTTTCAGGTTTGTCTTTTAAAAAGTGAAGTGCTCAATTCTGACTTCATAAAACAGGGCCCTTCTCTCTATAGCAATGCTGGCAGCAGTACTGAAGACTGGGCTGAACACATGGCAAAAGGTGATCATCATTGGTAGAGAGCAGCAGTGACTTCCAGAGATGCTGAGGTACTGATGATCTACCTTCTAAACTGGTAGCACACGAAAGGTGCAATTTTCTAAAGCTCTGCTCATTGGCTCTATTATGCTCCTTTTGAAGCCAATATACATTAACCAAACACTAGTTATTGGGGTCAATACAGGGTAACTGGGTGAAATGTAATTGCCTGTGAATTACAGGAGTTCACACTGGATGATCTAATGGTCATCTTCTAGTCTTAAACTCTATCAATCTATTACTTCAATCATAGGTGCTGGAACTAGGGATGCTGCAGCACCCCTGGCTTGAAGTGGTTTCCATCATATCCAGAGTTTACAGTTCGGTTCAATGGCTCTCAGCACCCCCACTATACAAATTGTTCCAGCCCCCCTGATTTCAATGACAGCAGAGTTAGGCCGACTCTGAATGCTTTTGAAAATTCCACCTTTAATAGTCTTTCCTGAAATGAGTGTTCAGTTAAAAAAAAAAGAGAAAAAAGACCATTGTCAGTATGTTGTAGTGGGGATACTTGTGTGTTCTCTACTGTGTAAGAGATGAGTGGCGTTGGAAGAAGTGGATACACTGTTTAAATAATGGCTTCCTTTTCTCAACAAAAGAAAGCTTTCAATGTCCTCAAGTTCAGTTTGAAGGAATTTCAGTTTTGCTGAAGAGTTGAATCAATATTCACTCTAGCTCATTTCTGAACCCTTATTCTTCCAGAGCCAACTGTGACCAAATTTAGTACCATATAGGTGTACTGATGGGTTGTAATGTGGACTCCTGTCCTTAACTGAAGTACTGTTGACTTGCTAATTTGACAGTTCTGTGCCTTATTCTAATGCAGTGGGACCAATAACTGCTGTTTAGGTTTGTGCTTTAAAAGACAATAAGAAGGTAACTGGAACAACTTCACCACATATTGTTCACCTGGAACACAGTATGTCTAACAAGATGTGTGGTCCCATCCTTTTTAGCTTGGTTGAATCACTTTTCAACAAACTTTTCAGGGTACAAACAGAACCACTCTCAAATGCAAAGGACTGCCCAAACAACTAAAAAACAGAGAAAGGAATAAAATTAAGTTTAACTAAGTAATGAAAGGAATGGACAGAATTTTCCTGCAAAAAAATGGAGGAACCAATCTTGCTTCATTACTTTTATCAGATGGATGACTATGCAGTGCATTCTAATCTATAAGAAGGTTAGGAAATAGGTAAGTGGTTTTAAGACCTCATTTGGTTAATGAATTAAAATGCAAAAGAAAAAGGATGCATGTAGACATGCCCACTTGATCATTTATCATTACAAGCATTCTTAAAAACCATGCCAATTTCAGACTTCAGGATATTCACTAATATCAATACGCAAATGAAATTAGCATACTGGTGAATAAATTAGTCCTACTCCAAAGAAAAGAGTATATCCATTTGAAGCACTGAAGTTCAGTGCAGGTTTTTTCCAGTACATAGTGATTATATCAGGGCTGAGCCAGTATCTGATAAAATAAGCCAAACAAGTCAGATACACAACTTGTAAGATGAGAAAAGATGGTCATTGTAAGTTCATTTTTGAGACTCCTGTTCTTAGGGTGTGGCTGCAAATTTCTGATGGACGAATGGGAATTTTGGAGTTGCTCTGTGACTGAGAATCAGGCCCCTCATACGCTGAAAATATTATTTTCCAGCAAAATAATAAAAATATATTATTCTAAAGTGAAAAGAACTGGAAATTAAACATTGAATTGTACCAGCTACTTAGATGTCCATGCCTCTCTCGTGGGTGGTAGCATATAGAGCTAGGTTTACAAAAGTGTGTGCTAAAGTAACTCTCAAACTTGTGCACAACCCAGGTTTCTCATTAATGCAATTTTGCTCATGCATGTTTGAAAATCTGACCCAAACAGAATGCTTTTGCAGCAGGGAAATGCTATTTATAATTGTTTTGTTATGTATTATTACAGTGCCCAAATTCTGCTAGGGACAAATAGACATGGGTCAAGCATCCAATCTAACTTCAGATGGGAAACAATGAAGAGGTGACAAAAGAGTAGGGAAGAGAAAGCGGAGAGGATGGACGGGGGATAGAGTGATGAGATTATGTGGTTGCTCATCAGTAGTGCCTGGTGAAGGAAATAAGAAGAAGAAGAAGAATGTTAAGAAGTGTAAATAAAAAAACTAAATGTCATTCTATATCAGCCTTTCTGCTAGAAACCATGTTATTATTTGTCTATGGTGGGATAAGACAAGTGAATGTAACATTCTAAAGCCTCAATCCTTCAAGCAGTTGCACTAGCAATGACATTCTGCATACATATGGTGTCCTGTAGACTTCAAAGAGACTCCCCACTGCGCCCCACCAACATGGCTCCCTGTTGTCACATTGTAAGATCAGGGCCTAAAAGAAAAATGTAAGCAAGTGGGACAAGAAACAACATTCAGCTTTGTACTGGTGCAGGAAGCTGAGTCTTCCCATCTTCTGGAGATTCTGTCCCTCCCTTTCTGGTCAGCACCACCTGCTTTTTGGGTCCTACAAGATCATCTTCCCACAAGGACTGGAAGAAAGAACCACACATGAAAGATTCATTGATTTTAAAGCAGAAGGGACTATTATGATTAAGGCTATGTTTTAGTCACATTTTTAGTGAAAGTCATGGACAGGTCACAGGCCGTGAACAAAAATTCATGGCCCATGACCTGTCAATTACTTGTACTATATATCCTTGACTAAATCTTGGTGGGGGGAGGCGGCCTGGAGGTACCACGGGTGCCCGGGGGTGGGTGGTCCGGGGGGTGCCATGGGTGCTCTGGGGGAGCAGCCCGGGAACCCCACTGGTGCTGGGGTGATTGGCGGGCTGGCAGGCTCCCTACCTGGAGCGGTGACATGTCCCTTCCTCAGCTCCTAGGCAGAGGCGCGGCCAGGCAGTTCTGCACGCTGTCTCCACCCCGAGCACCAGCTCCACAGCACCCATTGACTGGGAACTGTGGGCAATGGGAGCTGCGGGGGTGGTGCCTGTGGGTGGAGGCAGTGAGCGGAGCTGTCTGGATGCTCCTCCACCGAGGAGATTAGGGAGGGACATGTCGCTGCTCCCAGGGAGCCCCCTGAGTTAAGCGCCACCCAGAGCCTTCACCCGCTCCCACCCCGCAACCCCAAGCTCTGAGCCCCCTGCTACACCAAAACTCCTGATGCTGCTGGGGGGAAAGTAGCGCGGTGGCCTGAGACTGCCCCAGCAGCGGCTGCTGGAGCCGGCCCAGGGGCTGCTGCTGTAGAAGTCACAGAGGTCCCAGAAAGTCACGGAATCCATGACCTCCGTGACAAATTTGCAGCCTCAATTATGATAATCTACTCAGAGCTCCTGTATAAAACAAGCCATAGAAACCCACCCCATAACTTCTGTTCGAGCTGGGGCATATCTAGAAAGATAATAGTCATGGTGCTTAATATACTGCTGGAAGATGCTTAGATATTATGGTGATGGGCCCAGTATACGAAATAGAATAGAGCAGAACAGAGCCAAACCCATCCAATGCCAGGGAGATTGTGACTGTTTTGCGTAGAATCCTGGGTGAGTTTAGCTGATGGAGAAGATATGACACTAGAATCCCAGATTCTCTCTCTCTGTATATGTCTCTTCTGGGACATTCTTTCTAGACTTACTGCCACTTCGGTTTCATTTTTAATTGTAAATACCTTGTATTTCCACTTTGCTGAGAATTCGATGACAGTTCCATTGTAAAAACAAACATCCAGTGTGCAATGTAGTCCATCACTGTAAAACACTCAGCTCTGTTGTTGCAGTGATATAAATGGATCGCCATGCAACGAGATAGTGATTAATAGCAGATAGAGCACAGTGTGCAGAGAGTTGGGACCGTACCATTTCCCCCCCTTAACAGTTGTCATTTAACACACTCTATCAGGAGCAGTTTTATATAATAGTCATGGGAAGACCCATAAAAGTAACATCTGAGATTGCAGTAGGGCAAGTATTGATTTATTCGTTACAATAAAATTTTTGTCATTACTATGCAATTGCTCTATCTCTGAAAAAATTGATATATGTTGTTGGAATCTACAACCCACTGTGCAAAACTTTTTTCCTCTTCTATAATTTCCTGTAACTCTTCCGAAGAATCATTATTCCTCATGACATAGGCCTAGCATGCCACCTATTCAGATAAATGCCTGAATAAGTGTGCAGTAAATATTCACAATAGCTCATGTTTCAACTATATATGCTACTAATTAGATAATTTAGTGGTTCAGATAAATAAATCCAAAAATAGCAGATCCAAGAAAACAGTGTAAAAAATATTCTCATTGTCATATAGACAGAGACACCTACTTTTAGTTCAGTTCAAATGATTCATCCTTATACACTCCAAATGCACCTCCCACTCCGCACCTATATTGATGCATATTTAAGGGCGCTCAGTTAAAATAACATAATGTCATCAAATGAACACATTTAGGTTCCATTAGCAACATTAACTCCTCCATGCTGCTTTTCCTTTACACAGTATGGTTTTTGGTATGTATGTTGCTGTAAGCACCTGTCTAACATGGCATGATGCACACACATGCCTACCTTTAATAATAAGCACCACTCACTCTTACATAGCCCATTTCACCTGTAGATCTCAAAGGACTTTACACAGGAGGTCAAGATTATTATCTACCATTTTACAGATGGGGAAACTGAGGCACGGAGTGCTGAAGTGACTTTCCCAAGGTCAAGAAAAGAAGGTGTCTTGAGTCCCAGGCCAGCATCACATGCCCTGACATACATTGCATGGGTGCTATGCTACATCAGGGTCATACATGGGATATCCACACTTGGGACATTATTCAAAACATTTTCATCATGACTAATAGAGGTTAGTTTCAATAGTGTTAGCAACATTAGAAGCCCACATGTACATGGGTTGCTGGTTGCTGCTTGTGTTAACTAGATCTGCATTGGCTGACGCAGTGCTTGAAATGCTGGCAGCAGTCAGTGGCTAGCTGATAGTAGACCCACCAAGATTGCTAATTCCATTGATGTTGAATCAGCATTAGCAACTGTGAAATGCCACCTTTGTGTCAGATTTTTTTTTAGAGGATTTTGCTATGTGAATTTCATTGAGATGTTTACAATTTCCTTCAACTATAGTCCGCTCTACATTGTAAAATTACCGTAGCATTGGACCTGGTTACAAAATGATAGTGCCCGAAAAGGACTTTGCTGGTTGGTGTAGTGATTCAGGAATATTGTTAAAACTTAGTATGATCTCCTTTGCACTACAAGACCAAAATGTATTTAACTGTGCTGGAGCACAGATCATCCAATATAGTTGTTTTAAAAGTAGGTTCACCGAGTAGGATTAAGCCCCTATTGATGGAAAATTCTGTACTCTGAATGTCAGTATTGTTTTCAACAATTATAGCAATCAACAGTGATGATTCAATTGTAAAGGCATCCTAGACTTTATAGCTGACGTAACTCATTCTAATCACATGGTGCAAACACTGTGTCTGACACCGAAAACACTTACTACTGAGCATAGTTCTTTTGATCATGTTTTGAATGGGACTACTCACAGTTGTAGGGCCTATTCTCAATCCTGCATATTTTCAGGATTAGGTTCCATGTCCCAACATATTATAGGTCTTTCCAAGCTGGTTCATTTTTAGGCTACATCTACACTATGCACCTTTTAGTGACACAGCTGTGCTGCTCCAGCCGTGCCACTAAAAGGTGTGCAGGTAGTGGTGGTATCTCTTTTGTGGTGGTAGCTTTGTCGGCGGGAAAGCTCTCCCGCCGACAAAAAAATTCCACCCCCAATGAGTGGCAGTAGCTTTGTCTGCAGAAGATCTCTATCGCCAACAAAGTGCTTTTCTCACTGGTGCTTTTCGTTGGTAAAACTATTGTTGCTTGGCGAGGGGGAGGAGGGGATTTTTTTGAAAAACAAAATTTTGAAAAACTCCTGAAAAACAAAATTTTTACCGATGAAAGTCCAGTGAAGACAAAGTCTCTCTGGCACCAGTGAGAGTACTTCTAGCAACTTGGATACCAAATTGTTAGAAGGTGTCATAGTTAAGTGTTTTCCTTCCGACTGTAGTTTGTGATAAATAGAAAAAGAATTGCTAGAAATAGCAATTCCAAACAATCTTGGTTTGCCCTCTGCAGATGCCATGTATTTGATTTTAATTTTTCTGAGAATTCATTTTGAATACACACACACACATGAAATATTTTCCTTAGCACTCACTTAAAATGTTAGGACTTGTGGTTGGCATCTCAGTCAACATTGCAGCACTTGGTGACACAGAGATACCATCAGTTCAATGCCGATGTAGAGATAACTCTTCTTTATCAGTTAGCAGCACAGATCATTTTCAGGAGCTTAATCTAACACATGTGGTGACACTGATCTTCTCATTCAGGAAACCTCTTTATTCAGTGCAGATGGTTCAGATCTCACACCTCAAAATATCTGAATGTTTTGGCATTAAGTTTCACCCTGAATCACCTATAAACCAGGCCTGTAAAATTCCACTCTCCTTCTTGCTTGGTGCAGTTAAAAAAGCTACTTTTCATCAGCAGCCTTGTAAATGTTGGCAAGCAGATTTTTGTTCCTGGGCTGGTACATTTGTCAGATTATTTTGCAAAGTTAGAGCTAGATCTTGAGCAGAAAATTGGGTTGTCATGGGAGGCCCAGGGGTATGTGTCGCATCCTGCCCCTGAGGGGCATGGGAAGCCCTGAGAAGGGGTAGATAGGTCTTGCTCACGAGGTGGTGGTGAGAGGCCCTGGGGTGGGGGATTTGCAGAGACCGCCCTGCGGCTTATGTCTCCACTCCCACAGCACCACTCAGTTTTGGCCCAGCCACCTGTCTGTCATGATGATGGGGGGCGGGGGGAGCGCTAGACCAAATTTGAGTGAGTGGCACTGCAACCTCATGTCAAGTTGCCACACCAATCACTCACATTTGGCCTGGCCAGCCCCCCATCATCACGACGGAGAGGCAGATGAGCCAATCTGAGTGGAACTATCACCTCATATCCCAGATCACAATGCCCAGAGTGGGCCCAAGCTCAGATAGCAAGCCTGAACCAGAACTAGGAAGGGAACCCAGATTTTTCCTGAATCTTAGTTTAGTTCTTCAAACACAAGACCATCCTTCCACTCAGAGAAACTATATACATTTTCCTAAAGTGTCGTCTTCAAGCCAGTCGATTCTTGTCAGTACCACTTTTTTTGTTGTTGTCATTGTTCAAAGAGCAAATTCATTACAACTCAGGGCATTTAGGCACAAGAAAATGTACTAAAATAATGTAGAGTGCGTTTTAACTGACGATATCTGGAGAAGTGGCCAAAATGCTGTCTGTGGAGTGTACCGGGGACTTCCTTTGGAAGAGGCAATAGCTAGGCACAATGGGGTATTTTAAGGACAATGTGCCAAACTTACCTCTGTCTTTTGTCTTAAGAATTTTAACATGGTTTCAGCATTGATTTTAGTGTCTGAGTTTTTCCAGGCCAGGTATTCATTATAGTTCAGATAACACAAACTGTAAATATTCTATGCCAGGTTCTCATTATAGTTCAGATAACACACATTTAAATATTGTGGTTAACAATCAACAGATAGAACTATGAGACTTGCATGAGTTGGTATCCAGTTTCATCGAAGGATACTATGTATCAACTAAGGTTAAGAACCAGTATCCAGTCAGGCTGATGAGTGCTGAATAGAGAGGCCTGGAAATTCTTATAAATAAGAACGCGTCTGAATTCTTCTTCCCTCAGTATCAATATGGTTGTTAGAAACCATATTTTCTTTGCACAAAGAGAAGAGCTGATACCTTATTTTCATTCATAAAGCCATCAAACATGCATCATATTATAGTCTGTAATGTGTACTATCTTATTGCTTAGGTTATGGGAGCACTAAAGCCAGGAGATAAACGAAATGTAGCATCTTTGGCTTTAATTTGCAGTACACAAGGAATATGCTTTGCTCTGGGAGTGAGACAGTTTCCAGCTATCCAGAGTTAAACAGAAAAATCATACCACAGTAAACAGCTACGGTTTATATAAAAATATAGATTTCCTTTAAGTGCTTTACTTAAGACTTTGGTAAGTCGTATTTATGTTGTTATTGTTTATGTTCCGTGAAGTCAGTAGGAGGACAGCATTGTTGTAGTTTATGTGGTTTCATGATTCACATTTGATGAGGTAGATATCAAATGAGGTAAAACAACCTCTGACAAATTAACAGCCTGCCCGTACCATAGGATACATGGCAAGCTCACAATAGCAGTGGCAGGTCTCTGTGGGTTCTAAATCAGTATTTCAGACTCCCAAACATTTTTTTTGTTTGGATCTTCTTAAATCAGCCCCCTCAGAATGGCATAATTTTCACCTGGAGTTTGACTTTGCTGTGGCTTGAACGTATTAATCTGGTTAAATATCACCACATCACACTTGCAATTTGCAAGTTTCAGCATTTTGCAGCAGCTTCAGTCAAATCCGCAGTAGAGTGCAACCAATCCTAAATTAAAGTGCAAGCTAAAGAAGAGGAGACAATAAAAAGTAATGACTGTGAATAGAGTACAAGGTGTGCATCTGGTTCTTTCTTATAATGACATGATTGGACAGATCCAGGTTGCCAAATTTGTCCTTCCAGATGCAATTATTGTATTAGGATGTCATGACTTTATTCTCCCATTGTCACACTGCAGCAGTCCTGAACGTATTTCAGGAATGTGTTTAATATCCTGGAAGTACTAGCGCACCCTGTCAAAATGGAAACTGTTTCTAAAAAAAAAAAAAAAAGGACAGGTGGCACTGGCACAAGGGCTATTTATATGTAGGATGAGTTATCTGGATCTACTTTATTTCTGCCTATCAAACATCCACAAGAAAGTGCTTCTGTTGCAAGTCTGTGTTACTGTTGAATGGCGGTTGGGGATGGCACTTATAATACAGGGCTCACCTGTTTACATGAGGGGTGGGTGACTGCTTGTCCTTTTGTTTTAAAGACCCTTGAGTATTGCTCATGCTTAGAGTGACCAGATGTCCCGATTTTATAGGGACAGTCCTGATTTTATAGGGACAGTCCTGATTTTTGGGTCTTTTTCTTATATACGCTCCTATTACCCCCCACCCCCTGTCCCGATTTTTCACATTTGCTATCTGGTCACCATACTCATGCTTTTTTTCTAAGTTAAAAACTGGAGACACTAGAAAGAAAGCCTTTATCTGAAAGCATCCCCCTTTCAATGACTCAAGGACATTTATGAATGTATTTCTCATTGCTTGGATTGTGAAGGCTCTCCCCAGGAACAGGAGTTTGTGCGTTAAACCGCATGTCATGTGTGAAGCGAGGGCTCTCAATTTATGCTCCCACTAAGTGCCAGAAGCTCTCTCCAGAAACTGAACTGAACCATGATTATTTCAATATTTTTCTGCTTTCTCACTCGATATCTCTGTCTATTTCTTTGAGGTTCTTTCGCCCCTCTCCTTATAGGGGAAAATTGAAATACATATTTTAAAGCGATTGCGATATCACTTTTCCTTAAGTTAAACCATGTGTTTGGGTGAAAACTTTAGATGTTTATCTGTTTTTGAATTCTTTCTTCCTCTCCCTTTTATTCTTTTGCCCTCTCCTTACCGAACAACCAAACAAAACACAAACGGCTCTTTAGACAATATTAGAAGGGGACTGAATAGAGTTGCATCTGCTAGCATGAAAGGTGAAGGCTTCCATCTTGCAAACATCCTTCTGGTATTGTGAATGAGCACCAAGCCATGCAATGTTGTATGCAAAACGCCCACCGGGATCACAGGAATGTGGCTGCCCCTCAAAAACTCTCTTGTGAAGAGTGCTCCCCCAAGAGAGGTGGGCCACCAGTATATATACAGGCAGCAGCAGACCTGCAGCACCGGGGCAGCTGCAAGAGGAGCAGAGCAGGATACAGCCCCCTCGTCAAACAAGATGCCTTCCTTTCTACTGCTGGAACTAAAAGACTACGTCCATGGCCTCAGTGGTTATGAATCCAGGGCCATTTTTGAGCACTAAAGGCTTTCCATTTAAAAACATATAAATAAAAAATGAAAATCACGCAAGCTACGTGCCAAGGAAGGAGGGTGTAGGAATCTTCTGCTATTTCCAGGCTCAAAGAAAAAGAAACAATGGCTTTCTGGTACCCTCAGGACAGTCATCTGTGTGAACACTGCAGGGTAGATCCTACACTGGTGTAACTTGTCATAGCTCCATTGAAGTCAATGGAAGATCTGCTCCTCCATACGGAAACTTTAGCTTCTGATTCACAACTCAGAAATAAACACCATTTAAAGTCTGTTTAAAGTCCAGAAGCAACAGCATGCTGCTATTCTGTACTCCAGCTTTAATATTTCATTCTAGGACCTTAAATATATAACACCAATGCTATTAACTTCATAAAGGAAATGCCTACTTACTCTCAATACATGAAAGATAAAGCAGTGCTCCTCTATTTCTCTGGCTTTGGGGAGATTTCTCAGGCCCTCAGAGCTTCCCTCAAAATCTCAGGCCTTTTAGCGGTGCAGCTGTGTGAGAGACATTGCACAGAACAGAGGAACAGAGAGATGGGTCCTCTTGACCAGACAGCTATAGAGCCCTGGTGGCCCATTGGTGCCCAGACATCCTTAATGTAAAGGATATATTTTCTGGATTAAAAAGCATCATCACAGTCATGAATGGGGCCAGATCCTGCTTCCAGTCAAGTCAAGGGCAAAAACTTGGCTTGACTTTCAGTGCAAGCGAGACTGGATCCTTGATGTAACTGGTTTTCATCAAAAGGCAAAGAGGGTGTGGGGTCAATGAAGAGGAAAATCTCAGGCTTGTGTCAGCTTCCCAGTGTCCCCTACTCACAGGGTCACTTGAGGTTTTGTGCAGCCCATAAAGGACATTCTTGTTTGCTTGCCCCTTTCCTGCAGTATTTAAATACAGTACGAAAGCATCTGGAGAAAGCTACAAAGCGAGGCTGCTGGAGACACTTGCTGTAACAGATGACTGACTTGTTTCAACAGATGCAAAGCCAGTTGCATTGATCCAGGGTAATGTGTAACCACCCAGCCAGTAAGCTCTGTCTGTAAGGCTCTTTCATAAGCAGGTATACATGGATTTCCAGAACAAAACAGCCATAAATCTCAGAGACACTATTGCAATAACACAGAATGAGGTCCAAGTTTAGACCCAGGGTTAGTGGACACAGCTCTATTGACTTCAATGAGATTGCATCGGGTTACACCAGGTTTTAATATTAAAAGTTAACGTACAAGAAACATGTGGCTCACCAGTAGCACAGTTTTCTTGGGGATTATTAGGGAGGATATTAATTTAAGGAGCTCAGGACTTAATCCAGGGAGGTAACTTAAAAGGACTTGTGAACAGAGCAAGCAGGAACCTGGCATTGTAGGAGAAAATGAGGAAACAGCTGGAGAATAGGGATGTGTCTCTCACTAATTGTGTACATGAGTGAGCAGCGATAGGAATAAGAAGCCAAGCAATATTCCCCCATTCAGTGTGTAGAACATATTTCCTACTTCCTAAATCCATATACGTATAGTCACCAAAATGCTAGTTCTCCTATGACAGATAATCCTGTGGTTTAGTTGACGGTGACTTTAGTCTGTTTCAGAGGATATAAATATATGAGTGAAACCGGATTTCATAGCAGAAAATAAAGGGTTTGAGGGTCAGATAAATTATCCTCACTCCTGTAAAGTCCATGCTACTGCACTGATGTACAGTATCTGAGGATCTGGCCCTTGTTTGGGGGTAAAACAGCAGAGAATATTATGATTCTGCCTTAAACTGGCTTTAAAAATTGGTCTGTTAGTAGGAAATTTACAGCTGCATATAGGAGTGTTTATGTGAACTAGGGAAAGAAAAATGTATTCACTCATATTCAGACTGTGAAAGCTTGCCAGGGGGTTGCAACAGACTGATCTGCTAGTTGAAAATAGGCTAAGTACCTTCTTAACTTTCAGGAGATTCCTGTGCTTTTTAAGTTGAGTGCCTCCACCCAAACAAATACCTGGTTCTTATTCTCCCCATTTCCCCTGTGTGCTGCTGTCTTGAAAATATCATGGTGCTAGGAAAAAGCAAGTCATGCATATTTAACTAGCGCGTGTATGAAGGGCTGTGTCCAAAACAGCCGTGTAAAAGGCAAAAAAGAAATGCAAAATGCAATATAATTGGGACTGGGAGAAATCAAGCTGCTGGGGAGCAAAAAAGAAAAAAAAAAAGTAGGAAGGAAGAAAAGTGCAGCAGAATGCTTTGAACTTTGTCCAGCATTGAGAGTTGGGTTGTGTAACGTTTTGCATTGCTGTTTGAATCTGTGTTTTATTTGAATCACTGAAATATGTAATGTATTTTAATGGCCTATTTCATTTCCCTGGGGGGAAGTCTGATCCCTCCCTCCCTAATGTAGTGATAGAAAGCCCAAAAGATCTGTTTCGGTGTAGTCGCAAGGAGGCCACACAGAAAGGGTTCCTGAACAACCCTGTGCCACAGCAAAAAGGCTCCAAGATGGTCTTCCCAGAGGGGTTATGGGCAGGTAATGAATCCACAAAATACATGGAGCCACTGGCCAAAATCCTTCTGGGGGCAGGGCACTGGTGGGCAATTAACCCACTGCCTTAAGGCTGTCATAAAGATTTTAGAATAGCTGCCTGGGGGCTCTGCGGTTGTGGGGAACATCCCAACCCACTCCTGCTTAAGTCATCCATACAAAATAAATGCACTAGGTCTCTGCACGGCTGCCAAGATCTAACTTTATATCAGTGTCTCTCAATTGCATATTTTTGTACACAGGGCCCAGTTCTGATCTCACACCAATTTTACACCAGTGTATCTCCATGGACTTCATATGAGTTACACCTGATTTATACCAACTGCATGGGGTTAACTCTACATCTTCCCGTGCTATTAAATCTAATGAAGGCCATTTATATTTTGCTGAATCATACACCAATTTACTACTCGATCCTCATGCAAATATATATATGTTAGATCTCTTTTTCCCCCCTTGATTTATATGTCATGATGAGTATTTACTACTTCCAATTAAATTTTTAATGCTATCATGCTTGCATGTTGGAATCGAACGCATAATTTACAAATAAAATCTTTATAACATTGTTAAAGGCAAATCCTTTGTCTAAAATGACACTGAAATACAAGCATTTGTTCTCCTAATACCTGTTACAGAAAAAAATAGAGCAGAAACTTGTGATCAAAGACCACCACATTCAGATATATACACACACATATCTCAATGCCTATTGATGTGCTGCTTATTTTTTTCAGGATGAATTTAAAATACAGAGGGCTGGCAGGTGAAAAAACTATGTGAGTTTCTGCATCTGATCTAGATCTAGGTGATGAATGTCTAAGAAGTAAGCAATTTGTTAGGAGTTTTCAGAGTAAGGGTTCTATAGCACATGGCTTGTAGGAAACCACAATTTACAATTCTCTGTGAAATCTTTCCCGGTCTAAAAAACTAATAGATGATGTTACTAATAAAGTGCTAAGAGAATGCTTTTAGCCCTCAAAGGCTAGTTTCAAATAAAATGTTGCATTCCTCTGAAATACATGGAGAGAGAGATTGTATTCTGAACAGATGAGCCCCTCTTATTGATCAGTTTGAATTCATTGAAAAATAAATGTTTTTTTTCCATCTGGGCAATATTTTATTTTAGCACAAAGAGTCAGAGACTGTGTGAGACTAACTTGAAGTAAAATCAGTTTTGATACTAAAGTGATATGTTGGTACTTTAGAATGCAATCCAAGCCCTCTCATTTCTCTACTGTGATTCTATAAAGCTCATATACATTCTCCCTCTGAGTATTTCTAGAGTGAGCTGGTGAGGAAGAAATACATCTTTAACATCTCAGAGACTGGACAATTTTCTGTGGGCTTTTGGAGGCATGTGGGGATGCTGTTCCATGGAAGAAAGTGTTATTAATCACTGGGAGATAGGGCTGAGACTCTATATCGGAGCCAGTCCTCCCTCATCCTACTTCCCTTTTGGTAGGGAAGCCCCACCCCCATCAGTCTGCCTTTTCCCCATAATGTTTCCACTCACAGCAGATGAATCTTGACCCCTTCCACCAGGGCAAGAAATGCCAACAATAGCCAGCCAGGTATGTTATTGACTAGAAGGGCTTGATCCTGCAACAAGCTAAACATTACCAAATACGGATGGTGGTGGGATCCTGCTGCTGGGATGGAGGAAAAGGGCTAGAGGTCATTTTTACTATCTCCTTTTTTTATAGTATGATGTTCCAGTCTCCAGGCTGAGTCTTTTAAGGGTTCCAGTGCCAGAGTTACAATGTAAAGCTTTCTTTTGTTTGCCTTTAGCAAAAGAAAAACAGGATCAAAGCTGGCGATGATATTTCAGCTCACTTTCTTCTGAATAAGCTGGCCATGCTCAGCCCAAACCCAATGCTTCTTCCGGATGAGGCAGTTCTCAGAGCATTGTGCCAGCAGATAAACAAAGTACACTTGTTTTTAAAGTCTGCAGTTTTTAATTTTGAAATCCATTGGTCGCAGATGATTCCCGATATTAATCTCTGTGAACAGATGAAGTTTAACTTTGTTTCCCAAAAGCAAGCTGGTACCTTCCTTCTTCTTTTGCACCAGGGTAGAAGTGGCTGCTTATTACTAATACATCTGATTCCTTTGCAGAAATCAGAAGCTTTTAACTTTAGGGAGTGTGTTAGGGTTTTGGTTTAGTTTGGTTTTTTTAGACTCTCATTTCAAATTCTTTTTGTCCCTTTAGAGGCAGGCCCTAAGTTGTGAAGTTTGCATTGGAAATTGGACTTCCTCACATTTCAGAGGTGTTGCGATTCTGTGTCTCAGGTCTGCCCATTTAACCAGGGGTGAAAGTAACATAAAAGTCTTACCGGTACGGGGACCCGGCTGTGGGCCCCTGGAAGGGGCGGGGCCTCAGCTGGAAGGGGCAGGGGCTCGTGCGAAAGGGGGCGGGTTTGCGGTCAGCCTCCCCCAGCCAGCCCTTCAGTGCTGCCCACCTCGTACCTGCCCACTTTCACCTCTGCATTTAACACAAACAATCCTGATTTTACAAAGTTTGGATCCAGACATGAATGTTCCCTGAATTCAGGACCTGGGGGCTGGAGATAGATTCAGTGTTTGTTCTATGTTGGGCCTTGTCCCACATCATCGTCCATGACACTATAATACATTGTCCAAACAGTTTAAATAAAGATGTTATTTTTAATGGGTAAACAGACTATACAAATCCTGATATTTGATTGTTCCCTTTTCTCAATCACATTGTACTTTGCTCTCCAGGGCCAGACAGCAATTTTCACAGATATAATTTAAATCTGGAAAATAACAAAGAGCCAAATCCTGCTCACCTTACTCATGATTAAATTAAAAGAGAACGCTAGGTTGTGTAAAAGGAACAGCACTAGCTCTAAAGGACTGTCAATTTTCTAATTACACTACCCTGATATAACGTGACCCGATATAACATGAATTCGGATATAACGCAGTAAAGCAGTGCTCCGGGGGCGCGGAGCTGCGCACTGTGGTGGATCAAAGCAAGTTCGATATAACGTGGTTTCACCTATAACGCGGTAAGATTTTTTGGCTCCCGAGGACAGCATTATATCGAGGTAGAGGTGTATTATTTTGTGCATAATGGTGCAGCAATGTCCTAATGACCCTTAGATCTCGTCGGGTCATTCTGATCTCTTTTACTGGGTGACCCTGTTAGTGTACAGTGGGTTACTTCCTTGTGTGGCTGTGAAATCCTCTGGCAGTATCTGCGATGTGTGTGCTGGCTGACGTATGGAGTTAACTGAGCACTCTATGGAGCGGAATAGCCTGAGTCTCGGTTGAAAGAGAGAATGCTTTTTATTACAAAAGTGAACTTTATTTTGTCACGTCAGAGCGTGTGTAAAAAGTGATGCTGTTGCAAGTGCTTTTTTATTTTTTTAAGTCAAAATGTGTTAAGCAAAGGAAAGAGGACTTGCCATGTGGTTTTGAACTTGAGAAATGACAGGACCTCCTGCGTAGGATACAGAACATAATTCCTTCCAGTTCAAGTCTTCTCAGCTACAGTACAGCAGAAAGACGAGATGAACATACTATGCAATGCATGAACTTGATCTGCTTTTCTTCTCTGCTAGATATTTCTTTAAAAATAGGTCAGATACATTAATATGAGAAAGCTGGGAATGGGGGTGTCAGGGTAGGAGGGAGAGGAGGCTCTACAATTTGGTCACTAACATAGCCGTTGACTCACCCACTATTATTTTCATGCTTTGTATTAAAGAGAAATTCAGACATTGTGTTTGGCTTTTGTATACAGCTCTCAACAAGGATCTCTTTGTCAGCCTTACAAAGGGCAATAAACTCTGTGTTGCAAATAAGCCTCAGTAGCTGCTGGACATTATGACTAATTGTAATGCAGCATATATTCTTGAGGACTATAAACCTATATTAAAAGACAATGGTCGAGAGAAAGGCTATTGAATTGAGATAGTACTCATGTAACCCCAGGGGGCTCAACAGACAACAAGGAGGCCATTGATATAAGCACTTACACAAAAAGCCACATAGACGGAGAGTCATCCAAACCAGTATGGTGTGTGGATGACCACATAGTTCAGTTTAATGCTGCTTTTGTTTTGTTCTCACTTAGAGGCAGACAACACACCCTGGAACATCAGAATTCGTTCTGTTTAGATTGCTGCACAGAAAGCAGAAGAAGAAATACGAGAATTAATGGAAACTCCCACTCCCCCCACTTTCTCCCCTTTTGTATTAACTCTCACAAAATCTCCCTTGGTCTCACATGAATTAGTGTGAGATAGCATAACCCCATAATGCGAGTATAAGAAAATGTGTTGGTATTTAAAAGGGCTGATTGATATTAAAGTTACTTTTGGGGGGCTGAATACGTTTCAAGTTTTGTGACTATAACTGGAGCTGTTCTAGGGTGACTAGACAGCAAATGTGAAAAATCGGGACAGGGGTGGGAGGGTAATAGGAGCCTATATAAAAAAAAAATCCAAAAATCAGGACTGTCCCTATAAAATCGGGATATCTGGTCACCCTAAGCTGTTCTGAACTGTCAGATTTCAAATGAAATCTAATAATCTCAGCCCAGCTTCTAGTTAGGTTATTAAAATGTAGCCAATTAAGATACAAAATTTCTTTGAAATTACCATCAGCGACTACGTCGTGTCAAAACAGAGAGGCACGCAGGGCACACAGTCAGGATCCTGATTCCAGGCACTTTGAATATGTATGGGTGGTTGTACCTCAGGTTTTGATGTGGGCACATTGCTATTCAAAATTGGTTATTTGTCAACTCGTACAAAGATCACTCCAGTCTCTGGAATGGCACCTTTTATCTCCTTTTAGCCCCACATGCACCTGTTAGATGGGCTACAATCTGGCCCTAGGTTTGCACAAAGCCATTTTTATATTGGGAGCCACCCCATATTGAAACTAGCTAAGTCTTGGTGTCAGTTGTGTGATCCCTCCTTATGTCTGACCTGATCTAAAGAAAAACAACATCTCTGTTATTTACTGAGGACCAAAGTGTCATCTAGTGACCATTTGATATATAAATTGATGACAAAATGACTTAATTGTAAACCTTTGATCCTTTAGTGGGGAAAGAGATATCAAATAGCCTGGGAACTTTCTCCTTTTCTTTGATTTAATTATAATTAACTTCCTTTTCTACAGTCTTGGTTTCTTTTGGTTTCTTAAGTCGCATAAAGATGAATTTAGAATCCCTTCTTCTTAAATTCCACATAATGTTCCATCTCCTGAAGAGCTATCCATAAGTCTATTACTACCTACATATTTTCTCTCATCTCCTTCTACTTCCCCATTCACTATATATATTCTTCCCATTCCCACCTGCTAGTGAAATTTGTCTCCTCTTCTTGGCTTCACACTATTTTTCTGGCCATCACCTATACCTCGACCAGCCTTTCACGCCTCATGCACCTAGAACTTTCTCTCTCTTCCTTCAAGCCTGTCTTTAATATATATAGCTGAAATCTCCATCTTCAACCCAGACTGTTATGCCATGTACTGTGTTGGTCTCAGTTAGAATAACAGTTTTTCAGGGCAGATATGTTTCCTAAATGGACCCTGATCTAAAGCCTACTGAAGTCACTGAAAGACTTTCGATCAGGCCTAACGTCATGTACATTTACAATGGTGTGTAAATAACAATGATAATAGTCTTATGTCATCAATGTATATAGATGCTCTCGATATGGAATTAATAGGTTGTAGATAGGGGCCTAATTCTCCTTCCACTCACACCGGTTTTACATCAGTGTAGTCCCACTGACTTTGCTGGAGTTACTCCTGATTAACACGGGGATGTCAGAGAAAGGAAAAATCAGATCTCGGTCTTTATGCAAAAATACAGTGTAATTAATGAATAATTACATTGAGAAATTACAATGTATTAAAAGAAATAATGTACATGCAGAAAGTTTATGTATACAAGTTAAGTAATGGATGCAATGGGATTGCATGTACAGTCCTTGCTTGTCTCATTGTGCGTCTGTCTTCTGCATATGCTATGCTGTATGTCAGCCATTTCCAAAAGGTATTTTCTTAATGGAAGACAAAGACCTACATTATTGTATAATTGAAGTGATGCAATATGATGAAGGTCCCTGAGTGTACAAATAAGGGTAATTGAATTTATTCTAAAAGACCAATTGCCCTATGCAATAGCCAACCACATAGAAAAACACACAGGCAACTACTGTCAAAAAGTTAGACTTTTTTTTCCATTCCAAATATTACCATCTTTAGAACAGTTTGCATTATTTGTGGCCCATAGTTAACCCCAGCTACCCATTAATGCATTCCAAATGGGGCATACATACAGAAGAGAGGCAGGTAGTTGTTATATTATATTGACAATGCTGCTGCTTTAGATTTTCCCTTAGAGAAAGTGCATTTCACTTTCTTCTGACATCCGTCCTTTAATGTACTGTTTGTCACACTCACTTTAAGACAGAAGGATCATCTGCTTGATGACTCAGAAGTACCTAAATGCAGGGTGAATACAAACTCAATAATCTCCGTTTCCAAGCATGCCAATATCTTCAAGTTCCAGTGTGTTGCACACTCATGTTTGAAAGTGTTTGGTGAAAAACTGTGGTTCTTAGTAGCTTTGTAAGGTCTGGCAGGGACAGGACTGGAACCTGGTCTGCCAGACAGCCAGTGCCTCCACATGGGCAGCCATGGTAGGCCTACATGCATTACCACATAGACCCTGTGGAGATAAACACCACTGGAAGTACCACCTTAGAAAGCTGGACGGATTGCTTCCCTTGTGGTCCCTGATTGGTCCAGGTGCCCTATTTAGGCCCAGGAGACATTCCAGGATGTGTCTATGCAATGAGGTAGTCTCCTTTGCTAGCTAAAGTGTTGAACCTGCATCTTGACTTGATCTTTGGCCTCCTGACCCTGGCTCAGACCCTCAGCTTCTGCCCTTGAACTTGGATTCTGATACTGCCCCTGCTCCCTGGCTTTGGTACTTCAACTTTGACTTTGACCCCAAGCTTTGGTGCTTGAACTCTGACTCTGGCTATGCACCCTGGCTTTGCCTCTTGAACACTGGCTCTCTTCCTGACCCCTGGCATCGGTACTAGGACGCTGATCCCAGTCCTGAACTCAGGCTACTGCTCTTAGACTATGGCCCCAGTTCTGATCCTTGATATAGGCCCCTTGTCCCTGGACTCTGACACCAGACCTGACCAACAGGCATGACTGCCCAAGCCTTAGTCCTGACAAGCTTAAACAACACATTCACAATCTGTTCAAGAACACCTTCCCTCTCTGCTCCCTCCTTTCCTACCCCATCAAAGTATCCCCTAAATGAAAGGAAACAACCCGTTCTTGTTCTTTCTTTCAAGAGGAAGGATGGACTTCTGGTTAAGGCATGGGATCAGTTCCTGGCTCTGCCAAGGGCTTCTTCTGTGTCTAGTTCCCACTCTGTAAAACAGAGACAATGATAGTGTTTTCCTCCCACCCTTTGTCTCTCTTGCCTATTTAGATTATAAATTCTTCAGGATGGGGACTGTCTCTTAATATGTATATGTACAGCCCTAGCACAATGAGGTCCAAGACAATATTGTAATACAAACAAAACAAACACAACCCAATTTCAGACCTTGTTTCTTTACATTTCTATCCTCCTCTCTTCTCCAACCCATATATGCTTCATACAACTTTTCTCTAGACCAGGGGTCGGCAACCTTTCAGAAGTGGTGTGCCGAGTCTTCATTTATTCACTCTGATTTAAGGTTTTGCGTGCCAGTAATAACATTTTAACGTTTTTAGAAGGTCTCTTTCTGTAAGTCAATAATATATAACTAAACTATTGTTGTATGTAAAGTAAATAAGGTTTTTAAAATGTTTAAGAAGCTTCATTTAAAATTAAATTAAAATGCAGAGCCTCCCGCACCAGTGGCCAGAACCCGGGCAGTGTGAGTGCCACTGAAAATCAGCTCGTGTGCCGCCTTCGGCACGCATGCCATAAGTTGCCTACCCCTGCTCTAGACCAATCCCTTTGTCTTCTCCACCCCGACTTTGTTTCTTCCTTCATTGTACCCGTTATGCCAGGTATGGCTTCTTGATTAATATTTGCCTAGCACACTTCTTTCCCTTCTATTCTGTGAAGGAATCAGCTATAAAGAACTCATCTTGTTCCAAATTGTAACTTTCTTGCCTTTAGATTGAAAGTTTTGCCATTGACTTTAATGGATCCAGGATTTCACTCAGTGAGTAGTCTACTGAAATGGATGGTACTACTTTAAGGTGTCCCGATTTTATAGGGACAGTCCAGACATTTGGGGCTTTTTCTTATGTAGGCACCCATTACACCCCCTCATCCCCAGCCCCTGTTCACACTTTCTATCTGGTCACCCTATACTACTTACATGCTTGAAGTTGGGCATCTGCTTAAGTACCTCACTAAATGGGGCATGGTTCTGCATGTAGAACTCACTACAGACAGATAAACTGCAGTTTAGAGTCCTTGGATGAAATCTCATTTCTGACCCTATTAAAGTCAACTCCCATTGACTTCAGTGGAATCATGAATTCATGTCTTATATGTTAGGCCCCCAGAAAAAAAAATATAGCAACATAGAATCTTCTGTCAGAACTCCCATGTCAAAAGAACCTTGGTCTGTTCTATACAGATTAAAGAGACCTTTTTAATCATTAGCAGGATTAGATTTTACTAGGGTTAACCCACGGGAATTAGATGTAATAGTTCTGCCTGGAACACACAGGCCCCTTTTTCTTCAAACAATTTTGTTTCTTTCCACCTTACTTTAAAAAAAAAAAGGGAGAGGGGGAAAAAGAAATCATTCTATTTGTTAAATTAGCCTAAAGCAAACAAACTAAAACTTCTTGATGTTATCCACTGTAATTCATTATTCTGGTGCAGTACTCTTTTATTTTTTTCTTTCCGTTGCCTGAATAATGTTCTTTGAAGACTACATCATCAATAAACCACTCTAGTGAGGTTTAGAGGGCCTAGAATAATGAATAACAATTAGGGGCATTTAAAAGGTAATATTTTTTCCTGCAATTTGGGAATTGATTTATGAAGTTGGGGTTCCTCCAATTTCATCAAATAAATGGTTTCTTAAACCAATTCTTCTTACTGTCCTAGTAGCCCCTTATATCTGGCAAGGTTCGTGAGCTTTCTTGCTAGCTTATTGAGTTTGATGCAAATGAACCATCCTTCAGTTTGCACAATTAACAAAATTCTTCTCTACAAATGATATAAATTCTACTTATACAACCAAATTAGGCTAGCATGACGCTAGTTGTATCCTGGGAGTCACCCTACAGAGAAACTAATCTGAGTGATGGTTTTATTTCAAAAAGTAAAAGCAGGAAATGTTTCCTTATGAAGCTTCTTTTAAAACATTTTGGAATTTAAAAAAGCGCTGAATGAAACTCCTGGTTTGGGAAGTCTGGTTAGGTTAGAAAAGCATGTGAAAGTTCAAAGACCTGATGCTCACCCCACTCTGATACACTGACTTTATACCAGAATCACTCCGCTGAAATCAGTGAAGTGATAGCTTGCGCAAAATCAATGAAACAGAGTGGAAAACCAGGCTCTGTGGATTTTCAAAAGTGCCTAAGTAATTCAGGAGCACATCTTCCAGTGAAAGTCACGTAGGGTGGGATTTTCAATCTGTTAATCTAAATTTCTAAGGCCCAGCAAACCTTCCTCCCCAGTCTCCAATCCCCATCAGCGTTCTGATCCCCTCTAATTTATTCATTGTGTCCTTGAGGGATTGTGCAATACCCTGCTCTCTTCTCTGATAGATCTCCTACTTCTCATGGTGCGTGGTACTTCACAGTCTGTGATTATGCCTCTGGGGCATGAACTCCAGAGTGCCCCGAACATTTTAAGTAGCAAGCCCCAGGGGCATGCAAGAGAGGTCAGTGGGTTCTATTGTGCTTTAGTGGGCTTACAGAAAATGAAGCCAAACTGGATTGATGGGAATGGTTCCAAGTTTTCCTCTGAAAAGACAAAATACTAATTCAAGAAAACTTCTCAGTCCCCGAAGATGAGACCCAATACTAGAGGAGGAAAAAGCTAGCTGCCTCGTCCCAAGAAAGCAGGGCAACATGGGTCAGAGGCATGTGGAGTGGGAGCAGAAACTTGTGCAGTGCCCAGGTGTGGACACACCCATAGATGAGGGAGATGGGCAGAGCTGTTTTTTTGGATTTTTCAGAGTGGTTGAAGATGCAAAGTGTCCTATGGGTGCTTTTGAAAGCACGCAAGCAATTCATTGCTTGCATGGGTGCCCATTTCATGCCCACAAGTGTGCACTTACACTAAATTTGCTAGTGCAGATCAGAGGCCTTTTAAAAATGTGGCCTTGAATGTGTATGGGAAAATAGTAAAGCTACAGATACCACAATTCATCTTTGTGAAGCAACACTTTTCTATAGACACCAAATGTGAAAAAAAAAACAATCACTTCAGCTAGTTTTAACAGCCTGAAAAGCAAAAGGGGCTATGTTTTCGCTCACTAAAATTCCATAGTCTAAAATATCTGTTACTTCTTTTAATGAGTTCAGCCTGGAACTACTAAACACTAATTCACTCAGCAGACAACAGCCATAGTGCCAGGGAGGGGACTGCATGGATTGTAGATTCCAGAAACATGTGAATCACCCCATCGCTGTGCAGCTTTTTGTGCTTCACTCTTGCAATTTCAGCAGGAAAATAAAAGTAATTAGAAAGCTCCATTTGGCACCAATGCTGCTTGTTTGAAAGTGACCTGTTAAGCTGCAAACCCTTTTTCTCTCCTTTATTCCCCACTCCCTTATATTCCCACTCTACATCTGGTTTGATCATCTTAAACTTAGTGTTGTTTAGAACTGTGCTGTACAATTCCTGTTGTGTTTAGAAATTATTTATAAAACATTTTGAAATATTTATATTGGGATATCTCCATCCATGTTAATATTGCAATATCATAACCGTTGCCAAATTCTGTCTCCTTTTATTATTTTGATGTATGGCAGGTTATTGCCGATCACTTGCTTCTGTGCTCGTCCAAATGCTTCAGCTATCCCACAGTTACTTCCTGAGAACTGTTGAGTGCAGCTGTGACATTACTCATGGTTATCCCTTAACCTAATTAGTTCGGTTTATTTACTCTGTGAGAAGGAAAATACAAAATAAAGGGAGTATTGTGATATGGACCATACTGAAAGAGACTATTAAACCTCCTCAGAAAAGATGGGCCAAATTAGTTTTGTGTGCATCTGAATTTGGAGGCACCCTCTGATGGGATGGGTATTTGGGGCTACTGGGTACTTGGCAAATCAGAACAAGCTTGTTAAAATAAATGGAGCCATTGAGAGAGAAAGAGAGATGAATCGAGTGAATGATTGACTGACTTGCCAACATTTTGAAAGGGTCCCAGCCCCATGTGAACGTGATGTAATATGACCTGCAACACTTGGAGGTCCATTAGATTTGCAGTGATTTGCATGTTGATAATACTATGCATTGACATAATTCATCCAGTCGCATATTATTGGGCCTACAGACTCCATAGGATGCAATGGAAGTATAATGCCTGTCTTAAAATACAAAGTCCCATTAATTCCAGTGGGATTTTGTGTGGCATGCGTGCCCGGATGTATGTAGAATAGATAGTAAGAATGCAGTAAAAATAGGGAAAGCAGGTTTTCAAACACAAGTAATTTGGCCATTTAACTTTTTTCTTCATAATTTATCAAGGTCCCAATTTTTAAATTCAGGAGGCACCTAAATACCTATTTTAGGCACTGTAATGTCAGTTTAGGTTACACCAGGTCAAGTTGGTTGATTAGGCTGAATTAAAAAATTGCTCATGGTAATTATGGTATTTGTTTATTTTGAGGTGGATTTAATATTCCATATAATTAACTGGTGCAGAGAATTCTGAAGTTATAAAGCATGCAATTATCTCCTTTGCTTCTTTCTGAGCTACATGAGAATGTGTCCATAATGGTATCAATTGTGATAACTTCCTTAATGAAGTGATACAATCACACTCAGGCTATTTCTCAGTATCCGTTCCTACTGATAAGAAGTTATCTGTCTTCATATTGATTTGACATCTAGCTGCTTCATATGTGACTTTGGAAGCTAATGACTGAAGTTGTACTGAGTATTCAGGGGTACATTTTCAGATTAGCTGTAGGCCAGCCTCCTGCTGTCTCAGAATTTTTGCACCTGCTGGTGAATTATGGGTGCAGATATTATTACTATTTATTTGTATTACTGTTCCACCTAGGAGCCCTAGTCTTGGACCAGAACTCCATTGAGCTAGCTGCTGTGCAAACACAGAACAGTAAGACAGGCCCTTCTCAAGTTAGCATCAGGGCTGATTTGTCTGACTCCAGATCAGGCCAGCTGAATGTTAATATTTGTATTTGCAATGCAATGTGTATGGGAAAGCCATGGTTGCTGATTTTGGAGAAGCACATGCAAAGTGGAGGCCAGTGTTCCGAAACTATCAGACTCGAAATACTATTGGTTTCCTCAAACTGCAGCATGGTTTCAGCTGCACAATTATATGCATGGGGAAATTCATGTTGGAGGCATATTGATTATTTGTCATATTCACAACACTGTCATCGTTGATGACAGCATCATGGGTTCTGAGCAACTAAAAACATAAGAAAAGCTCTGATTTTCATAAGCCAAATTCTAGCAGGCCAAATACATATTCAAGATCTAATGAGTGGAAGGTGAAGCTGGACTAATTCAGCCCATCACTGGCAATTTTTAAATCAAGATTGGACTTTAAAAAAAAAGGGCACTAGTTCAAAAGGAATTATTCTAGGGAAGTTCTATGACATGTATCATAGAAGAGGTCAGAACAGATGATCACAGTAGTCCCTTCGTGACCTAGGAATCTATATGCACTTGACAGAAAATGAGTTGGGAGGAAATACTTATTCTCAGTTCCATGCAGTGGATGATGTCCATGCTATTCTCTGAGACAGGAAGACATCCATTCTAACAGTCTTTCTAGACAGGAGAGATGTGAGAGGGCATGAGTTGGGTCGCTTGACCCGCATGTCAATTGATGCCCACATTCTGGCCCAGTAACGACCACTATTCAGAACAGGAATACACAGATTTCTTCTGCGAGTGCAGGGGGCTGGTGTCATCCATGCTGGAGCCATGAAATTGACAAGCAAGCCGGGCAGCTAGAGCCCAGTTGTCCTGGCTTCCCACTCCCAGCTGGGCTGCGCCCACTCAGCTCCCCACTCCCAGCCGGGCTGCTGCCCAGAGGCTCCCCACTCACCGCTCATGGAGATGAGAAGCCCATGGTGGCTGTAAGCCAACTTAACATAGGTCGACTTAGGGCTGTAGTGTAGACCTGCCCTTAGAGTACACCTTGATATTGATTATGCAATGGATACCTGGACCCATTAGGAGGCTGGTAGCACTGCTCTCACTGAATTTGCCCAATTTGTACCTAGAGGATTTCAGATTGGTGCTGAAGTAAACATTGGGGTCATTGGTGAGACACCATACCCACCAGAAAGAGCCAGAAATTAATCAGGACATTTTTGTCTTTGATTTGGCAAACATCGTGACATGGGAGTGAACTGTGAGCTCAAGCTTTAAGAAATATCATAATACTGTGAACAAAATATTGAGAGTTGGACACACTGTTCAAATCTGAGGGCTAGTCTTCACTACGGAGCTAAATCAGCATCGTTTTAGCGGGTCTAGTGAAGACATGCTCAATCAATGGCAGAGCAATCTCCCATTGATTTCTACACTCCAGCTCAACGAGAGGCAGAAGTAATGTTGGTGGGAGAGCATCTTCAATCAACATAACGCTGTGTGGACCCCATGGTAAGTAGATCTAAGCTACGTTGACTTGAGTTACACTACTAACGTAACTCAACTTGTGTAGCTTAAATCAACCAGCAGCTGTAGTGTAGATAAGCCCTGAGCCTCAAAGCAAAGATGGGGAGAAGAGGAAAGGGCTGCAAACATTGTACGAACAAGAAAACTGCTACAACACCATACAGCTCTATCCCTCTATTCTCTTGACTATTTAACCTGTTTAAACTACCACTACACAGACCACTGTATTCTTTTCTCAGTCCATTGCGTCTGGCTCTGTATTATCACTTTTTCTAGTGTTTCCATATTTATAAACATCCATCTCCAATAACAATTACAGCTGGAATATTTATTTTGCTTGATGTTAGAGAGACAAAGTGGGTGAGGTAATATCTTTTATTGGACCAACTTCTGTTGGTGAGAGAGACAAACTTTCAGGCTCTGTGTGGCTTGAAAGCTTGTCTCTCTTACCAACAGAAGTTGGTTCAATAACAGATATTACCTCATCCACCTTGCCTCTCTAATATCGTGGGATCAACACAGCTCCAACAACACTGCACACTGTGCTTGACAACATTTACAGTTCATCTGCTGCACAAATATTTGTTATTCTTTGGGCAGAAGGTATGATTTTTATTTTAATATGCTATTAAAATAGAAGGACTAATGTAAAACTTAATTAGTTTCCCCAAAATACGTTCCATTTCCTACTGTATGCAGTTACTATACACACACATTCTGTTAAAAAGCAGAATAAGGTAACTTGCTAGTAAAGTTAAAGTCAAGATCTAATACAGTTGGACTTCATCCAAAGGAATTGTGACATTTAGTTTTTACCATTGGATATGGCTATTTGAGGAATCAATTTCTTTTTACTTATAATGATAGGGGGCTAGATTCCCCAGGTGTGCCAGAACAACGCTTGATGTACATGGGGAACTGAATAGAGTTAGCTTTCTGCCACCTTCCCCTAATACTGTGGATTCTTGACCCCTAGTGCAAGTTAGAGCAGTCTCATTGCTTCTCCAATCTGTATTAGCAATTACAGCTCTGCTGGCCAGAATCACCTCTCCTTGGTCCTAGCTAGCACCTATGCCAGTAGGGAATGGAGCAGGTTGTATAGTGCTGTCTACCTGTGCCGGAATTCCCTTATAACAGGTGAACACTCAGCTGCTGTGTTAAGCAGCTTTCAGTCCCCTTTGTACTGCATTGATGTAAGGTGGTGTAACTGGCCTGTCTTTTGTAGTCAAGACAGAAAATACTAAATGGATGAAGTTAAATGATTTTCTGTTACCCACCTCCTTCAACCTCCTTTCCATCCCCAAGGTGCAAGTTCAAAGACGGCGCCTTTTTAAAGGTAGATCCATTATTGTCAATGGAGCAAGAGGCAGGATGCGTGGATATCTTTCCCAGCAATATGTGTGGTATAAACTAAAGCCATCTGGGTCCCATTTTACAGAGCACCCCCTATGCTGTACATCCAGAGGCATTAAAGCGGTTAATGCCTATGCAATAGATGGGAGTTAATTTAGTGCAGATAGCTGATACTCAATTTTAATGTGCACTGGAAGGAAGTTGGCACTCATTTTTGGACTGCACGTTGCTCTCTGCCTTGATGAACTAAGCAGATACCGTACCATGAAAGGAAAGAGGAAGCTGAAACTTGGAATAATGTGCTTGTTTGTTTCATAGTGCACCGCTGGTCATGATGTTGATTTGGCAAGCATCCTGCCCTGCCTGTAGAATGCAGTCACTGCTTGTGGATTGCTGGAGGATGAGCCTATCACTATCTGGCAGAGTGGGTGAGAAAGGAAAGGAAGGTTGATGCTGGCCAGTGTGAGAAAGAGTGCATGGAAACGGTTTATGTTCTGACAAAAGAACCAACCGAGAGCCATACAGTAAGTGTCACCGACTAAGGAGCAGGCAACCATTCATTACAATAGGTATTGCCAGGAAACACCTGGCTGTGAAAGGAAACTGATGGAACCCGCTAATACATGAATGTGGCTATCAGACTGCCTATAGTGACAGGCTTGTGCAAATACAGCAGAGAAAGACAACTCAGCCCTTTACAAAGGGGCAGGAAAATACTCCCACTGACTGTGTTTTCCTTTTAATTTGCAATAGTTTTATATTTATTCTCCAGGACTGGATCAAATGAGATATTTTCCATGTAGTGGGACAGAAGATTTGGGTGAACAAGCTCTTAGGGAGGATGCTGGAGGTGTCTACATGTTGGAACCAATAAATGTTGGAAGAAATCTGCTTGAGGTCTTAGAAACTGAGTTTGAGAATTAGGAAAGAACAAGACCTGAAGGTTAATTTTCTCTGAAATATCAACATACCCTTATGGCCGGCTAGGTAGTGACAGATTAGATACTTGATTAACCTATGCCCAGAGGTTATGTATTATGCTAATACAATGCAAGCAAAGAAAACATCTTAAACTAAAAAAAATGATAAAGATTGCAGAATGCAGATAAGAGAGTGTACAAATAAGATAAGGAAGACAAAAGTGGAGAACAAAAGGGAAGATTGCCCAAGAGGTTAAAATAATAGCAAAGCTTTTCCAAGTACATACAGAACCAGGGGGTCAGCAGAGAAGTCAGCAGGCCTCTAGGAGCTACTGTATAAACACAGTGTGCAGACAGGAGAGGTGAGCATTGCCACAGGTGGATGGTGGGTGAGGATAAGAGGCAGAGGGTTTAGCAACGGCATCTTAGAAATTCCAGAAATTTGTAAATATTATTTCTTTATTAAGAAACCTTACTGCATTCTATTCAGTTTGTTGCATAAATGGATGAGGATTTCAAAAGCACCTACATGGTTTAAGGAGCACAAGCCCTAGCATGTGTCCTGTTAAGTCACTTTAGACACTTTTGAAAATACCAGCCTAAATTAACAATCTTAATTGTCATAAACAAGTTTGTTTTCTCCCCCTGCTGGGATTATCAGCATAAATGTTAAATATCCCCTGCAACATCGGAATCCCATACACCACAGCATTATGCCAGTGCATGAATACCAGAAAGTGAAACTGACCATAAGACGACAAGGAAACTGACACGTCTAAATTCACCCAGGGAAATGCATGATTCCCAATAGAATGGTAGTGAGCCAGAGAGATAACATATCTGGAGTTCAAAAAAGTTTTAATAAAAAGGGGATGGCACCTATGCCCACGATATCTGCAGTCTACCTGCTGTGGTCCTGCTTCCAACATGTCCCTACCACTCCCTACTCTACCCCAGCATGTCCCCTACATGTGAGGCGGTCCTTAGAAGACCGGCTTGTGGCTGTCTTCCACAGTTCTTGTGCCAAGGGAATCCTCTCTCACTGGGATCCAAGGCCCCTTTATACCATTTCAGCCTTTAAAGCATATGCAAAGGCCCTTCCCAAGGATTTGTTAGGCTGCTGACGGATCCAGAGTAAAATTAGAGTTGGTTGGAAAATGGAATTTTTCCATGGAAAATGTTTTTTTAAATTGTCAAAAAACTGAAAACTTTTTTCCATTTGGGGCCAAAATAATTTTCAGTGTTCATTTTTTTGGATGAAAAGTCCAAATTTTCTGTGAAAAGCACACCCTTTCTACAAAAATTCTCCACCAGTCATAATGAAAACCCTTGGAATGTACTTTTTGGATAACTTCATAGGAGTACATGCCTGAGTTCTTGATTGGTCCCTCTATGTTAGTAGACTTACTAAAAGTACTGTGAGCTCGAGAAAGATATTGTGTGGGGGACCAAGACTTTGGGGGAATAGTTGTCTAATTTACAGGAAGTACCTGAGATGACATACTGACTTTTAAAACAACTATTTATAATTTGGTCCTTGACATAGTTTTACCAAATTATTACACCTAGGAAAGGGAGTATATTGTAGACGACTTGAGTTGTGGACATTGTACAACTCTAAGATTGTAAGGTAACTCCCTTCTCTTCATGTGCCAATATATATTTATGCCTATATCTGTAATTTGCACTCCATGCATCTGAAGAAGTGGGTTTTTTAGCCATGAAAGCTTATGCCCAAATAAATCTGTTAGTCTTTAAGGTGCCACGAGACTCGTCATTGTTTTTGTGGCTACAGACTAACACAGCTACCCCTCTGATAACTCTGGGATTATCACCACTGGCTGAACATCGCTCCCTTTTCCTCCCGCCAAACCCTCCCATGAGACCAGTATCAAAGTTTAGATTTGCATAGGGTTTGAGCCAAAGCCCATGGAAATTATTCAGACTGGGGAATTTGAAATATAATGCACAATTATCTCTGAGTTTATGTTATTCTGCCTTGTGATTCTTAACTTAAAGCATTCAATTTCCCATTTATGCCTTGCAGCAATTTTTCTTTTATGTCTATATTTCTTGCGTCACTTGTGATTGCTTCTGATGAGATATATTCTTTGGGTCTTACACATGGAAAATTAATTAAAAAACAAGTGTAAAGAAAAATAACAATTTGGTGGAGGTTTTTGGGGTGGTGTAGGGTCACGCGGTTATTACATGGGGGGTCGCGAGGTGTCAGCCTCCACTCCAACCCCGCTTTGCCTCCAGCATTTACAATGGTGTTACATATATAAAAAAAGTGTTTTTAATTTTAAGGAGAATCACACTCAGAGGCTTGCTATGTGCAAAAGTTTGAGAACCACTGGTCTATTTCATTATCATTCTCAGGTATTCTCTTATATCAAATGGAAAGAATGTTTCTCTCTTCCATATTTGAGTATACATAATAATCAAATTCTTCTGAAATTCACGAGCTGTGCCTTTCTGTACATTATTTCTTTCCCACAATGAATGCACAAAACCACCTTGCCCTCCCTGCAGCCTTATATCTATATTGGTGGGCATCCCAGTCACACATCACATTTTCATCGCAACTAAGAAGTTAAATCTGCTGCATCTTTACCATGCAAAATAATAACAAGAAATCATGCTTTAAATATGCACCTGTGTAAGCTATTTTTATGAGACAAAAAGCCCTTAAAGTCCCATGTGGGATCATTTATATGATGGAAATAAGAAATATGCTATTGTTTTGCTAGGGGGGAAAGAATTATTCTTAAATAATAAATCTGCATTTCCGAGTCTTATTTTTGAAAGATCTTCATGAACAACACAGCATCGGCTATAGGACTGTAAAAAAAATAATAAAGCCCCATTTGTTTTTGAGAAACAACATAAGCAGGGTTGATGGATTTGGTTTTTTGAGTAAAAGTAAGCCCGGGATTCTACCCAATAGCAAAATACCCAAATTTCCTGTCCAAAAGTAACACTTTAAAGTGTCAAGTATCAGAGGGGTAGCCGTGTTAGTCTGAATCTGTAAAAAGCAACAGAGGGTCCTGTGGCACCTTTGAGACTAACAGAAGTATTGGGAGCGTAAGCTTTCGTGGGTAAGAACCTCACTTCTTATGCTCCCAATACTTCTGTTAGTCTCAAAGGTGCCACAGGACTCTCTGTTACTTTAAAGTGTTGATCTTAAAGTGCAATATGTAATAAAATGCAGGGTAAAGTAACTGAGCCAAATTCAGAGATGATATAGATGGCGGTGGACATTGGCCGTCCCGGGCCAATGGGGGCGGCGGGAAGCGGCGCGGGCGAGGGATGTGCTGGCCGTACCTACATTGGCTAGAGTAGCGCAACTCCTGATTTACTACAGTGTAAGAGCAGAAGAAAGGCCTGTAGATTTTTTAAAAAAATCCATTCTTATCAAATAAATGCATTTACATCATCAAACACATTACAGGTATGTAGAAATAATGGGAAAAGAAATCTCAATCTTAGCCTTCCTCCCCATGGAAATTCATATTCCAATCTATGTTTATACAATATCTTGATTTAAGGGTATCGTGAATGGTTGCTTTCTCTGCAGCCTGTCAGCGAACACATCTTCCTGTAAGTGTGGTGTAGTTATCAGTGAGTGTAATAACCTAGGGGAAGTGCAGGAGCAAATTGTGTGACTTTAGCTTGCCTACAATTGGAAAAAAAAAAAAAGCCGCGATCGGCGGCGGCAGTTCAGCCGCAGGTCCTTCGCTCCTAGAGGTAGTGAGGGACCTGCTGCCCCCGAATTGCCGCAGGTGCCGCCCCTCTCCCTTGGCCGCCCCAAGCACCTGCTTGTTAAGCTGGTGCCTGGAGCCGGCCCTGATTCTACAGATCTGGCCCTTTAAATTCCTCATGTCCTTCATCAAAGGACATTGTCTTCTAAATATTTCTTGAGTGTTTATGTCCATATTGATCAGGACAGGACCCCTCGACCTCGCCCATAACTGAGTTTGTCAGTGGTCTATAACATGAAGCCATTAGTTAGTAGATTACTAAAGGCTTTAATGTCAGCTGGGTTAGGGAGTTTGTCAAGGCAGATATCAAAGTTGTTGGTGGTGTTCTTTTACTAGAGTAGCAGCTTTTACATTTCTTCCATGTACTAGAGTCCCATCTTTAAATTATATTATTATGAGCTGGGTGAAACCTTGTTATGGATTGGGTTAAAACCCCATTGAGGTTGATAGATGTGAACTCTCCCTTCAATTAATATAACTGTAAACATAACCCCCACCTAAGACAAGAGGTGTGTATGAACCGACCCAATAATGTTTATTATAATTATGTATTTATAATATTCTATTAATTTTTCCAAATACAGCAAATATACCAAAACACCAGATCCATCATAATACATGAAATAAGTAAAGAGGGTTAAGAAAAAGGGAGGGGAGGGGAAGCGACTTATCTATCTTCAGGCTCTACGTTAATCATAGACCTCTAAAAAGCCATCACAAAATGCTTTACATTTAATGGGCATTCTCCTTCTGTGGAATGCCAGTTGTTCATTAGCTGCGCTGTCCGTGATATCACTGAGACAGGCATCCATGTTTGGTGGCGATTGACTTTCCCATTTTTGCAGGATTGCTCTTTTAGCGATCAAAGCTGCATGTTGGAACCACACTGCCTTGTGATCGGGGCCGGCTCCAGGCACCAGCTTGTCAAGCAGGTGCTTGGGGCGGCCGCTCTGGAGAGGGGCGGCACGTCCAGGTATTCGGCGTCAATTCGGCGGACGGTCCCTCACTCCCGCTGAATTGCTGCCGCAGATCGCGATCACGGATTTTTTTTTTTTTTTTTTTTGGCTGCTTGGGGCAGCCAAAACCCTGGAGCCGGCCCTGCTTGTGGTAACCTACAGGTATCAGCAATATATACAAGAACAAAACTTAGGGGGGATGGCTCCCACTTAGCAGCCAATCTTAAATTGGTCCTTTGACCCACCTCATACCAGAAATTCTTGACACAGGGGCACTCTCATGACATATAAGCTAATGTAGCACCCATAGAGTTCCATTTCCAAAAGCAGTCAGCATTTATGAGGCCTAATATCATTAGCCAATATGGGGACCAATATATTCGAAAAGATGTCTTTTGGTGAATAAGCAGTAGTCTCAGGTCTATAGTTGCTTTTTAAAAATTAGACACAATTGTATTCCACTGAGTAGGAGACAGCCGTGTATCCAAATCTCTGTTCCAAACAATTCTCAAATTGTCAATCATTAGTAGAGATTTTAGTGCCAGAAAATCATAAAAGGATACTGGTGGCCAAGTAACTGTAGGAAGTTTTCTCCAAAATAATAAAAGTTCCAGAGGTTCTGGTGCTCCTAATGCATCCAGTCCAAACAGATTCATAAGCAAATGCTTTAATTGAAGATATTTCTGTGCTCTGGAGCATGCCCAAGAGTTTTTGGGCTGAGTATTGTTTTGGGTGGGTATATATGTGGGGGTGTGAGAGAACACACAGAATTGAGGTCACTGACAAGAACAGAGAGTTGGGCAGAGGAGAAGAGGAAAGAAAAAGCCAAGTGCAGGAGCCTGTAAGCATAATGTGATGCTGGAAAAAGCTAGAAAAAGAGCTTTTGGGTCTAGTCTTGGCTATAGAGGGTTGGGGGGCAAGTAAGTTAAAAAACTGTTCTCCTTTGTTCTTGAATCCTTCTGCATTCAGAGACACAGGACCTTGTACATTCCTTGTAAATAAACAAGACTGCATCAAAGAAATACCTGGATTCCACTAATTTCTAATCCCAGCTAAAACACCCACAGAGCCCTGACCTTTGGCTAGACATTGGGTCAAAAAGGTGCAACTGTATTCATTAGATTTAACCGATTTCACTAGGCTACTAGGCTTCCTACCTCCATCTAGTTTTCTCCCTCTGCCAAATGTCTGTCCCCCTCTCCTCAAACAGGGACACCTCAGTTTCTTTGCCAGCTACTTGTTGCTTCTGATGTTTTGGGACCCCATGATTTCTTGGGTGCACTCCACCTAATATTCAGACCTACATACCTTGTTGGCATAATGGCATCCTGTGCTGTCACTTCACTGTCAACTTTTCCCCAGTACAGGCACATTCTCTCCCCTCCCACCCCCCCCGCCCATGAATACACAAAATGAGACTTTTAGAAGCTGCCAAGAGTCCCCTGTAGGACTGAGGGACTCAGATGTCACACAACATCCTTTCCGGATGCCTTAAATCTACAGTAACCTTACTGTATTTCACTACCTTAATGAAAGGGAGCTCACTAAAATAGGCTGCAAAAGCGAATATGGTATTATACCACATTAATCCATCTGACACAGCATTCATCTAACTGCCACAATGGGTGTGATACTCCTGTATGGGCATGAGATTCATTTACTATTATTTGCCATAATTACCCTGTGCAGAATTAAATAGGATTAAATTAAACTTGGTGGTCCATACACTTAAGAGAAGCGGGGCAAGCAGGGGGCAGGGGGAGTTTACAGTAAGTGGTAGGGTATTATTCTAATCAAATTTGTTAAGCAGTTCTCCCATAATATTCACCATTTTGAACATGATTCATTGCCATAAATGTTTGGTAGTAGCCATTTGTCATAAAACATTAAATATTCCTTTGATTTCCTCATGATTTATCTTGATGTTTTGAAAGAATGGCCATGTGGTTAGTTGTGTACTACAGATGATGATTGTTGTAAAAATTGTAAATTACCTCCTGGTGTGATGTAAGTTGCTGTTCAGGAGAACTAATGGACCTTTTTCATAATGAGGATGCTTAGATCAGATTCTGAACTTAGTTTTACTAGTGTAAACCAGGAATAATTCCACTGAAGTTGAGACTTGACGTTGGCTGTCTTATGTGCAAGCACAAATAAACTGATTTGTGTGTGCGTAATTTACCAAGGACGTTGCACAAGTCTTTTCTGATTCACATTGTTAAATGTATTTTCCTGTCCAGGTCGTGTCAGTGGGAACAGATAATGGTGCAAGAATAATATTGAGATGGATGTGTATGCTTTTTTCTAAATGAGCTGTAACACAGCAAATTAAGTCTAAATGATTATATAAATGAAGCTAAAGAATTTAGGCTAAACATAATATCCCGTGCTCAAGAACAAGGTTGGCTGAGTTGGCTGTGGAGTAAGAGAAGACAGGTTTTTAGGAATGAATGTCTAGATAAAATTAAGTATAACAATAAAATAAGTCAGTATGGATGGAGATCAGAAGTAGAATAAGAGCCAAATTCTCCGTTTATTTATGTCTATGGTAGGTGAGATACTGTGATTTCTGTATGTTCCATTCTATATGCATCCGAAGAAGTGGGCTGTAGTCCACGAAAGCTTATGCTCTAATAAATTTGTTAGTCTCTAAGGTGCCACAAGTACTCCTGTTCTTCTTTTTGCGGATACAGACTAACACGGCTGTTACTCTGAAACCTGTGATTTCTGAAGTATAACTGAAGGAGATTTGGGACCTATAAATCTAAGAAGACTACAATGAAATTATAATCTTCTCTATGAGCCTCACCCCCTTCCCCCCCACACACACACTCTGAAACTATTGTGTACAATTCCCTCACTATATAAAAAAGATATTGAAGCATTGTTGGGCTTGCCATTAATAGTCAAAGTGGTGGCCTTAGAATCTGAGATTCCCCCATTTTCCCTACTGTGAGAACAGGGAATAACTACAGTATCGCAGATACCACTCTGTGGTAAATAGATATGTATTGACTCTGTAATGGGTGCCATTGCAAAACTGTGGTGGGGGCTGATTCCCTACTGCCCTTCACTTCTACAGTCATTTATACCTATGCAAAATGGCGCAAAAAAAAAACTGCACAAGGCGATAGAGAATCAGGTCCACTGATTCCAACCTTGAGGATAGAAGCAACATATGTACATTTATGTCCAAAAATATTATAAAAATAATTGCTCGGGACAGGATTTATCTGGCATATTACATAGGGAAAATAACAAAGGCACACAATAACTGAAATTGCAATGAAAACACTATGATATTGTGGAAAGAGAGTAATTAGGACACCTTTGATTATTAAATGCATAAAACAAGAAACCCCTTTAATACACACCTCCAGAAACAGGTGAGCTAGCTTACCCTGTCACAGCTTAGCAAGGTAAATTCTATTATCATAATCAGTTTCAAAGCAAAGAGAGATGCACTAGAGAGTTAAATGAGACAAGCTCCCTGAATATAATTAGTAGTAGTTCCTAGTGGTTCAGCACTGAGATTGAGGCCCCACGGTGAGAGACAGTTACTACTCCAAAGTGCTTATCCTCTAGATAAAGATGGAGATTAAGAAACGAAGCAGTTTGCCCACGGTCACAAAGCAGGTCAGTGTTAGACCCAGGAATAGAACTCGGGTCTCCTGGCTACTACATCAGTGTCCGAGTCACTAGACCTTGGAATTGTCTCCCCTTTCTCTGACATGAAAAAAGATCATGCTGCATATTCTTCTCCAAAAGAAATCTGTATTCCCTATCTTGACAGTGTAAAAATTATAAAAAAATTTAATACAAAAATATCCCCAAGAAACAGAGAGAGCTTTCCTATATGGCCATACTATTCAGAGCTTCTTGATAAAACATTTCTGGGTGTGTTTGTCACCCAGGAGCTATTGGTATCACTAAGCTTCCAGTCATGATTCATGGTGACCTTAGTAAAATTTTAAAGACCATATAACATTCTAGGTATGGTAATCAATTTCCTACATGACATCATCTCAGTCCTAGGGGAATGTTTATGGAAGTAATATATCTTCTGGAAAAGCTTACAGATTTTCTGTATCAATGTCCTAAGTCACACAATATTACCAAAACAGCATTTTGTGTCATTTGTTGTACTGCACCAAACACACTGCTGTCAATAAATATAGTAATAGTTGTTCTTCTCTATACTGAAATGAATTTTGGATAATGGATTTTCTGATTTGGTGGTAGAAATTATTTTTTTAAGATGTTTCAAGTTGAAACAAAACATTTAAAAACATTTGGGAAACTGAAAAAGTTTTTAAAAATTTCATTTCCCAGTGAATAAAATGTCTTGTTCAACCTGAACACTCATGTTTCCGGTTGTTTAACCTATTTTTTAAAAATAAAATTGTAGTATATTTCTAAATGAAAAGGAGTTTGACTTGGAAAAAAAGAAAAAAGAAAACTTTTTATATTTATTTTTTCGGTTTTACCAAAGCAGCTTGGTGAATTCACCTGAGTTTACAGAATGTTTTGGTTGTTCCAATACTGCATTTTTGGCCAAAAAATGTTTCTAGCTTTTAGCACGTTTAAGACATACAGTAGTTTGGGTTCCTTAATGTGTACTGTATAGGCAGAATATGTTAAGTGTAAACATAGCCACGGTGAATTCTTTACATTTATAATGTCAGAAGCAGTAAGCAGACAATTCTCTAAATTGTAAGTACACCTCTACCCCAATATAATGCGACCCGATATAACACGAATTCGGATTTAACGCGGTAAAGCAGTGCTCCGGGGGGCGGGGCTGCGCACTCCGGTGGATCAAAGTAAGTTCGATATAACACGGTTTCACCTATAATGCGGTAAGATTATTTGGCTCCCGAGGACAGCGTTATATCGAGGTAGAGGTGTATAAGCAGTAAGATATCGTAGACCCTGGCTGCAACACATATACATTCAACTAGTTCCAATGGAAGAATAGGATAACCTGTGTCCTTTAAGATTCCAAGATCAGACCCTTAGCTGGAAAGACACATATATAGCCAGTTGGGCATTGGACTTAAGGAACTGGCATTAAAAGCTAGGCATGTAAGTGCCAAGGAAAATGTTGGTGTGTGTGTGTGTGTCACAGAAAGTTCTGTTTCATAATAATAATAATGTAGGGTTAAACTGTGCAACCTTTACTCACATTGGTGAGCACTTACTCACTTGACTTCAACAGGAACACCCTTGTAAGTAAATCCTTCACCAACACATGTGTGACTTTGCACAATTTAAATTAAAAACCTTTTATTTTGTTAGCATCTGGCATCTCTGCATGTTTTTCTGAATCAGGTCCTATTGATTGATAAAAGGAAAACTTAGATGATGAGCAGAGAAGCCCTGTAAAGTCGGAAGCCAGCCATAATTAGTTTGCACAATTTTTGTTGTTAGAGTTTTAGGTATCAAATCAATACAATAACATTAATAATTAAAGACTTGGATAAATATACCAAGTCCTACATTAGAGTTTTGAGCTTTAAAATGCACACATAAAAGGTTTTTCATAGGCTCTAAATGTTCTAAAGTGCTATAATGTGACTTCTCAGCTACAGATCCTGTAAGAAATACCAGACTACTGTACCAATGAGGGATCTGGGTATCTCCAAATTGAGGAGTACCTACTGTACCTACAGGATATAGTTGGCACGGCTTTTAGATGGTTACTTTTTCATTAGCTGCAATAGGGGGCAAGGGATGGAACTGGATCAATAAGAGAGGACAGCAGCTGTGTCAGGAATGTGTTTAAGTGCAGCCTAAGTGGAGAACGTTGCCTTTTTCTGCACTTTTTGGCTCAATACAATCCTGATCAATTCACCAAGGGGCAGGTCCTACCACACAAACTCATGCTGCATAGTTCCTGACTCCAGGAGCATTTCCGTTGGCCCAGATCATCCCCACCCCTTAGGTAAAACCCATAGAAGTAGAGGAAGTCTTCTTGAGGTTCCCTTCCTAGCGATCCCTCTACATCATCCTGTTGGAGAGCAACGTTTGCCTCTCCTGGAGAAAAGGCCAGGAGCACTACTCCCAAACCTGGTATAGCACCAGACATCTACCTGGATTCCAAAGGATCCCAGAAACCAGGGTCACCCACATTGACAACCCTCCCAGCTGCCTGGCAGTGCAGCTCCTTCATGACTATGATCCGAAGGAGTCCACTGGCCTGGGTGAGGGAAAAAGTTTTTGCCACTGACTTCAGAGTGAAGCTGAACGGGGTCTCTACTCTGCTAAGTGTCCTGTTTGTGAATACATGAAGATGAAAAGTGATCAGAGCTTATAGGTAATTAGTTTTATCCCATGAATGTTTCTAAATCAGAGAACAATGTTAAAACTTCTCTTTCCAAGTGGATTGCTTTTCACCATATTATTTTTAGCAGATAATTTAAGAGAGGGGTTTCAGATTTTGTGGAGTAAAAGTGGCCTCTGGATAATCAGGCCTGGCTGAAATGTGTATTTCTTGTATTAACTCCCATTGAATCTCTGCCACAGAGGCTACTACTTAGACCATAACTCACAATATTTTCAAGTAGCCTCTGTTAATCATTTTGAGTCAACTTCTTGCATTAAGTTTAATTGAATTTAGAGCAGTGACATAGGTTAAGTTCAAGTCACCATGTAATAAAGGGTCTGATCCTGCGACCATGGACATCATAGGAAAAAGGTCCATTGGTCATTGATGCGGGATCATCATGTGCTATTTTGGGATGACAGTGCTGATACTGTAGGCCTTACCCTGCAAGGACCTGAATGACCTCAACTCCCATTGATATAAGGGCAGGTGGGGGTGAGCAGGGGTGAAGAGTGGATGGAGTGGAGTGGATGGAGCTCCACCTCCCTGATGCTCCAGCGAGTACAGCTGAGCCAACGTGCAGGTGTAAGTAATCTGTGCAAGTAGAGGTGGGACAAAGAAAATTTCCCTCTTGGAGCAAGGGGAAGCTAGGGGACAGACTGTGACTCTTAGTCTGCCCTTGGGACAGTGCAACTGTGTGCTGCCTCTAGTTCAGGGTTTGTGGCAAAGCCACAATGGAGACCAGAAATAGCAATTTATGCCACAGAATACCTAATGGGGTACTTAAAAATATAGTGATATTAAAGTAGTAATGCCATTTAAAGCTAAACAACATTACAAATATATCTGTAAAGCTTCCAGATTTCAACTATGTATCAATCATAACTAAAAGGCTTGTGTATATTTCCAGGAGGATGGTAGTGTGGCATTTCTTCACACCTTAGTGATTAATATGTCGCATTAGACAGAAACATCATTTTTCATTTCCCTTCAGAAATGGTCTTTAATTTGTACAAAATAATATTGGTTTGTTAGGGAGAATAAAAGAGATTAAATTACTTACTTGGGTGATTATTCAGCAGTGGCTCACAATGGCTTTGTTTAATATGAAAATTACAAAGAATGTATTGGTGTCCCCTTGCACACTTATTTGAAAGTGTTCTAGTGGATAAACGAACCCATTGATCGATAATTTCATAAGGTGATAGGTATTCCTGAGGAGAATTTACAAACAATTCATGCCGTGATTCAAAGTGAAAAATCAGTTAATTGTATGTTCATAGAATTTTGAAGGTCACGACCAGTTGAAAAGATGCTCAAAAATCAAATGATAACACATGTGGGACAATATCCTGATAGCCTTACTCACATTCATTCCCTCACAACTATTCATGGAATAAGGTACTACTCAATGTGAATAAAGGTAAGAGAATCTGGTCCCCAGGAATTTTTATTCCTACGTCATGGAATACTTTATAAACTGAGGGCCAGACTGGGAACCCCATTACTCACATTGGTGAGCAGTTTACTCATACATGTAGTTCCTCTGGCTACAATGGCTCATTGCACTCTGATATGAAAAATAATCAGAGATTATTCCACCAATCACAGGACAGGGATCCTGAAAATCTAGGTTCTAATCCTAGATTTTATGTTTATGATCTTGGACAAGTCAATAAATACTTCAGTTTTCCCACCTATCGAATGGTAATAATACTATTTAGCTACTTCACAGACGTGCTCAGGCTTGATTAATTTGTGTAAGCAAAGTGCTTTGAGAGCTCAGATGGTGCTGCCATCCATTATCATTATTTAGAATATGGGATTTCTTAGTTACTAAATATAGAACTAGCTTTCTAATTCAAGAGTTGAGAAGGATACAACGAAGCTAGGCCTCGTCTTTTAGCTCTCTCTCCATAATTCAAGAGATTTTATTAAAATGAAAATTGTTAGGCTCCATGCAAGAAGTATTTTTTGCTTGGATTTCATTAGTAGCAAAATCTGAATGCAATATCACCAGAGCAAACCAAGCTGAGAGTTTTGTTCAATAAAAGATGGATGGACAGAAGAAGAGTTTTGAGTCTAAAGTTCAAATGGATTATGTGAAA
The DNA here is from genome assembly GCF_011386835.1 of Chrysemys picta bellii. NCBI lineage: Eukaryota > Metazoa > Chordata > Testudines > Emydidae > Chrysemys > Chrysemys picta. The sequence continues at coordinate 33,442,539 of NC_088804.1, read as the reverse complement.
ATTACCAGACCTCTCTTCCATGCACCATGGTCTGTAATCTACTGTACAGCAAAACAGTAGCTATTACATGCTGAGTTAGGGCAGCATAAAATACCAGCTGTGGACATGGGTATGAAGGAGTGCATTTCTCCTTCTCCAAGGTTGTTTTTAACAGACATCCTTTCTCATCCTGACATGATGCAGTTGGTACTGATACATTCTGGTAATCTGGTCCTGTTAGGTGTATTTTAATAGACTTTTGTATCCTTTTTGCAAAAAGAAATAATGTAAATTAAATAAGAAATCAAATTATTTTTTTAAATCATTCTCACAAAATTTACATTGTGTGAGCCTATGGATTCTGAATACTCTGAGGATCAACTGCTATACAGCAGGGATTTACGCCTTTATTAATTATGTTTATGCAATTCACTTGTACTATCCAAAATTTTGACATCCGATTCTTTAGCTTTATTTTGACTGTGTAGTTTTATTATGTATTATTGGCAAAGCAAATCCATATATTACACAGATCTACAAATTTGATTTAAATATACTGTAACCAAACGTAATTTGGTTTGGTTTTATATATAGTATTAATTTACAGCTCTCCAGTGGATATAATTGGCACACTCACCCTGCTTCTATCTTCAATGCTGTACCTTATATTAGAGTCAACGGACCAGATTATCTGCGGCACAATATTCTGCTGGGTTCAGTTGTGAAGGGACTTGTTCCAGGCTGTCCTCATCCCCAATAAATATTAGAACAGCCTGAGGGTTGCTCTATACTATGCCCACTAGCAGACATCTAGAACACAGCACGTTCTGTCCATGCCCCAGCACAGCCTCTCACGCTCCTACACAGTGCCTGCAGAGGGATGGCATAGGAGTCTGCTCTGCTGCCTATAAGCCTGTTGGGGACTTCCTGCTGCAGCAGTACAGAGGGACAGAACAGGCAGAAGAAAGTGGCCCTTTGTTCCCAGGGTGAATAATCAATCTACCTCATATACAATCAATTTTCTCCTCACATTGGTTTTATGCTGTTATTGATGTCAATGGAGTTATTGCTGATTCACAGTGCTATAAGAAGAGAATTAGGCCCATAAGATATAAGAAATGATATAATATTGAACTTAGTGTTTATAAAAAGTGCAGGCTTGATACCCTTGAAGGCTGATGTATTGCTACTTTATGGGAGTAGTTCTATAGGAAAGGGCTGATTATTAAAGCAGCATAATTGTAGACAAGCTGCTCATTGCTAACAAACCATGGCCTCCCAGAATGCTACAGGCCCTTACATTTAAAGAATATCTTTGTGCAGATAATGGTTTGAGTCATTTTCAGAATTCCCCCATAAGCCCGTTGCTGCAGTATCAATGTTTCAGATGAATCAATGCTGTCTGTGCAATAATTTTAGGTAGAAGACAAAACCACTTCAAAGAGTATAATGACTTGAGAGTTTGTCAATAAGATGTCTTAATGTTTTTGACAACACCCATTTTGTTGACACAGTGGTTGAAGAATCTTGACATCATTTATTGTGTCAGCTGAACAGATTTAGCCGCTGGTGAACCACATGGTAAATTGCACTGTTTCCCCCTTCCTGTTTGGTTGAGCTATAAATCGTATTTTCCTTTTGGAAGCTGAATAGTACTTTTCTTTGAACCAAAACACAGTTTCATCTACTGTATATCTAAGGAGAGAAAGTAAAAGTCTGCTCCAGTTTCCCCTGGACATTTTTTCTAAGGTGTCATTAATCCATAATTAGCAGCCTGGTTAAATATGAGATCACATTCCATTGGTAAAATGGGTAAAAAAAAATCTGAAAATTAGATCTCTTTTTATAAGCTAAACTCTTATTTTGCTATGAAAAACAAGTTCCCAGCTGATTTAAAACATTGTAAAATATGCAACACTATGTAGAAGGCTGAAAATATGTAAAGTTCTTTGAAAGACACTAAATATATTGTCCACTATTGTAATAATCGAAAAAACAAAACAAAACAATGCTATGACTTGGTTTTTATATTTAGCCTGTTCAAGTTGGCTGTTTATGGCTAGGATTTTTTACGTATGTGTGTGTGGGGGGGAGGCATTATATTTGCTGTTCACATGCTTTTCCTTATTCATCTACTTCTGCTAAACTTGGATAGTCTTTCAGAATTATTTGGCAATGATTAATATTATTCAGTTTGCAAAGTCCATAAAGATTGTTGATCATCAGTATATGACTATAGACTTTGAAGTCTCTTAATTGCATGAAGACAGATATATTAAACAATTACCTAAATACTCAAAAAAGAAAGAACAAAGGAGATAAAGAGTGATGTAATCCCTGAGGGAATCGTGTTTCTGTATCGAGAAGGAAGCCTGTCTCTTAAATTTGGCACAAATATTGGGATGCTCAGCTGTCAGTTTCTTCTCACATTTATTCTGAATGAACACAATCCATCCATCAGTGCTTAAAGAGTTTTCTAACAGTACATTGACCTTGAATGCGGCACATCGATTTTCAGTAACGCATCACAAATAGGGTCGTTACTGAGTCATCCAGCAGTGGATGTGATTGGGAACAGATTTCTGAAATTCCAATACTATGCCATCTGCCTCCGATGATGGATTGTCCTATGGTACCCCATCAATCCTCACTTAGCTCTAAAAAATGTGACACCTGTATGAAATTTATCATTATATACAACACAAGGCAAAACAAACTGATACAACTGGGGCTTTTCAACAATTTTGGCTCTTCGTGTAAAGATTCTGTTTTCTTTACAATGGCATTTGTTTACAGACGTACTTCTTCTATAAGGGCCAAGTGGTGACGGTGACATAGATGTAAGCACTATAGGGAATTAACACTGCAAGTGGGATTGAGCAATAGATAAAAACAGTCTGGATCTTAAACTGTTAGAGGTTAACACTAGATCAATTAAGGTGATTGTTTCTTAGATTGCATTGGACAAATATACACACACAAAGAGGGTATTAGTGAAATTGAGGAGGGAGAACAAATAGAAATTAACTATGTTAAACTAAAAATCAAACTGGAAAAAGATTTTATGTTCTTGTAAAATGCCTGTCTTGTTGAAGAGGAAAAAAGGATCCTCCTGTATGAATCTGGAAAAGTGTCTGTAAAGGCCCTGGTCTAGGACTAGGAATGGTGTTCGTTCAGCTGCTATTTCTGCTGCAGAACCAGTTATTGCAATTGGAGTTTGAAAGGGCTAACCTATTTAATGGCCAATAATCACATTTCTGCTTTATGCATGTAAAGGAAAGGGTAAGAACAAAATAACGTGTTTCGGATTGCAAGCTGACTGGTACAAAGATAAGGAAGGAATGCCCTCTTCTTGTCCCAAATTTCACTCTGGCTTTGGGTACAGCATTACACAACCAAAGGGGTGCATAGTTATTCTTATTCTTTTTAATTTAAAATTGCCTGTGGACTGACGTAGAACTCCAGACAAGATGGTCTAGTGGTTTTGTTAGCTAGCAAATTGAATATTCTGGTCACCTCTTTCAGTTACTAATGACGTTGAAAGCCTTTCGAAGAACACCCCACTAATTATTTGTTTATTTATTTGGCCTCTAGGGACTTTTTCAATGAGTTAATTTAAATACAGCTGCATGAAAAATAAAGCCAGCAGCTTCTACACCACCCAGAGCTGGAAATAACCAACACTAAACCAGACCAAATCGAAACAATGGTTCTCTCACCCCAAAACACCAGCCCTTATAATACCCCCCTTCCAATGCCCAGACCCTGGGTAAATCAATGGGCCTTTAAGCATGCCTGAAAAGTCATCAAATTCAGGCTGTTTCAGACCAAGTGGAAAGTAAGTTCCTAAGTTGCAGCCACCTCCCAGAAAATGCCCTCCCAACTGCTCTTTCTCTTTTAAAAGAGCTCGAGGGTATCTGCAGATCACAGTGGTGGCAGTAGGGCATGTAATGAAGTATTGTCTCTCAAACAGTCAGGCCCTAATCCAACCCCCATTGAAATGAACAGAAAGGCTTACACTGATAGGGAGCTGGATCAAGTCATTAAAACATTAAATGTTAAAAGCCCCTTAGCATCATTGAGAAATCAGCAGGCATCCAGTGCAGATCCTGGCACATTGGAGATGCACCAATGGGTTGATTTAAGAGGGTAGCCTTATGTAGAAAATATTACAGTAGTCTACCCTTGGATCATGGTAGCAAGCATAGATGCCACCCATCTCCATATCTCTACAACATCTGACCCAGCTAGTGCTGTTGAATAACTTGTCCAGTGTTGGGGTGAGACAAAGGCATAGATGATAACAGTCTCGAGCTCAATCCCAAAAGGATTGAGATGGTGTAGGTAGGTTGGAGGAAGCAAATGGAAAATATGGTGAAGATTATATTTACTCCTTTAATAAAGGATGTGTGATTGCCATTTATCATCAGAGTTTGCAATATGGGAAGGTTGTTTGAGCTTCAACTGCTGTTAGACTTCATATAGCTAGAGTTGCCAACCCTCCAGGATTGTCCTTCAGTCCCCAGGAATTAAAGATTAATCTTTAATTAAAGATTATGTCACATGAGGAAACCTCCATGAAAATATCCAACCAAAATTGGCAACCCTACATGTAGCCGCACTTGCAAGAAAGACTTTGTTCAAGGCTGCCCCAAACTGTTACCATTTCTCTTAGATGAGCACTTTGCTATCATTGATGTCAATGAGGTGACTGTGGAATATGTTATTATTCAGCATAAGGCTAGCAAAATTGCATACATAGAGATTGGGGCTACCCACAAAGCTCAGATCAAGGTCCAGATCTAAATTTCTCTAAAGTTTGGTGAGTTCTGGATGCTGGATTTTTGGCTTGGACCTATGTTCAATTTACATATAAATGATATTTAATAAATTGCAGTGAGTGCTCACTTCACTGAAATAATTACTCTTTCACTCTAAGTTATTATTACCCTAGTTTACTCTAAGTTAATTGCCTGAGACAACCCACTTAAAGCTGATCTGATTATTATAGTTCATGTTTTATTTTTAAATCCCCCCCCCCAAAAGAAAAAAGTATATGCTGATGTCCAATTCTGCCATCTATGGAATGAGCTAGAGACTGATGAGAATAAAAGTACTACACCATAGCAGATATATAACATTTCAGGTCCTTTTCTAATAAAAAAATAACCCAAGTTGATTCCTTTAAAACCCTAAAAGCACCACTTCAAACCATCTCATGAGCTTTGAAAATTAAAATACACATTAGTAAAGATCCGAACAGGCCCGCCAATGAGAGCTGGGGGGGGGGGGGCAAAGGGGCCAATTTCCCAGGGACCCGGGCAATTTGAAAGGGCCCGGGGGCCCTCAGCCACCACCACTGCCACAGTAGTGGCGGAGGTGGCTGGGAGCCCTGGGCCCTTTTAAATCACCCAGGTGGGCCGCAGGGCTCCTAGGCACTCCTAGGCTTTGGGCCCCACGCTTTGGGGGAGGGAGGCCACGGGCTGGCACGATTGGCCAACACAGACAGTCCCGGAAGTGATGGATTTATCACTTCCACCCAGGGCTCTGCCCCCCTCCATCCCCCCAAAAGCCAGCCCCGGCTCTGGGGCCTGGAATTTCTGTTGGCAAGCCTGGATCCAAACATGACTGAAGAAACATAAATATTGACATGAATTGCTGTAGTTAATCTGCACTCTGCTTTCCCGTGGCTCACTCGTTGTCTGGAAAGCTCCGCTTGTCTCTCTGCTCTTACCGAACAGAGTGCCTGTCTAGAGGGGAATTCAACTCATGAGCCACTTTTACCAACACAGTCTGTTTATGTACTTCATTTTTAATACACCTCTACCCCGGTATGATGCGACCCGATATAACACGAATTCGGATATAATGCGGTAAAGCAGCGCTCGGGGGGGAGGCGGGCTGCGCGCTCCGAAGGATCAAAGCAAGTTCAATATAACGCGGTTTCACCTATAATGCGGTAAGATTTTGGGACTCCCGAGGACAGAGTTATATTGGGGTAGAGGTGTACTATACACAAAGTAGAAACAAGATCGTGGGCCAGATTCTCTACCCCATTACACCAGAGGTGGCCAAGTGGAGTGGAAGCCAGCCACAAACCCCTCACAGAGGGATAGCTGCCATAACTGGTTCTTACACCTCCTTCCCTGCAATCCAAAAAAGCAACAGGCATGTTGGGGTAGGAAATGGCGTATTAGGGGCAGAGATGGGGGAGAGCACTTGGACTATGCTGTGCTCCTGAAATCTACCAAGTTTCCAAAGTCTTCACAGTAAGCCTGTTACAGAATAGACAGTGGAATTTCAAACAGTTCAGAGCCCCAGCACGGACGAGCTCATTCAAAGTAAGGAATTTCAAGAGAACAAGCTTGTGGAGGGTCACTACAAAAACTAATTTTCCTCTGCTGATACTCATACCTTCTTGTCGACTGTTTGAAATGGGCCACCTTGATTGCATTGGCCTCATTAGCACTACAAAAGTGATTTTCCCTCCCTTGATATTCATCCCTTCTTGTCAACTGTTGAGAATAGGCCACTTCCACCATAACTGAATTGGCTCGTTAGCACTGATCCCCCACTTGGTAAGGCAACTCCCATGTTTTCATGTGCTGTATATTTATACCTGCCGACTATATTTTCCACTCCATGAGTCTGATGAAGTGGGTTTTAGCCCACAAAAGCTTATACCCAAATAAATTTGTTAGTCCCTAAAGTGCCACCAGGACTCCTTGTTGTTTCAGATAGCTGGTGCAAGTTAGAGCAGCTCCCAGATTTCTTTAACCCAGTGGTTCTCAAGTTGCAACCCAATCAGTACACAGCTGCAGCCCATGTGACATCCTCAGGACCATTCAGGTAGTATATATATTGTGTGGATGCAGCCCACATAACACACAGAGTGCTGCATATGCTGCACTCAGTGGTAAATAGGTTGAGAACCACTGCTCTAACCTATGTCTGACTGTGGCAGATATTCCCCTCCCATTCTGCTGCATCCAGTATCTGACTTAATGTTGAAAAGGCAGGGTTGGCCTACTAAAAAGGTCATTAAGAAGCAAGCCAAAATATAGGCCAAGGTATCGGTCACCAAGGCCATGAGCCAAGAAGAGATATCTGGTGGTTAGAGTTAGGAGTCAAGACTCTAGGGTTCTGGTGTTGTTCTCTATGTAACCTTGAGCAAAGTATTTAACCTCTGCTGATCTGCAAAATGAGTGGTAATAATGCTTATCTATAACACAGGTTGTTGGGAATTTAAATGTTTTATTTTATAAAGAGCTTTGAGATCCTCCTCTGAAAGGTGGCTATCAATGAAAAAAATGTGATAGCAGGAAAGCTAGTGCAACATATTTAGTTTTAAATATATTTAATATATGTCCACCTGTATTTACTTATATATATGTTATGTTTTTATCGCCAATACAGCAAGTATGTGGAAATCATGCATTTGCTATACTGATATAAACCTGAAACATGTTTAGTTTTCAGAAACCAGTACAGTGTCTGTATATTTTCCCAGGCACACTTTGCATATATCTCTGACCACTCCAAACAAACAGCAGAACTTCCTGCCATCAGAGCAAAGCCATTAATACTACTCGAATTAAGGGTTAGTTGATATTTCAATAATAAATCCCATTTTTCAGATGTATGTGAGTCAGGCATTTTAATTCCCTGAAGACTGAAAGTCCGATGTCAACACACAAAAATGCATATTTTATATTTTATTTTTTTACTGCATGGCTTCGGGCCAAATCCTATGTTGATTTACACCCTAAGAAGCCCCAGTGATGTCAAAGAGAACTCACAGTCTAGCCCTCAGATTGCAACTGAGGGTTTCTTACACATTTAACCTACTCTCTTTAATATCTTAAATGTTATTGGCCACAATGCAAATTCTGTTCTTTCCATCAGACCAGCTCAGTGGAGCTCCAGTAGGGGAAGTGAAAGTAGTTTAGCCTTGTACATTTTTACTGTCTCATCTTTGCAAATGCTTCGTGCACCTTTTTGCTGCTTCATAGTTAATACTTGCTGGACGGAGGCATTGCTTACCTCGTAAGGTTGAGAAAAACAGAGGCTCAGACTGTGCTCCTTAAGATCATCACATGGAGTAAGCTCTTTCTATGCACAGCTCCACCCTACAGTGTGGATGTGATGGACTCTGCAGCACTGACCCTGCCTTGTCCTGGGTGCTCCATGGGTTCAGGCTGCACACAGAGAGGAGGGCGGAGATTGGGCAGGCTGGAGGAAGGGTTGTTTGGCATGGGGGGGACTGGGGCAGGGGGGAAGACACGCGTCGGTCCCACCAGTGCTCTGCAGAGCATTCAGCTGTATCAAATAACGTGGTACCTCCGCATTGCATGAGCCACACTTCATTCTCAGGCAGTGTCCTTTAGGGACGGGGAGTAGCAGATGGCTGTTGTGGCTAAGGAAGGAGGAGGAGACCAATCACAGACTGAGAGGCTTCACTCCCTCCTTCCCCATTCATTCCTATGAAAAATGTAACAGCCCGGCCTACCCACCTATTCCCCTCCTGGAAAGCAACAGTCTCATAGGCAGCTAGGCTCCCTCTCTCTGCTCTTCAGAGGGGAGTGGAAGAGAGCAGTGGGTCCCAGCAACAGGAGGAGGAGGAGGGATGTCTTTGTGGGATGCAGCTCTGGAGCCCTGCAGAGAGGGTGGGAAGCAGCAGGTGGCTAAATATAGTGTTTTTATTTGGGCCAATTCATTTTACTGGGGGCAAGACATTGAAACTCCACCTTCCATTCTCTCATGGACAGAGGATGCCACCTCAGCAAGAACAAGACCATTTTAAATTATTTTAAAAGCTGTTATTCAGCCAAACATTTTTTGTCCGATGCAGAGTCTAGTACCCAAGCCATCACAACTCACAGGCTCCCCTCGCTTGCTCTGGGTAAACCCTTGTGTAATTCCATTGGTTTGAACAACGTTACCCCTCCTTTATCCTACTGCGAGCGGAGAATCTGCTGGTCTGGGGAGCAGCAAAGATTATCCCACTTTTGCCTACTGCGAGGTTCTTACACCTTCCTCTGAAGTATCTGGTGCTGGGCACTGGCAGAGACAGGAGACTGGGGTAGATGGACCTTGGGACGGATCCAGACTGGCGATTCCTCCATTCCAATTATTTACAAAGAGAAATTCTAAGCCTTTAATGCATGTTTATCCTTAGGGGACATGCTACTGCTCAACGTGCAAACACCCCTTCCTATGTGTAATATTACTCGCACCCTAGTTTTTGTAGCTTAAGTAGCTATTTCATTTTAACAAAATGCTTACGTAGAAACTTGAATTCAGAAATCGCTATCTCCATGTCGTAACACAATGTTCTCTGCACAGCAACCTTAGATCTTACTATATATCTCACCTCAGCCATTTTGACGAATAGGCCATTGATCCATAGAATTAACTCCAGTAAGACATTAGTCATTCTTGGAAATTACAGTGCTCATCTCTCTCTCTCTCTCGTACTTAAATGGTAGGGTTTTCAAGCATATTTTTATGGACCTAATTAATGCATGTGACATGCTTCTGGTGTAAGGTAAAAGAAATGATTATTAGACATCTCGGGAATAAGCACATTCCAGAGGCTGCACAAGCAAGTCTTTATGCTGGTCACTGTGGGAGAGAATGCTCAGCAACAAAGCAACAATGTGTTTTCATTTGAAACAACACTATTTGAAGAAAAAAATCATTAACATTTGTGAGAGAAGCTTGCAAGAATCCTCTATGTTTTTAGGGAGCAGTTTTGTAGTCCCAAACTTTGTAAAATAAGCTTTTGGTAGCACAAAAGAACAGTTCCCACTTTGCACCCCAAAGGTCATGAAGAGTTCACTTTCACTGAGATTGGTTAGCCAACACATTTTGTTCTGGATGTAAGGAGATTGCTGGTTCTTGTATACCTCTAAAACAGATGGTCTCATGCTTTTCACCTTTTAACTTATTTTGAATCCAGTGTTAATCTGCTTTATTCAAGGGCCATCTCCTTCTAACAAGGCCACCAGTTCACTCCTTCCTGTGGGCAGGGCTTCATTCAAAACAGAGGTAATATTAATGGAAATATTTCATTTCTACAGATGTCATCTCTGCAAGCTAGCATTGCAAAAAAACGAGACCATAGTACACAGTAGACTGTGCTAGACTACAGCATCTCAGTCCTGGATTGTTCTCAAACCATAGAAAAATAAATAGGAACAACATACAAATTGTTTTAAAAAAACAGCAACGACCACCTTAAATTACAGAAAACTTGGTATCATGCCCTGTGGTAATGAAAGATGGACAAGTATTATTTTATATAAAGTATGTTACCGGTCATGTACTGATAATTCAGTATCTCTGTTCCCTCAGAACATTAATCAGATAATTATCAAATTTCAGTTCACTGTGGGACTGTTGGAAATTTGACAATGGTTATTTTATTTTCCTGGTGTATGCCATTTAGACAAATGAAAAATGCAGACCCTCAGGCAGAAAAGAGTAAAAGGTAAAATCCTTGCTGTACTGAAGTCAGTGGGAGTTTTGCTATTGACTTCAGCAGGGGCAGGATTTCACTCACTATTACTAACCACAAAAAGAAGAATGTTCCATTCTATATGCATCCGATGAAGTGGGCTGTAGTCCACGAAAGCTTATGCTCTAATAAATTTGTTAGTCTCTAAGGTGCCACAAGTACTCCTGTTCTTCTTTTTGCGGATACAGACTAACACGGCTGCTACTCTGAAACCTGTCATATTACTAACCAGTTAGCGATTTTCTCAGAGACTCTCCACTAGACTGATTATACCAACTACCCAAGTCAGACTTTTAAAAGCTGCTTAAAGTATCTCAAACAATAGTAGCAAAGGCTAGAAAATTTGCACCCTGTCCCTTCATCTTACTGCATTTTTAATGTCAATGGTTAGCTGAGGTTGCACCTTTAATCTGTTTGGAAGCTGAAGTTAATGTAGAAGATGTCAGCTCACTTGTTAAGTGAGTATCTTTCCATGAGCTCATGATGATAGTGCTATAGGAGCTCCACTAGCTATCCGATGGCTCCTGCCTTGTTGGTTCTGACTTACAGATCCCAAAGCAGTGCTCCCTACTGGATGGCCTGCATAACTCCTCATGCCATACTGCTGCAGTTAAAATCAGTGAAGTCAGATTAATTGGTTTAACAGAGCTGCTGGCAGAGAATTCTCTCCAAGAGCCCCTTGTCTTTGGAATTCACTGCCCCTCTAAACCTTGACATGCTGCAAATCTTACCTAATTGGTTGGGGGTGGGTGGAATGTTTTTTGGGAGGATGGAACAAGTCTAAGGGATGGGAGATTTTGAATTATAATATACATGCTGACTGACGATTGGTATGGGGATGGGGAGAGAGAGATTGAGAAATGTGCTGCTATTTGATTTCATTACTGATTTTGGTATGTGTTTTTAACTAATGGTAAAGGCATGTAGGCCCCAGCCAGGAAGTATTTAAGTCTGTGCCTTAAGCTCCTTAGGACATAGGTGGTTTTTATTAATTATTACTATTATTATTATTATTATTTATTATGTGTTTGTACAGCGCCTAGCATGATGGGCTCCTGGTCTAGGGTAGGAGTTCGTTGATGCTACCAAAATGCAACTAATAATAATGATGAGGTACCTTCCAGGGTTGGGCCCTAGAGTTCAGGATAGATGCTCTTTTTTATTGATTTGAGTTTAAAATACAGGAACTTAAAAGTGCCCATAGAGCATTGTTAGATCTGTATGAAGCTGTAATATAGTATATAATCTGTATATTGTTAAATGTATCATCTATGCATGTACAGATAACAATAGCTTATTTATTGAATCCTTATGTCTTATCACTGATAGTGTACTGTACACATGGTACACTGAGTTGTCACTTTTGTAGGAGAGGATTATGTCTATAAAATGATTAGTGTTAGACTGATTGTTTTAAAATAACTCAAGCAGCATCTGAATTTATTTACATACAAGATATTGCCTTCCATAAACACAGCTGGACTCAGAATGTCAATTCAAGGATATTTTTGGAAGTTCATCCAACAGTTCAGCTGGAATAAAGGCATCTCACTTATGCAGTCTTCATTTTTTTTTCCCCCAAGGACTGTGGGCCCAATACTGGGAAGTGCCGGGTAGCCTTGACTCCTATTGATTTCAATAGTAGTTGGGGCCATATACTCCTATATGGAGTTGCAAGTATTCAGCAGCACCCTATAGGAGTCACTCAGCATTTCACAGGATCTGCCCCAAATTTGTGATTATGAGATTGAAAACAAGGTGAAATTTTGCACGCTCTCTCTCTTGCTCACACACCTATCTCTTGTGCTAGAAGATCCTCGACTGACTATACAGCAGAACCATGGATATAGCTCAAATTCAAGACTGCACCATTATTAGAGTGCCCACTTTGGAATTTAATATTGCTTTTCAATTAGTGATTAGCTTCTCCCCAGTTGTTTGCTTTTGAATTTAGGATAATATAAGTCACCATTTGAAAGAAGATACTTAGAAACCTCAACACTGGCATTATTTAGAGAGCCAGTGTTACACTATCACTGGCTTTGATCTATTTTTGCTGAAAAGATGTTCCTATTTAAAGAAAAAAAGACATATGTAGAGATATTGAAAGCTTTAATGGTTTCTGTACCTATTCCAAGATCATCAATGTACTGTATAATTAAAAAGTTCTCTTGTTTTAGATCTTTTTTTTCTGCCACCTGGGATTTAAGCACAAGATCTATATATATAGATATAGAACTAGATATAGATATAGATATATTCTGTAATTATTTATGTGTGTTACGGTAACACCTAAAGACTTCAGGCAGTATTAGGGCCCCATTGTGCTGGACTCTGTATTAGTTTTATTATTTGCATTGCAGTAGAACCTGGAGGCCCCAGCTGAGGCCTTGCTGTGCTACTTGCTGTACAAACATAGTGTAAGGGTCACTGCCCGGAAGAGCTTACAATATAAATAGGCAATATAGTCAAAAGGGGGGAGAAAAGGAAGCATTACTAACCCCAGTTTAACAGATGGGGAACTGATGCACATTGTGGTCAATGACCACATTTACTAAGGTGTTCAGGCACCTGGAGATGCAGAGTATAGACCCACCTTAGGGGTCGGTGATCAGGGTGATCTCCCTGAACGTCAACTTCTGGGAGCACCAAATCAACATCCAGCAGGGCACCAAATCCAATTTATTGTTTTGTGTTTTGCACGGACATTTGGGGGGCACCGAAAATGTTTTCTGCCCCAGGTGGCAAAACACCTACGCCCGGCCCTGTACAGATAGGTACCTAATGGGATTTACAAAAGCAAGTTAAATGCCTAACTCACTGAAGCACTTTTGTTAATCCCTTTAGGTGCTTAGCTGCATTTTAAGATACCTAAATACCTTTGTAAATCTGGTTTCTAGTGACCCACCCAAGGTCACCCATGAAATCTTGACACAGCTGGGAGATGAAGCCAGATCTCCTAAGGCCCAGTGCACTGCCTTACCCAGAAAACTATTTGACATAATGTTTGCTTCACTGCTTTTATTTACTATGAGTTTTGCGGCTATAAAAGGTCTGGCCCAGTGGAAAACAGACAATGGTTTCCTGGCTAATCAAACGTGCACTAAATCTAAAAGGAATCCATCCATGTCAGCAGATAGACTTCTAGATCTTTTTAAAAGCTAAGTACTACCAACATTTATTAAGCCCCTGTGCTGTATTCTCTTTCTTGGAATGCAAAGCGTAATGTGATTTTCTTTGATTATTCAGGTTGTTTTCTTTTTCATATTTTACATTTCTGAGGTACAGTGTTTCTTGGGGGCGGAAAAACATTTCCATAACAACCAGTAGGCAAAAGGCAGCCTTTCGAACCGTCACTAGAAACGCAAAGGAAATAGCATATAGCAGTGGTTGTTTTTCTGGCTAATTGACACAATTAGAAGTGGAAGCTTAAGGCAAAAATAGTTCTGCAACTTATCTGACCAGGACCTCCACAAACATCTAACATAGAAACAATGGGCCAAATTATGTCTTCAGTAACTAAAGTGCAGAATTTAGTCTACTAGGTTCATGCACATAGCAGAATTAGTTTAACTGGTCAGTTGAGGGAAGGGAAAAGGTACTGATTTGAGGGAAAGTCCCTGGAGTTCTATAAATATACATATATGTATGAAAGAAAGAAAGTCTTCATGAAAATACAGCTGTAAAAGTATAAGCAAAAAAACCTACCCAAACATATCTTGCAAATCTCATTTAAATAGTTCGGCTTCACTTTGTCATTTGAGTCTCTTATTTACAAATGTAAAGGCTAAAGCACTATAGGAGCAGAGAGTATCTCTAGTCCCCGGTCTTGTACTTTTCATAAGGTATTTCTGGAATTTAAAGTTAGAAGCATAAATGAATGTGCATATATAATCTTTATATTAACAATCCCATTAAACTGTGCATCCCTTCCCATCTCCCTCATTTCAGAAGAATGTCCTATCATTAGCTGCTATCTGCAATCGACAGTAGAGTCATTTGAACTCTGGCTCCCAAGGGCCTACTCCTTTACTTCCTGCTCTAGGAATAAGGTGTGTATTGATTAGATATCAGGCTGTAATTGGGCTCCAATCTCTGTGCCTCAAGATATATGATGGAGATGACAGGAAACAGATACCCTGTTGCTACTTGTAAATAGTCTGGTTGAACAAAATGGTTTGTAACCACTTCAGTGCCACAGTCTTTTATTTCTAGGATAGAGTTGCTTGATCACTTAGTTTGATGTTGTTTCTTGGAGATAGAAAATGTCTCTTTCTAAAGGAGCTAAAGTAATTTTAAATGAACTGAATTCCCCTTTTGAGAACCAAAAGTTATTATCTAATAGTGCATAGCTTGGTATAATTATATAGTGAGCATGTCACAGACATAAAATTAATCAAGTCCATAACCTCAATCTGGCATCCGTTGACTAATTTATGAAAAGAAAGTGTTCAGTATGAGGCTGTAGAGAGGAGGTAGTTATGGATGCTGAAGATCTGGCGCTGTTCAAGGCTAAACTCTCCCAAGATGTTGTCTCCAATGTGCTGATTGCACTGGGACAAACATGTCTATTGAAAAGAAAAGTTCAAAGCGGTGCAGAGATCAAGAGAGGTCTTGCTTCAGTATGGCACATTACCAGCTCCCTCCATGTGGGGATTTCAAACACAAAAAGAGACATATATCTACATTTTATATGACATCCAAACTTCGAAGCTTAAGGCAAGATTCTGATGTCAGGCTGATGATCTGAAAGCAATGCAGTTTTTATCATTAACAGGAGACTTGGTAACACACTGAAATGAATAAAGTGAGAGTGAAAGGGCTCAGCCTCCTGAGAAAGACAGACTTGGATTTTTTTCTGAATTTATCTTTTTTTTTTTTTTAATCCTACAAAAGAGATTCCAGAATGGACAATCAGTTTATTCTGATCAGTGATTTATCTGTGACATTCTTAGAGGCAGGGAACCATGCAAAGTTCTCAGAGCTGTGGCCCAAAGTAATGAATGTGTCGCAATAATATATTTAGCACATGATAAGGCAAACCACAGAAAATATATAGTGGAGGAAAGGATACATTCCCTGGCTGAGAAGTTATTGAATGTTTAAAGCCAGGGAACACATAGTTTAGGGGGATGGGGATTTCCCTGCCTTCCACGGTGCAAATAAATCACTGATTCCAATGCAGATATGTACTTCATTTCTCTCTTTGGAATGGATTTTGGATGGCTACAAAAGGCATTTGTATCACAGTTACATACTGAAAGCAATTTGATTTTGCATATAGGCATTTACATTCTGCTGCTCCTTGGAGTGACCTTACATTTCCTTAACATATTTTATCAGTAAAGAAGGACAAAATTAGTGTAACTATTTTTGAGCAGTTAAAAAATGTTTCACAGAGGAAACGTTTTTAAGTATTCATAAACCGTAGGGTATACATTATAATTACACACACCTATATGTATATTATAATCCTTTTTTACCAGGGAGAAAATCCACCTATCACTTTTTGTAGAGCCTGATTCTCCTCTCATTGACACCAGTTTTATACTAATGTAACTCCATTGACTTCACCTGAGTAATTCCTGGTTTACTCCAACATGTGTGAGAGAAGAATTGGGCCTATAGTCTTTTCCTTCTAACCAACATGACTTTATCACTGCCAGTGTTTTAAGTGAGGCTCGCATTTAAAGCAGATTATACCCTAGTAACAAATTCTTTTTAAAATCCCATTTTTTCCCCAGTAATAGTGATTTTCTCCATAGTTGTCCTGTACTGTTCTCACTGTTCATGAAAAGGAAAAGAGAGTAATCTTACTAATTCTGACCTCTGCTGAGGTCCACTGAATTAGGATAAGGAAATCAATATGAGTAACACTGATACAGGAAGTAATGAAAGGAAGGAAAAGCTTTCTACAGTGGGCCTATGTGGGTTTCAAATGATGTCTCTTCCTTTTAGAGATAGAACAGACCTGTGATCCATGACTCATGTGGGTACTTGGCAGATGCTGTCAAATATTAGATTGTAATGTTCCCCTAAATGTGGGTTAGGGGTATAATACCAATGGAAAATAGTAAAAACACAAGGAGAGGAACTACAGTGAGAAGAATTACAGTGAGAAGTGGACTTTTTCTCTCACATACTGAGTCCTAATTCAAGCCATTGACATGCGTTCAACAGGCAGAAATTCAGTCAGACATTCAAATTTGCATAGAATGAGGGGACAAGTAATTCACATATTTATCAAGAGATAATGCAGTCCCAGTCATGCTTGTTACTTCAAGCTGCAATGTTGGATTGGGATCCAAATTCTTCCAAAGTCCAGCGGTGTACAAATCCATGGTTTTCTTTTGGTCCATTGCAAATCTAAGGGTCAGTAGTGGGCTGGTGGAAGTTTGGGGAGTAAGGCAGAAATAGTGGAAACCTCATCAGAATTTTTGTTTTTTGCCATTTTGGTTTAAATACCAGATCAGAATTTGAGTTTTGAATACTGTAGATTCTGCCTGAGTGGCCGCCACTACAGCATCATACTGCCATAGCCCCCACTGTTTCTGGGAGCCCGCATCACGGCATGGGCCCAGGCGGTGGATCTTCATAGGCTATGTCTACACTACCACGGTAAGTCGACCTAAGTTACGCTTCATGTAGCTGGAGTCGACGTAGCTTAGGATCAACTTACTGCGGTGTCTACACCATGCTGGGTCGATGGGAGACACACTCCCGTCAACTTATCTTACTCCTCTCGTTCCTGGTGGAGTACTGGAGTCGACCGGAGAGCGTTCTGCCATCGACTTAGCAGGTCTTCACTAGACCCGCTAAATCGACCCCCGGTGCATCGATCGCAGCAGTGTTGATCCTGCGGTAGTATAGACAGCCATAGTCTCAGGGCCCAAGTCCACCCAAACCCAGCTGCATGCTGAAATGGCAGAAGTCAACATTTGGCTATGCTGATTTACCGCAGTTGAGAGTCTGGCCCAGACACTTAAAGGCCAGAATGGGCCAGTATGACTGCCTCGTCTGACATCCTAAATAACATAGGCTATGTGTTCTCTCTTCCCTCTGTGGAACAACAGAGGTCCCACTGTATTAAAGGCTCTCTGTGGCTCTGGCTCAGGCCAGAAGAATTGAACCTTCATCACTTACTGTATGTTTTCAGACCTGGCATTTCAAGCAAGTAAGTGATTTTACAGCAGACTCCTTGGCTTCTAAAATTACATTCACAACAATAATAATGATAATGAAATCAAGAGCATAGTAGAATTTTAAAATAAAAACCAGTGTTTTCTGCATTACAATTGGTTACACTTTGATTTTCCAAGATGGCTAGAAGTAGAAGTGAATTGGACTACATGCCTGATCATAATTGCTTTCTGCGTGGAGAGGTCTTTTTTCAGGTTGGTTGGCTGCTGCTGTTTTAATCAGAAGGCTGTCTATTTGTATGTTAATAGTTTCATCCCAGTTTATTAGGTTTGTTGATGGAAAAGCAAAAATCAGATGCTTCACTATTTTCAAGCTGCACTATTAATCTACATTTTTTTGTGCCAACCCTAAACCATTTCAGCATCCTCTGCCTTAAATCCTCTTAATGAAAGCATGAAGAATGACAAAATACTTCCTTTCATAAAGCACAAGGCTATGCCAATTCACTTTCAACATGCTCATTCAGTGGAACTGAGGTAAATATGTTGCTCCACAGGTGCTTTTCCTTGCAATAACATACTCCCTAGTAATCCATTAAATTCATCTCATGCTCTGTTTAGTGCCTACTCTCTGAACTGCCTAGCTGGTTAAGGTCATTGTAATAATAGGGACAGGTTAAACAGCATGTGTATGTGTAACTCCAGCATACACTGGGACCATAATATAGATAGGCAACATTAGATGTGTGACCTCCCCCAGAATTGACAGAATCCCTTCCCCTTCTGCAGCTCCATAAAGGCTGAGACCTTTGGGATTAGATAAATGCTGTCAGATCTGAATCTCAGGGTTCCTGCAGATAATTTAGCGACACTAGAAACAGCGGATCGGTAAATTAATCTTCAACTAGCACAAAAGATTGAGCATGAACAGGCTGACTGTCCCAGATGGGGAGGGAGAAGTGTCTTGCTATTAAACCTATGCTAATGAAAGCAGAAAAATTATGGTCTCTGTCCCTAAGCCATGGCTAGTGTCTGCCGAAGTAATGGGGAGAAACCTAAACATCATCATTGTTTTGTTCATGTCATTGCTGGGTCCTAGCACAATATGGTTTGAAAATGGACTCCATATTTCTTTAAGGAAGTCCTAGATGATAAGACACTTCATTACTTGGTCCTCATTAAATGCAGTCAAACAATTGAGCCCCTATTACATTCAGCCCAGATCTAGCCTCAGCCATCCCTTCCATAAGCCTTTTTTATTTCTGTGAAGACCTGACATGGTTTATTTTATTATTTCCTTTGCAGGGAGTTGGGAAGTGTAATCACTGGTAACTAATCAAACGTCTTTCAAATACCCACAAATATATAAAGGCAGAGAAATGATTAATTACTGGGCTAAGCCATTTCAAATGAGAACTCATCTAAATGAGCAGATTTATTTCCAGAGCGGCCTGAGTGTAAATCTAACTGTTTTATGAAGATCTGAGTCTAAAGCATGCTTGTATTTGAAGATGGAACAGGTTATGAGCAGCTGTACTACTGTCTATCTAAACCGCTGGGAAAAGAACAACAACAAAAGACAATTTCAGACTTTACAAATCTGTCAATACAATATACGGTGTGAGCCATGGTCAGGTATAATTTGTGGCCAGTTTCACTCTGGGTATTATTAACTTACATGCAGGTTGGGGGGGGGGGGGGAGGCGACATTAACTGGGTTTAGAGCTGGTTAACAATTTTCAAATATTACTATTTCCATAGAATGTTCTTTGTCATTTAGAATGTTGGTAAAAAAGATAAAGAACATCCTCACTTTTTTGGTGAGTTCCATCTCCCACCCCCTTCTTATAAACTGTTTTGATTTAGACAGAGCTGCGTATTCCAGTGGAATATGAGTCTGTCGCAGTTTCTCTGACCAGCTCTACTCTGCACAGTTATTTACGTATAAGATATAAAAATGGAATACAAGTCTGACCAAAACAGTTATGCCCATCCACATGCAATCCTGACCTCATACTACTAAAATGTCTATCTCCATAGAGATGGCACATTTCCCGTATTAAGAGATACATTAGAGATGAACAAATACTTCACAATCGTTACTTTAGCTGATGAATTTTGTCTCTTGTCTGTTCCCAAGCACAAAGTGAAAGTCTCAGCTTTACTTCTATTCCAAATGATTTACAAACTTTTCTACATCCCGCGCCCTCATGAGTGAAATTTACTCTACACAAAGATCCTGCACAAAACCTAAGAATCAATAAATCCCATTCCAGCCCTATTTTGAAGGGTTAATGGGAAAGGGGCCTTGTTCTGGGCTTCTGCACAAAGTGAATTTTACCTTGGTGCACATGTGAGTATAGCATTTGCTTTTTTTAAGTATTTATGCAATAGAACCTCCAACTTATATTTGCAGAAATTTGCTTTCAAATTGAAACAAATATTTGGAGAAAACATTACCACAATTTGCTACTATAATAGTAACTACTTTGAACAGTAATATTTAGCTCTCATCTAGTGCTCTTCATTAGCAGATTGCAAAACACTTTCTCTCTGCAATAGAACCTCTATGCACAAAGGACTGCCCAAGTTGAATTAGCGTAATGCTAATACTGCAACCTTAACTCAGAATGTCCTTGTTCTGGGGAGGTTTGCATGATACAATTTTAATTTTTATGCCCGTTTAAATAATAACCAAATATTTTACCCTTATCCCTGAGATAACAGGCAAAACAGGTTTCTAATGTTTAAATAATAGGATTAACAGTTTAAATAATAGTAACAAAAAGAAATATTTTTAAAAAACTGTAAGCCAAACATTTCTTGACAAATGACATGGTTCCCTAGTTTGTCCAGTTCCCCGTCTGTTTCTGTAAAAACTCTTATTTATGCTGTAGCTCACTGCAGAAGAATGTAGCCTTGGAAAGAGATATGATGGCTAGTTAATACTGTGTGGGATTGCATGCTGTGGCCTGTGGCAATTCCTTATGTCTCTATGGGTAGCAATGCTTTTCCAGCATCATTTTTTTTTGTCATCGCACAATTCCATTGTGAAATATTATTCGTATGAAGGAGGAAGAAAGGGCTGGTTACACCCTGCAGTGTTTTGGGGAAGTCTAAGAAGCATGGATTGCAGGGAGTATGTGTGAAATATGACATTTCATTATCTGTAATTATTTTCTTTACCCAGTAATGGCCATGTTGAAATGAGTTTCTTATTTTTGGAATGCACAGGGAGTGGCAGGGGAGGGGACTCTTAAATGGAAGTATGGTCCCTTTATCTCACAGCAATATGGGTTTGATCCAACACTCATTGAAATCAATGGGAGTCTGCATTGACTACAGTGGGCTTTGGGTCAAGTCCCAAGCGTGGCTACTGGTAAAGCAGGAGGGGAGAAATACATGAGAGGCTGTATTCATGCTATGACTCTACTGAAGACAATGGAGGTACAGAAGAGATTATTTTGGTTGGATTCACGCTGAGACATGTAGGATGCTGATATTAGCTTTATAGGTAGAAATGTTAGAAGCCCTATAAAAATGGGTGAGATGGGACTGGTATAATCAGACAAAACTATAGGTTTCCAAGACTTTATTATTGAAGTACAGTAGCAGGCAAGCTAAGTGTCCCTATATTGCAAAGAGAAGATTTCTGCATATATGAGGAAACTCAATTTGCAAATAAGTTGTGTTCAATTACCTCTTTAGGTTTACACAGGAAAGATGCGGGAGGGATTTTGCATTTTGTATCTTTGAAAATCTGGCCCACGTGATTAATATTTTATTTTGACCTAAAGAACCATTTTGTTTATATTCATAATCAGTGAAAAGCAGTTCTTTTGGAGGTCAGCAAGCATGGGATTTATAAATACCTTTCTTGAGTATTATTCTGCAATTAATTACATGTGAAACTGTTACTATATCTGCTTATAAAATGCATGAGATCATTATTTGCCATCACAATATTACTTGTCCGTTTGTTCTTATGGAAACTATGATGTTTTAATAGTTGAATATATTTTAGATGTTTTAATAGTTGAATATATTTTATACCCAGCATGGATTTTACCAACTCTTTAACACAATGGTACAGCTTAGAAATTGCACTGATTAGACACACAAAAATTCTGCAAGCTGATACAGTCCGACTTTCTGTGAAGAAGTTGCATTGCTTCGCATTTCCACAGAAGCATGCACAGTAGTTGTTCCTTGGTGCATAAGCGGGCGTTTAAAAGAACAACTTCAGTGGCTGCATAGTTCTGAGTGCAGGGCCAGTTCAGGGCACTAGCCATGCCAAAGGAGGTGGCAAGTGCTTGGTAAGGGATCAGGACTATGCCTCTTTTGCAACACAGATCTTAAATTGGTCCTGGAGTGATTTAGCTCTTATTGCATTTCTATACAATTTCACATTAGACTTTTCCAACAGATTTTGCAGTTCTGAAATTTTGTGCATGTAAATAAATGTGTGTGCATGTTTGTGCATGCACAAATGTAGAATTATTTAGATAATACACGTGCTCCATTTAATAGTATTAGTTTTCTGAAACCCTTGTTGCAGGGCAAAAGCAGGTTTTGCCTTTCAGTAAGGGTATCCATTGCAACACAGAAACAGCTTAATCTCTGCAGCATACTCCCTCAGTAACTGCTTGTGCATGAGATTTCCAAATGCTCAGATATAATTCTTCCACTGGAGAGCACAGCCTGATTATGACAATCTCTGTCAATTTTATTAGCCACACAGATGTTATGGATATATAGGAAATTTGACCATAATTCTTCCAGTGACATGCACAGTGGAATTGCAGCAAACTATTCCTCTCCCTTCACACGGCCACTTAGCTTGCAGGCTTCCTGCCATTTAGCCGATAGGTAGCTCATCGTTGTGTAAGCTTCCGTGTGGCCTTCAAGCTAAGATGATCCTAAAACAAGAAGTAACACAGGATTGAAAATGACACTATTGAGCCAGTGGGAAATTGCAACTTCTTGCAACAACAGAGCCCTGTGTGCTTCTGAAATGTAAAGCAAACTGTAGGAATGAGATTGCTGCCTGATGATCTTGCTGTGCATGGGATTTTGCTGCTAGGTGTGCAAAGCTAACCTATGGGCTGAGTGGTGAGCATCAATGACAAAGGATATTTTCCCCTCAATGAATGCCTATGACACTCAATAAAATACTTGTACGGAAGGGAGGCTAACCCTCTAAGACTGACAGGGACACAGCTCAGCTATACAATTTAGCTTGTTTTCCTCCAGCAGCAGGATCTTTCAGGCTCATCTCAAAGTCTTGAGCATCCCTTCATGCTCTCTCATTTCTAACCCTACAGTCCCAAGGTCATGGTGACTATCCCTCTCGGTGAGCATGGCCAGATGCAACTCTTTCTGGCAAAGAGCTGTGAAAAATAGTTGCATCAAACCTTGAACTCTCTTGAACAAAGCCGTGGGTTCAAGGTTCGGTTTGTGTGAAGCTGAGGTTATGTTCTCAAAGAGCTGGCAAACATGAAGGGAGGCAGCAAGGACCACTGAAGTAGACAGACAGATAGGTTGGTTTAATTCTGTTCTTTGTGAAAGGAACTGACAGGAAGTCTTGGGGAAAAGGAGAAAGGCTGATGTTGTCGTTAAGACACAGGACTGGGAGTCAGGAGACCTGAATTGCCACAGATATCCTGACCTTCTGTAAGCCATTTAACCTTTCTGTACCTCAGTCTTCCCACCTGTGAAAATATCCCTGGATAACAGGACCTAATGCCCAGTGGGGAATGTGTGAGGTTAATTTAATTAGTGTTTGGTGGAAAGTGCTCCATAAATGCAAAGGAATTATGGACACCTAGTAGTTACCATAGTGATTGGCGTCTTAGGCATGCTAATAATAATAAAATAAAGAAAGAACACGGGGCAGGCAGGAAGAGCCCCTAGACATGAATGTGAGCTGTTCCCCTCCTGAGGGACTCCGTGTACTGCTTTCTCAGCACTCCTAACCCTATGCTGGCTTCAGCTCGGCTCCCTCTCAGGGTAACACACTGTGCTATTGCTAGACCGCTAGGTCAGCCAAGTGAAAGCGGAACTTTTAAGTGCTTTATTATTTTCAGAAGGCATCAGAGAAACTGAAACCCCCACAAGTGCAAATAATTGAATACGTCAATAATATTTTGACTTGTTCATGTTTCGCAAGGCTCAGTATAGCCCTGTTAAGTACCTTATTGCTGTCCCTCCAGCGATGTTAATTAAGTTCACCCTAGGCTCACAAGTGCTTTTTTTTTTTAAACGAGCAAGCAGTTTTCCCAAATATAATGTCTAGCAATGGGAGCTGTAATACACTGGAAAGCACCCGAATGAAGGCAGATTAAAAGGAATAAAGAGGAGGCATCCTTCGGTGTGACTGTCAACATTTCCCTGCAAATAGATTTTCCAGCAATATTAGCTGAGGGATTTTGAAAGTCTGAAGAAAGTATTAAAGAGGTATGCCAAAAAAATAACGAACAGCAATCCTTGGCCTTGGACCAGGTTCACATTAGCATTTGTTTTATACATACACAGAGGTCCATTCACTGTAAAGCAAATGATGTGGGAGTTTCAGGATTTTCTCAAGTAATTTTACCTGAGTTCATGGGAGTGTGTGATGCACCCAATTAAGCAACAAAAAATTGCCATGTCATTATACAGATCCATGCACAGGCATCCATCCCACGGACTCCCTCATGTCGGTGGCAGGGTTTGATTAAATGAAGCTTTCGCATGCTCAGTGTTCTCCTACATCAGAACGATGGCGGCAGTGGGCCATTCAAGAGTTGTGACATCAGACACACACACAAACATTCAAGCTGTGGGTGACACAACATAATCATGCCTTCCTCCCTTACAGACTCTAGTTAGGATTTGCAGCACCAAAGAGAGAAAAGAAAAGCAACCTTCCTCCTCAGTGCCTTTACAGTTTTTCAGCAACTATCTCTCTCTCTCTCTCGTGCCAACAGTACAATTTTCTTGCTGTTAGTTTTCTTTTCCAGTCATATTGATCTTACCAGTAGATCCCTGGTGAGTCAGTGGAGGCACCCAATAGCAGCAGTGCAGAAAGGTGAATAGGTAACACAAGCAGGGGCAGCAGAAAGATGAGGCCAGGATCAGGTTCCAGGGTGCCTTCTCTGGTGTACCTGGCTCCAGTCTCTCACTATCACCATGCACCCTGCATTCTCGACTGCAGTGGACATGGAAATCAAATCCCATGTACGGCTGGCCCAATAGTTTGAATAGGGGAGAGAGTATGAGTTAGGTGCAATTCCTAACTCTGCCACTGACTCATGATCAGGGACCCATGTTTGTAGATTAAGTAACTTTACTTTGGGCAAGTCATTTAACATGCCTGTGCCTGAATTTACCCATCTTATAAACAGACAGCTACTTCCATATTCAGAGGTCCACGGTTGACATTTAAAAAGCAATGGGACTAATTCTGCTTTTAGTTACATCTGTGCGAATCCAGGGGAGTAAATGAGCTTGTCCCAAAGAATTTAGGCCAATATGTTTACATGCTATTCCTCCCCCTCCATCCTTACACCTGCCACACGGTGTCCGGGCACTTGTACTCCTCCAAGCTCAGGGACTGCTCGGGGCTGTGTCACCCAAAGGGAGACAGGGACAGTAGGCAGGAGCAGAGCTAACTGGATTCAGAGCAGGGATCACCCTGCACTATTCTCAGAGATGGCCCAGCAGGCACGCTCCCCCGGGGGCAGGGCCAGGCCTATTGCAGGGCTGCACCTCTCAGACACCATCAAGACCTAAGAGTGTTTTAGTGTAAGATATTAGCCTCTGACAGCAGGAATCTCGTATGAAGGCACCAATGAAAGGAGAAGTCTGCTGAACACTGGGCTGCCTCATTGAGTCACCTCGCTCACACAATGACCTGCAGACATCTAGGAATAGAATAGCGGGGGATTACAGCTAAGGAAGAAGGTGTGTTCATGGGAAAATCTAGCACAAACTTCTTTATGTAGCCAGTGCTGCAAGTCTTCTAGTTCTTAAGTGTAAAAACAAGTCAAGCTCACCACAGTCACCAAGAAGGTGGAGGAGGCAGCCCAATGAAAGGAATTCAGCTCAGATCGCTTGGATAGTAGTGGCTCCTGACTCTGCACTGGTCCTTGCACTCCAAGGGGTGGGACAGCCAACTAGACAGGATGGAAGTAAAGAAGAGGCTTTTCAAAGGTGTGAGATGTGTTTCACAAAGCCTGGCTAAACCTGGCTGGGCAGCTCATTCTCCTGCCCTTCTTCAGGATTTTTTGTTGCAGTGTAGTGCGCTATTTAAATAAAAAATGCTGTGAATCTAGGTCAGGGGTCGGCAACGTTCGGCACGCGGCTTGCTAGGGTAAGCACCCTAGCGGGCCGGGCCAGTTTATTTACCTGCTGACGCGGCAGGTTCGGCTGATTGCGGCCCCCACTGGCCACAGTTCACCGTCCCGGGCCAATGGGGGCGCGGGAAGCCGCGGCCAGCACATCCCTCGTCCCGTGCCGCTTCCCGCCGCCCCCATTGGCCCGGGACAGCGAACCGTGGCGAGTGGGGGCCGCGATTGGCCAAACCTGCTGCGTCAGCAGGTAAATAAACTGGCCTGGCCCGGCCCGCTAGGGTGCTTACCCTGGAGAGCCATGTGCCGAACGTTGCCGACCCCTGATCTAGGTGCAGACAGTATAGCGCCAAGTAGGGCTGTAATTGTGCCCGGACCCCATGTGGCAGGCATAAGGGTGCGGGGGGAGGAACGGTTTTTAAAATCCTTCTTCGCTCTTGCATGCCCCCACAGCAGGACACTGGAACATGCAGGGGAGATGTCAACCCAATTCAACCCTTCCAGGTTTTACACGAGATACTCTACATGCTGGGAAAGGACACTTGAGGAGAGTTTGCTCAGTTCTGGGAAGAACTCCAGGCTGGCTGGATAACCTCAATAAAGCTGCTAGCTATTAACTTAACACCGAGTCAGTGTAGACATTCAGCAGGGCTCCTGGAAGCTTGGGACACAAAATAACAAAATAGAGGGGAGATTGGAGTTGAGGATGGCACTGAGACACAGGCCTGGGCAACAGGGAGGATAATGGAGACGAAGGCTGAGTTTGGTGGGAAAGGTGAGACATTTGCGTTTTGCAAAGGTGAGACATTTGCATATGTTGCAGGCATAGGAGTCAGTCAGGGATGAGAAACAAAGGCATCGGGAAGAAAGAAGGAATCAGAAATGGAGTGTGGCTCCCCAGTGTTCAGCAGCGTTGGAGTAGGAATAGAAGAAGCAGAGGCCTTCCGAGGGAAACGGTGGGGGCGAGGGACCTGTCTGGTTTTAAGATTAAATTAGATAAGTTTATGGAGGGAATGGTTTAATGGTAAAACATATTAGCTGAGGAATACCGAGCAATAGCAGGTAAATAGTATAATGGCTAACAAGGGTCAGGCTGGAGACTCTTGCCTACATGCTCGGGGTCTTACTGATCGCCATATTTGGGGTCGGGAAGGAATTTTCCTCCAGGGTAGATTGGCTGAGGCCCTGGAGGTTTTTCGCCTTCCTCCGCAGCATGGGGCAGGGATCGCTAGCAGGAGGGTTCTCTGCCAATTGAAGTCACCAAGACACAGGATTTGGGGACTTCATCAGCAGAGTCAAGGGAAGGGTAGGGACGGTTTTGTGGCCTGCAGCATGCAGGGGGTCAGACCAGATGATCATAATGGTCCCTTCTGACCTTAAAGTCTATGAGTCTATGAGAGGCAAGGGAAGAGAAACCATTGCGAAAGAGGAGCAATAGCATTCAAGGCCTGTATTTCAGAAGTAATGAGCACCTGCAGACCTCAATGGAGTCATTTTGGAGCTGCAAGTGATTAGCTTCTCTGACACTCTGGACCTGATCAGAGAGAAGGTAGCTTTAAAACTACTGAATCAATAGTGTGCAAGGAAGTCAGTGTGGGGAAGGGGGTGCTGAGAACAGAACTCTTGCAAAGTGATGCAATAAGCAAAACAACCAGAAGAAGGAAGGAGAGAATTATACTGTCTCTGAGCTGCAGTTTACTCATCTCTAGATAAGTGCTGAAGATGCTAACACATGTGATCTGTGATAACCATCTCACAACCTCTGCCTGCCATCGTGTGTGTATGTGTGTAACAAGTAGCATAATATTTGCTTGCTTGTCTGTATGTTATTCTTCTGAAGACAAGGAGATTATCAGCAGCAGACTGTTGGACCAGAAGATATAAGCTTTTGGAGGATAAAAGTTCAATAGCTTACAAGCCCCTTAACAGCCAAAAAAGAATGACCATAGGACACTTTCAGCCCAGGCTTTTGTAGACTGTAGGGTTCTTCCTCATAGAATAGAGACCCAGACACAAAACTGCCACACATTAGCCCCAACTCATGTCTGCCCTGTTTTCCCCCCTATTTAATCCTGTTGAAGAACAAAGGTTTAGTTGATCTAGGGTTTCTCATAAAAGAGAGATCAATTTTATTTTGTTAGAAGCAGAGTCAGTATTTTAATTCTTTTCACTCTGTTTCTCTGCGTTTTTGACCATGTACATCGGTAATACGGCCCCTCCCTCCACAGCACGTTCTGACTACACACACACACACACACAGAATCTGGGAGCTTCCTAATGGCATGAAGAAGTCAGACAACATTATCCTCTTGCTGTCTCTTCTGTAAAAGTGACCTGGTTGTTGTAGGAGTACAAACCCACCATATCATTGTTACATTATAGTAGGACTGTCATACCAAAGCAAAGGATGAGTGTACAAACTGCCTGTAATTTTCTGTATTTCCTTTGCAGCTATGTCTGATATTGCTGTCTAAACAGTTGTCTTTTCCTAGCCTGGTCTAGCCTTCTGCAAGGAAATCCTAATCCTACCATTTAGACTATGTAGCCAGTTTCCATTGAAATCAATGTGATGTCATAAATTCACCGTGATTACTCTGGGAAAGAGGGCCAGATTTTCAAAGACAATCCTGGTTTGAATGCTCCTTTCTGGAGTTGCGCACATGCAAGTTTTGTGCATGCACAAAGGCACAAGTTTGAAAATCTAACCCATATAGAGCAATATATGTCTGAAGATATCTGATCCTACCACATGTTTACTTTAGTCACCCAGATCCCTTCTGTTCACCCTATTCTCTTCTGGCTCAACTCATAACTCAATCTTATTCTCCTCCTTCAACTCCTTCCTTAGAACTCACTTATTCTGGCTGTCCTTCCATCACCGTCCCCCATCCTCATGCCCAGCATTGTCACCAAACACAAATTTATTGAATTCAATCCATAGCTACCAAGGACTGTTGCATGAGGAGTATCTTGGTATAGAACTCACATTCTCCTGCTCTGATAGCAGAGGTCTCTATTACTTCAACAAAAAGAGAATATGCATTAGCTGTTAGCAATACAAGGGCAAGGACACACAGCTGAAAAGTTCTAGTTCTGTCCAGTAGAGGGCAGTGGAGCACATGGGGAATAATCAGTTCATTACAATATTAAATTAATTTAAAAGAAATCTAAACAGGAACTACATCAAGAAGATTCTTCTGCACAAATCAGCATATCTAATGATTAGCCAAGAACTTAGCAGGATTCGAACATTTGGGTGAATATTGAAAACATCTAGATTTACGTTAGATATGTCTCAAATGTATAAATCCTCATGCTTCAGAGTTTACACCAGGGGTCGGCAACTTTTGGCACGCTGCTCGCCAGGGTAAGCACCCTAGCGGGCCGGGCCAGTTTATTTACCTGCTGACGCGGCAGGTTTGGCCGATCGCCGCCCCCACTCGCCACAGTTCGCCGTCCCGGGCCA
Organism: Chrysemys picta bellii; assembly: GCF_011386835.1. NCBI lineage: Eukaryota > Metazoa > Chordata > Testudines > Emydidae > Chrysemys > Chrysemys picta. Next base: position 33,413,106 of record NC_088804.1, on the reverse strand, counting down.
ATGGAGGTGGCGGGAAGCCGCGGCCAGCACATCCCTCAGCCCGCGCCGCTGATGTGCAGGCAAGGGATGTGCTGGCCGCCACTTCCCGCCGCCCCCATTGGCCCGGGACGGTGAACCGCGGCCAGTGGGGGCCGCGATCGGCCGAACCTGCCGCGTCAGCAGGTAAATAAACTGGCCCGGCCCACTAGGGTGCTTACCCTGGCGAGCCGCGTGCCAAACATTGCCGACCCCTGATCTATATCAATGGAAAACAAAGATGCTAGGCACCTCGCCGGATTGGGTCTAGATATTGTAACCATGTTTTTTGTCTGACCTTTAAAACCTGAGTCACAGAAAATAGTTCTATAGCTCTGTTTGCTACGGCCAAAGTACAAATGTGCTGGTTTTCAGGCTCCTTGTACAGTATCGCTCAGTGTAGAATTATTTCCCTTAATGGCTACACTACAAGTGACTAGTTAACTGATGAATGTATAGATGTTAACTCCTGAATTTAAAGAGTCTGGTGAAAAATAATTTAAACTTTCCCTAATCATGTCACAGTGCAATTACTGTGGTTATTTATTTATGGTCTGAAGTAAATTATTTTGTCTCTGTTTCATGACAGAGATGTGGGGTTTTTTGTTTGTTTGACTTTTTAAAATTTCAAATTAGTTATACCTGCTGCTTCTTCTTCTTTTTTTTTTTAAATAAGTCCATCCTGGTCATAGAACTAGAGTAAGATTATTTTTATTTCCTAACTGGAAATATAAGTGCAACCAAAGTTCTTTCTTCGGCTTATGAACAATAATATTAATATTAAACAACAGTCCATGCTGAGATTGTACTAAGAATCTCACAGATGCACAGATACTCTGGTTATACATCTAATTTCAGATCCCATGGAAATGCTGTTAGTGCTACTGGGAAAGACGAAAAGAACTAAAGGGAATGTTGTTTCACATCCATTTCACTTCTGTTTCAAGACTGATCTCAGACGCCGCACTCCGTTTTGTAATGAAGAACAGCAAAAGTCCTAATAATGACTTTTTATTTATGTGTTTCAGTGGGGTTTTTGAGGCTGGTATCATTAGAGTTAGTGGTGTGGAAGTGCTTTAAAGTGATGGCTTGGTAGGACTTGTTATCTTTCAATCCATCGGAGAAAATTGTAGTCATTATTTGTAATAGTTCACAGGAAGGTGGACCAGGCTTGCTTTAAAGATATCCTATTTTAAATACATAGGGGTAATATTCCCATCTAGATGTGCTGGGATTTAAATGGGTAACTCCCATTAACATTAATGGAAGTTATATGTTTAAAATCCCTGCACATTGTGAGGAGAATATCCCCCATGGAATCCAATTAATTTGAAGAATATTACATACTTAGGGAACATTCATGCTATACAATTTCAGTGGCATGTAGATTTGTCCTCAATAAAGCTTTCTAGTGGCTGGCAACAAAGACATTAACATTCTACTGTACATCTAAAATAAAGGAGGACTAGATTATACATTTTCCCCAGCTCAGTGTGGGCAGCGACAAAGCAGCTTTTGAGAGTAAACAAATAAGGAATTGAGAAAATAAGGAAGGAGATGGTATTTTAAGAATGTGAATATTTGAAGAATGCTGGGGAATGAACACAGAGAAGGCTGTTTGTGTATAGGTTAGATGCATTACAACAGGAACCAGGCAAATACAAATAAAGAAATACAGCGTTGAGGATAAAAGGATATTCAGACTCTGGCTGTTTCCCACAGGCAGAAGTTAATAATGTGAATGGAAGTGATTTTGTTTTGGGGGTCATAGCAGAGGTTGATATCACAACCTTTTGCTATCGTGGAAAATATCATTCTATTAAAATAGCCGACCCGGTTGTTCTTGGGATCCTAATGAGGCTATTTTACGTGACAAAGACAATGGCAGCGAAGGAACTCACAGCAAGTGTTAATGCTTCAGAGACAAAGCACCAGAGACACGCTGCTTCTGGAAAGTGTAACAGAACATTAAAGCACATGATAAGTAAGCAGGAATCAGCAAAAAGTTAATAGGAAACCACAGTGACAATATGTCCAAGCAGTTTAGGACAATATTTCTCTTCTTTTTTTCCCTAACAGGATGAGGAATTTAATAGTACACAGGAAAGCAATATCTTAGTAAAGAAAGAAAGGAACAACAAAAGATAAGGAAATAATGGCTCTTACCACTAAACAAGCAATTCAGTTTTAAGAACACTTGTTTGTAAATGTTTGACAGGACTTCATTTGCCAAGACCTGGATGATCTTGGGACCTTCTTTAGAAAGTCATGTGGGGTTGTTTTTGTTTTGTTTTGTTTTTTTAATGAATAATATATTACCAGGATTTTCAGTAGCGCATAATTATTTTTGGATATCCAAGTGGAGAAACTTTGCAAAGGGCCTGATTTTCAAAGATGCTCAGAGCTTCCTAAAAAATAGGTCCCTTTATGTGATCTCACGTGGGGTACCCAATAAGTGAAGCACCAGATGTCACTTATAAATATCTTGGCAATTTGTGTGTGTGTGTGTGTACGCACAAGCCATCTGAAATGAATACAAATAAAACCTTAATGACATACCACACCGTTATGTAGTGTGTATAAGCCCACTTTTGCAAATTATTTTATAGATGTTTTAGAGTGTTTTAAAAAAATGCTGTCTGCCCCTTTTTGTTGAATCCCCCCCCCCCTTGTAAAGTTCTGTGAGTCCTACTGTACAGGCTGATGAGGGAGAGGGGAAAAAACACATACCCTGCAATGGGACTACACTCTGGTGTAGCAGTCACATTGCGTGAAGTCTCATTGCAGTACCATGACCCAATTCATTTGAAAAACCTCTACAAATTATCTTTTCTATGCACAAAAATGTCCTGGTTTAAAAAACAGTATCTTGGGATCTTAGAAAGTGTTTTAAATCCCGTTGAAAAGTTGGGAATCTTTCTTTTCCAATGGGCTAAAGGTCTCATTCCTAATTCTGATGGGTGATGAGATAGCAGACCTTGAACGTGTAGTGACAAGTATTGGGCCATGGATTGGTAATGCCCTTCTGTGCCCATGGGCAGATGTAATTTTTATGTGGATGGGATTCCATATTTGGTAGGGAGAAGGCAGACTCGTATCTCTGGCTGTCTGATTTATAAATGATTGTGGCTGTTTGAAGCTGCTCAGAGGTTAGATATGATCCAAGGGAAGAGGGATCACTAGGCAGAGGGCACCTGAGTAAGTCACAGGTTCATGCTAAATTCAGTGTATTACATGGCTCTGCAGTTTATAACATGGATGTCATCTATGCCTTGTATAACACCTAAGCTTGTGTTGCATATTTGTTGTAGTAGGCCAGTAAATGGGTGCACCTCCCCCATTCCATACTATACTACCCTCCTAGTGCTGCCTTGTAAGCTAGAAGATTGGCTGATGTGCCTGCCAGTGCTCCAAAGGGACATCTCTGAGGACTTGGGGTCTGAGTATTATTAGTATTTATTATTTGTATTGCAGGAGCATCTAGACACCCCAGTCATAGACCAGTGCCCTACTGTGCTACATGCTGGACCAACACAGAACAAAAATAGGATCCCTGCCCCGGGGAGCTCACAATCTACTTAGGCCAGTGACCAACTGCATATATGCCCTGTGTTATATAGGAGATTGGACTAGAGGATCACAGTGGTCACTTCTGGAATGTATGAATTTATAGCTGTAACATATAAAATAGAGGCATGTATGTGCTGTTCCATTGCTTTGCTTTTTTCCCCCAGCCTCCCTGAGCCATCCTGTCCTCCATCTTATACTGCTTCTAGGAGCATGGGGATTAATTGCTAGAATTTACCCCATCATACTCACAGAAAACATGATAAAATATCCTGTGTATAGAAAGAAGGTGTGTGAAAACTTTGAACAACATTTTGGCTGTCACTGGTTAAAAAAACCTCTTATCCAGTAATAAATCAAATAGCATGTCTGAAATGTAAAAATCTCATTCCTTTCATATTGCTGCTTATCTGGTGCACTAAAAATGTATGCTCCTTAATGATACCGCTTTTTGCTTCAGGCAGAGGAAGGCCCTTAAAAGGTTAAAAACAGCCAAAGAATACTTGCAATTAATCTTCTCACATGGTATTAAATATTCATTTTATAGAAAGCTAATAGATCTTAAATAAATAAAAGGAACAGGATCTACAGTGGTTTTACAGACCATAATTTAAACCTGATCTTGAGCAGTAATGTTAAAATGATAAACATGTTGGATGTGATGTGTGACCGTTTAATAATGATGTTATTGAGCACGGAGATTAGACCCATGTTAGATGTGGTTTTGAGGAAGATACCTGGAGTATAGAAAGGTTTTCAAAGGCATTTTTCTTGCTAAGAAACAGCCAGCTCCTTGTGTACTTCTCTTTTCTAAGTATCTTAAAAACACATCAAGTTTTTCTCTTTCTAATACAGGTTTTAGAAGTGTGGGTTATCTATTTTTAAGATCTCTGCCATTGAGAAAAGGACTCAAATTGATGAGGGTTGTAGACTTTGCTTATTTATGTCTTTATCAATAAATGAATATATATAATATAAACTTTTAGATGTGTTTATAACTTAATGGTCTGATTGTGAAATACTGGCAAGGGCCATTTTGCCTAACATCTAATTCTGGAATGACCTCACTGATGTTGTTATTTTCCAAAAGATGAACAAGGAGAGGTTTTGGGGGGTGAAAGAAGAACTGAGAACTGTACATAGATGAGACCAGTGCTTATGTTAAGGAAACAGTCACTTGAGGCAACACACAGCCTTATCTGATCTATGAAGAGGCAAAATAAATAATATCTCTTTACCAAATGAAAAATACCCTCTAAATACCAGAGACAACCATACCAATAGCATAGTCCCCAAAATCCCATGCAGGGGCACTGGTTTGGGACTAACTCAGAGGGATCAGTGTGCCTACTGATCACCACCACCACTTCCTGTTCCAGCAGACACATAAAAAACTTGACTCACACTCATCTCTAATAACAGCATGGCCATGCCAATATACTGCAATAAAGTCATGTCTGATGAGGCATATTCACAGGCAGCAAATTTAGGATTATTAAAAGGAAATCTTTTTTTTTTAAAAAATGCAGAACTAACTTGTGGAGCTCATTACCACAAGATTTTATGGAGACATGTAGGATTCAAAAGAGGAATAATTGTTATATGGATAATGTGACATCCACAGTTATATTACATAAAACAAATGATATGTTCTCACTTTCTAATCCTTTTTTGAAGCTTAGGATGATCTTGATATCAATTTTTTATTCGGGAAGAAGATAAAATTCTCATGGTTCATGGCACAAGCCAACCACTAACAGCACAATCCTGCAAGCAGGAGTCAATGGAACCACATGTGCTTAAAGTTAAACATGTGTTTAAATATTTTGCTAAATTGGGGCCATCACTGCATCTTGCAGGAAAAAGCCTAAATGATAGGGCCTAAGAAGAACTTTCATCTGTGAGCGGCCCAATTCAGTGTTTCATGCATCTTTAGAGCTCTGCAAATCTGTGGATATCCGCTTTATATCTGCGGACCATTTTTGCGGATCAGATGCAGATACGAATTTTTTAGCTGCACAAGACTCTATGCATCTTCCTCTGAAGCATCTGGTATGGAGAAAAGACAGGATATTTCACTAGATGTGCCTCTGGTCTGATCCAGTAGGGGAATTTTTATGGTCCTGTATCTTTCCTCAAAAATACATTATCGCCTATACAAGTTAAGAGAGTGCAAAAACTTTTAAAAAAATGTTGGTAACTTTTAATAAATCCAATTCAGAATGCTAAGAACAGCAGTTAAGAGTATACTGACATAGTATTATCCCCTGAATTATGGACAACCATAGGACCGTGCCAGGTTGAAGCTTAATACCAGAAATAGAATAAATTGATTCAAGAAGTCAATTTGAACACCACCGTTCAGCCTGAGTGCAGCTTCAGTCGCTAATGATTAAATGTTACTTCTTTATAAACTTCATTCTAGCCAAAAACTCTCTTGCATTATTATTTTCATAAATGAGGTCCCTAAGTAAACACATTTTATATATGAGACAAATACCAGTCACTTCAGTTCAGTTATTGTGGTCATGACCACTCTGGCAAGATTACAGGAAGGGGGAGAAATGAAATAAATCAGATATTTTCATGATTTAATGTTTTCAGAGGATCAGAAAGCAGCACATGATATCTTCCATTTCTGAATTACATATCAGTTAGTAGAAAGAGCCAAATTTTCCAAGAATCCAGCCAAAAGTTGGCATTTGATAGATGAGCTTCATGTAGAAGGACAAATGCAAACTATTCCACTTAGGAAGGAACAATCAATTGCACACTCACAAAATGGGAAATGATTGCTAGGAAGGAATACTGTGGAAAGGGATCTTGGCATTATAGTGGATCATAAGCTACATATCAGTCAACTGTGTAACATGGCTTCAAAAAAAATGAACATCATTCTGGGATGTATTAGCAGGAGTGTTTTAAGCTAGCAAGACATGAGAAGTAATTCTTCCGCTCTACTCCGTGCTGATAAGGCCTCAGCTGGAGTATTGTGTTCAGTTCTGGGTGCCACATTTCAGGAAAGATGTGGACAAATTGGCGAAAGACCAGAGTAAGGCAACAAAAATGATTAAAGGTCTAGAAAACATGACCTATGTAGGAAGATTGAAAAAATTGAGTTTGTTTGGTCTGGAGAAGAGAAGACTAGGAGGGGACATGATAACAGTTTTCAAGTACATAAAAGGTTGTTAAAAGGAGGAGGGTGAAAAAATGTTCTTGTTAACCTCTGAGGACAGGACAGGAAGCAATGGGCTTAAATTGCACCAAGAGAAGTTTAGTTTGGACATTAGGAAAAACTTCCTGTCAGGGTATTTAAGCACTGGAACAAATTGCCTAGGGAGGTTGTGGAATCTCCATCATTGTAGGCTTTTAAGAACAAGCTAGAGAAACACCTGTCAGGAATGGTCTAGCTATTATGTAGTCCTGCCTTGATGCATGTTACCTCTAGGAGCACTTGTGGGTGCTGCACCCAACTTCTACTGCAGCCTACAAGTAAATGCCACAAAAGATCCCTAAGAGTGTTGCCTCTGCAAAGGTAGAAATTTCCTGTTCCACAATGCTTCCCATGCTGGATTCTCCAAGATAGTCCTAATATGGCCCTGGTAATAGTTTATTACGGCCCCTGAAAGTCCTGATAGTGACCCCATAGAAAGAATCTCATGACTACACAGTTATTTTGGCTGTAAAAATAATCTTTAAAGATAATTCTTATCATAAACTGAGACAAAAATTAATTTAGTTGTAATGTTCATTACTCACTTTTTCCTCTTCCTTCTGAATGGCAAGATTAGTCATATGGGTCAGCCCGCCAGCAACTACCATGGTGCAACTACTGCTACAGGCCACCCTATTAGATTTAGGATTATTTTCTGCTGTGACACTAAGAGATTTCTTTGAGGTCCTTGTATGCAACATAGTCACCTGGACTTTTACCCATCCAATTTTAGTTTGAACATTTCTCTTACTTTTCGTTGGAGCAGTTCAGCTCGACCAATTTAGTTCGACACACTGCCCTTTGACTAACATATACAATATAAAAAAATCCTGCTGAAATGTTGGTTTCTGCTCTGTGACCAGCCATCACATTTCCTGCCTTTATATGCACAAGGTAAGACCCTCTTAGGTCTTTCCTCTTGCCTTTTGCTGATTTGGCAATCAACACGAATGGATCTTACTATAGCAGTGAAAGATTAATAGAACATTCTGAATCAGGATAGCCACGTAGGTTATCTTTTGTCCCCATTGATAGGAATTCCTGGTGATGAGAAAATGCCATTTCAATGAGGATGCTTTCATTTGGGTTCAATGACTAGGCCAGGGGTCGGCAACGTTCGGCACGCGGCTCGCCAGGGTAAGCACCCTAGTGGGCCGGGCCAGTTTATTTACCTGCGGACGCGGCAAGTTCGGCCGATCGTGGCCCCCACTGGCCGCGGTTCGCCGTCCCGGGCCAATGGGGGCGGTGGGAAGCAGCACGGGCTGAGGGATATGCTGGCCGCGGCTTCCTGCCGCCCCCATTGGCCCGGGACGGCGAACCGCGGCCAGTGGGGGCCACGATCAGCCGAACCTGCTGCATCCGCAGGTAAATAAACTGGCCCGGCCCGCTAGGGTGCTTACCCTGGCGAGCCGCATGCCGAACGTTGCCGACCCCTGGACTAGGCTTTCCTTTGAGGAGTGCCGATGAGTCTGTTGTATCATTGGATAGATTGGTGCAGTGATTCCAAGGCATTTTTTGCACAGATGTAGAGAGACAGACTTTTGGTTTCCCTGTGTCGATACCAGGGACAATCATGAGACTCTTAGCAAGGCAACCCAGCATATGTAATTGTTATGGAAGGAGCAAACGAAGAGGCATGAGTGATCCATTAAATACACTTTCTGCAGATATCGCAGCACGGAAGGCATCAGTGTGGCTGATCTATTCATTCACTGACATTGCCTGGCGACAAAGAAATGAAATGGGTCAAGTTACTTTAAGGCTAATGATATTAATAAAATGTAATGCAATGTGGCCTGTAGTCCATAAATATAAAAGTCATAGAGAAGGGAGAGCACAAATCCCAAATTCCACAGCTGAAGTAAAACCAGAAATTGGGGACTGACTCTCTTTCAAAGCAAGTTCACATTTGCCTTGATTTCTATCATTTATAATCCTGGAAATTAACCTCGGCATCTTTAAATTGCCAGTGTTCCAAGTTTCCTAATGTATTCTTTCCATAGAACTGGAAAGAACCCCCCGCTACCCTTTTTGTGGTCTGAACAAGATTTTTCAAGACATTGTTTGGGCTGATTTCTGCAGCTTGATAAAGTGCAGTGGCCTCTTTCTCTGTGGAATATTTGCATGTTGATTTTTTTAACGTGGCTGCATGACCTGTTCCACTTTGTTTCTGATGAAAAAAACAGATGGTCACTGAACATAACAAAACATCCAAGTGGATGACAGAATGTTAAGGAGGGAAGATGCCAAACCCAAATGGCTGATTCTCTGTTCCATCTTGTGGAAACCCAGGGACAGCATTAACGCATGTAAACTATTAACCTTTTTGTAGTTAGCCGTCTGATGAAGTGTGTCTTGTGTTGCTTAGTTTTTGTTTGACGACAGTATAAACACAAGAAACCCAAAGCAATTCCCTGGCCAAACCTTCTCAAATAGATTTCTGCTGGGAAAGGTTTGAGAAAACAGAAAGTGAGACTAAAACTAATGAGCCTGCTATGCCTCCAGTTTACACTTGCGTGAATCAGAAATGGTTCATTTGACACCAGGGGAGTCATGCTGGTGTAAAACACAGAGTAAGTGAGAGGAGAATTAGGTTTTATGGACCTGAACCTGGGCACAGCTTTGCCATTTACTTCAATGTGAGCAAGGCTGGGGCCTTACACACGGATTCTCAGCAGGTGTAAATTAGCATAGCTCCATTGCTGCTAGAAAATGACTCCTCCAGATGGTAAACTAAACACCATATTGGGCCTGATTCTCATCTCACGTAAACCAAATTTACATCAGTGTACCTCCATTTATTTCAGGGGATTCACTCCTGTGTTCAGAGACCGCTAGGCAGTCTGTAGTTTACAATGCCCAACTTAGCCACCACCTGCTGCTCAGGTAGCACTTGTCTCACCTAACCTTGGAAAATGTTAGTACAAGGGGTTGTTGTGGTGGTGATGAGAATATGAGTGTTTATTTGGTGGGGGAGGGGGCAGCCTAATACTTGAGTAAAAACGTCCATTTGCCATAGAAAACTGTCCTCCTGCCACGAGTATTATCGATGACCCTGCCATCAGCTATGTTAATTGCCCTCTCAATCTGGAGAGACAACATGGCACTTTACGAACTGGAAAAGAGTTTGTGGAAAATATTTTTAAAAAATTATTAACAGGCTTTCTTTGGGGAGAAAGGTGGAGTGGATATGTGAGGGTATGTGAAGTAGGAACCTCTCTTGAATAGAATCTAGACTGCCAGCTTTTGAGAAAAGGAAGAGAGATCATATGAGGCTAACGAGCAAAGGCTGAAAAAAGAAGGAATTAGACAGAAAATAATTATTTTAAATACCATTTTTTCTTCTGATGTGGTTCATGTCATGACGGTTGGAGGAGGCATGAGACGAGAGCTAAGATGATGAAAACAATATCAGGGCGTTCAGGCATGATATTGACAGTATGTTTTGATGATGTAAAATTTGTAATCGAGGAGTAGCAATAGGTTTAGAGTATTGGACTGAGAGTTAGGCCTCTGAGATTTCTTTCTCACTGACCAGCTCTGTGACCACGGGGAAGGCACTTAGGCTACACCTACACCACAATAAAAAAAAAAAACCACAGCAGCAAATCTCAGAGTCTGGAACAACTGACTTCATCTAGCAGGACTCATGCTACGGGGCTAAAAATAGTAATGTAGGTATTCCCACTTGTAGGTATTCCCTCACCGGGTTTCATAACTCGGGATCCAGCCCAAGCCGGAATGTCTACGCCACTATTTTTAGCCCCATAATGTGAGCCCAAGTCAATTGACCTGGGTCCTGAGACTCACTGCCGGGGTTTTTTTGTGCAGTGTAGATGTACCCTTAGACTCTCAATGCCTTTATTTCCCTATATCAGGGATCGGTAACCTTTGGCACGCGGCACGCCAGGGTAAGCCCTCTGGCGGGCCGGGACAGTTTGTTTACTTGCTGCGGCTACAGGTTCAGCCGATCGCAGCTCCCACTAGCCGTGGTTCGCTGTCCCAGGCCAATAGGGGCTACAGGAAACAGCAGCCAACACATCCCTAGGCCCGCGCCACTTCCCGCAGCCCCCATTGGCCTGGGACAGCGAACCGCGGCCAGTGGGAGCTGCGATCGGCCGAACCTGTGGATGCGGCAAGTAAATAAATGGCCTGGCCCGCCAGGGCGCTTACCCTGGTGGGCCACGTGCCAATAGGGTGACCAGACAGCAAGTGTGAAAAATCAGGACAGGAGGTGGGGGGTAATAGGGTAATAGCCTATATAAGAAAAAGATCCAAAAATCAGGACTGTCCCTATAAAATCGCGACATCTGGTCACCCTACGTGCCAAAGGTTGCCGATCCCTGTCCTATCTGTTAAGTGTACCTTTACCAACCTTAGCAAGACACTGTAGGAAAAATGTTGTCCATGTGCAGTAATTACCGTAGCAAAGGATTATAGAGATGGGCTGATCTCTGAAAATCCTGACCAGATGCTTCTAAGTAGCTCTCCTGCTGCTCCATGGCCTCAGGGGAAGGATTCTGTCTCCTTCTCTCACTTGCACACACAGCCCCTGCACAGGGGCATTACAATGCAGAAGGGATTTGGCCCAAAACAGGTAGTGTCGAACCCTCTGAGGTAGAAAGCCTTGTACGCTGACGGCCCGCTACAGCTGGTAGCTATACTGCAGAGACGCTCATTTTAAATTAGCACCGCATACTGTGTGACCCCTATAAAAGGTGACACTCAGACAGAGGGTGGTCTTGAACCCCTAACGACTGCTGACTGTGGCTTTAGGCAGCCTACACCCCTGTCTTCATCTCTGTAGCTTTTACTGACTAAGAACTATAGCAAATGATTTTCCAGAGATCCAGGCAGCCATGAATGAACCTCCCTAAAGGAAAGGAAATAATAATCCTGTGTGCTCCGGTTCTTTTCTTTACCTCCTCCCTTTACCTTCTCCCTCCCCTACTATTCTGTGGGGAGACTAGGCCTATCTATTTCCCATTAACAGATCTCCAGGATAATTACGTACACCTGTTTGTTAAAGCCAGTGTTAATTGTAAGCAGAATGGACCAAGTCCTCAGCTGGCGTAAATCAGTGTAGCTCCATTGACTTCAGTGGTGCTACACCCATTTACCCCAGCTGAGGATCTGATCCCATGTTTGCATTGAGTCCTAGTCTTTTTCACTTAGATTTCATCTTACAAGGAATAGAGGTTTTGTTGTTTTTTTTTTTTTTTTTAGCTGCTTTTCCTTATTCCTCAACAGATAAGAAACTTTTCAGCATTTTTTGCACGTGTAATTTTTTTAACAATAGTAGACATAGTGCTACATAGGTGAGATGCTCCCAGAAATTGCATTATACTTTGAACAATACATTTAAAACACGCCCATCCTACAATATTTACCATTCTAGGCTATTTAACTTAGGTACTACAATATAGCTACGGATGAAATGTGATCTACTGGAGAGAAGTTGCCTGACCGGATCAGAAGGATGAGGTAGACGAGGCTTTCTTTGGACAACTAACTGAAGTTTCCAGATCACAGGCCCTGGTTCTAATGGGGGACTTCAATCACCCTGACATCCACTGGGAGAGCAATACAGCAATGCACAGACAATCCAGGAAGTTTTTGGAGAGTGTTGGGGACAACTTCCTGGTACAAGTGCTGGAGGAACCAACTAGGGGCCATGCTCCTCTTGACCAGCTGCTTACAAACAGGGAAGAATTGGTAGGGAAAGTAGAAGTGGGTGGCAACCTAGGCAGCAATGACCATGAGATGGTTGAGTTCAGGATCCTCACATATGGAAGAAAGGAGAGTAACAAAATACGGATCCTGAACTTCAGAGAAGCAGACTTTGACTCCCTTAGAGAACTGATGGGCAGGATCCCCTGGGAGGCTAATATGAGAGGGAAAGGAGTCCAGGAGAGCTGGCTGTATTTTAAAGAAGCCTTATTGAGGGCGCAGAAACAAACCATCCCCATGTGCAGAAAGAATAGCAAATATGGCAGGCGACCAGCTTGGCTTAACAGTGAAATCTTCAGTGATCTTAAACTCAAAAAGGAAGCTTATAAGAAGTGGAAATTTGGACAGATGACTAGGGAGGAGTATAAAAATATTGCTCAAGCATGCAGGGGTGTAATCAGGAAGGCCAAGGCACAATTGGAGTTGCAAGGCAGCTAGCAAGGGCAGGGCCGGCTTTAGTAAGTGCGGGGCCCAATTCAAACATTTTCGGCGGGGCCCCGGCAGGGATGACTAAAAAAAAAAAAAAACCGTAAAAAAACCCCTTTAATTTCTTCCATGTATTATTTACTTTCCATAACTATATAAATAATAATAAAATTATATATTACGTACATTGCTGGCTGGAGGCAGGGCAGGTGCAGGGCAGGTGCTGACTGGAGGTAGGGTCTGGCTGGAGGCAGGGCAAAGGGTGCAGGGTTGGCTGCGGGCAGGGCAGGGGGTGCGAGGCTGGTGCGGGCAGCAGGTGCAGCAGGGGCTGGCTGTGAGCAGGGGGTGCGGGGCTGGCTGGAGACAGGGGCTGGCTGCGGGCAGGGCAGGGGTGCAGGGCTGGTGTGGGCAGGGGGTGCAGCAGGGGCTGGCTGCGGGCAGGGCAGGGGGTGTGGGGCTGGTGCGGGCAGGGGGGTGCAGCAGGGGCTGGCTGCGGGCAGGTGGTGCGGGGTTGGCTGGAGACAGGGGTTGGCTGCGGGCAGGGCAGGGGGTGCGGGCTGGTATGGGCAGGGGGTGCAGCAGGGGCTGGCTGCGGGCAGATCAGGGGCTCCCCTGCTTCTACCACCCCGGCCCTTTAAATAGCCGAGGGAGCCCTGGGGAAGCGGTGGGGCTCCAGCGGCTATTTAAAGGGCTGGGGGGGGGGTAGAAGCAAGGGGAGCCCCGGAGTTTTTAAATAGACCCCGGAGCCCCGCAGCCCTACCCCAGGGCTCCAGAAGTGGGGCTCTGGTGGCAATTTAAAGGGCCTCAGTCTCCAGCCACTGCTGGGAGCCCCAGGCCCTTTAAATTGCCCCCTGGGGAAGCCTGGCTGCCCCAGTACTGTGTACCGGTGGCGGCAAGGGCGCGGGGCCCGATTCAGGGGAATCGCCTGAATCGGCCTAAAACCAGCCCTGAGCAAGGGATGTGAAGGGTAACAAGAAGGGTTTCTGCAGGTATGTTAGCAACAAGAAGGAGGTCAGGAAAAGTGTGGAACCCTTACTGAATGGGGAGGCAACCGAGTAACAGATGATGAGGAAAAAGCTGAAATACTCAATGCTTTTTTTGCCTTAGTCTTCACAGACAAGGTCAGCTCCCAGACTGTTGCACTGGGCAACACAGTATGGGGAGGAGGTGAGCAGCCCTCAATGATGAAAGAACAGGTTAAGGACTATTTAGAAAAGCTGGACATGCACAGGTCGATGGTTCCAGATTTAATGCATCCAAGGGTCCTGAGGGAGTTGGCTGATGTGATTGCAGAGCCATTGGCCATTATCTTTGAAAATTCGTGGCAATCAGGGGAGGACCCAGATGATTGGAAAAAGGCAAATATAGTGCCCGTATTTAAAAAAGGGAAGAAAGAGAACTCAGGGAACTACAGACCGGTCAGCCACATTTCAGTCACTGGCAAAATCATGGCACAGGTCCTAAAGGAATCTATTTTGAAGCACTTGGATGAGAGGAAGGTGATCAGGAACAGTCAACATGGATTCACCAGGGGCAAGTCATGTCTGACCAACCTGATTGCCTTCTATGATGAGATAACTGGCTCTGTGGATATGGGGAAAGCGGTGGATGTGATATATCTTGACTTTAGCAAAGCTTTTGATACGGTCTCCCACAGTATTCTTGCCAGCAAGTTAAAGAAGTATGGATTGGATGAATGGACTATAACAGGGGTCGGCAACGTTTGGCACGCGGCTCACCAGGGTAAGCACCCTGGCGGGCCGGGCCAGTTTATTTACCTGCTGATGTGGCAGGTTCGGCCGATCACGTCCCCCACTGGCCGCTGTTCGCCGTCCCGGGCCAATGGGGGTGGTGGGAAGCCGCGGCCAGCGCATCCCTTGCCCGCGCCGCTTTTCGCCGCCCCCATTGGCCCAGGACGGCGAACCGCGGCCAGTGAGGGCCACGATCGGCCGAACCTGCCGCATCAGCAGGTAAATAAACTGGCCCAGCCCGCTAGGGTGCTTACCCTTGCGAGCCGCATGCCAAACGTTGCCGATCCCTGGACTATAAAATGGATAGAAAGCTGGCTAGACTGTCGGGCTCAACGGGTACTGATCAACGGCTCGATGTCTAGTTGGCAGCTGGTATCAAGTGGAGTGCCCCAGGGGTCGGTCCTGGGGCCAGTTTTGTTCAAGATCTTTATTAATGATCTGGATGATGGGATGAATTGCACACTCAGCAAGTTCTCAGATTACACTAAAATGGGGGGAGAGGTAGATATGCTGGAGGGTATGGATAGGGTCCAGAGTGACTTAGACAAATTGGTGGATTGGGCCAAAATAAATCTGATGAGGTTCAACAAGGACAAGTGCAGAGTCCTGCACTTAGGAAGGAAGAATCCCATGCACCACTACAGGCTGGGGACCGACTGGCTAAACTGCAGTTCTGCAGAAGAGGACCTGGGGATTACAGTGGACGAGAAGCTGGATATGAGTCAGCAGTGTGCCCTTGTTGCCAAGAAGGCCAACGGCATATTGGGCTGTATTAGTAGGAGCATTGCCCGCAGATCGAGGGAAGTGATTATTCCCCTCTATTCGGCACTGGTGAGGCCACACCTGGAGTATTGCGTCCAGTTTTGGCCCCCCACTACAGAAGGGATGTGGACAAATTGGAGCGAGTCCAGCAGAGGACAATGAAAATGATCAGGGGGCTGGGGCACATAACTTATGAGGAGAGACCGAGGGAACTGGAGTTATTTAGTCTGCAGAAGAGAAGAGTGAGGGGGGATTTGATAGCAGCCTTCAACTATCTGAAGGGGGGTTCCAAAGGGGATGGAGCTCGGCTGTTCTCAGTGGTGGCAGATGACAGAACAAGAAGCAATGGTCTCAAGTTGCAGTGGGGGAGGTTGGATATTAGGAAACACTATTTCACTAGGAGAGTGGTGAAGCACTGGAATGGGTTACCTAGGGAGGTGGTGGAATCTATTCAGGAAAGCGCATAAGCATGTGCTTAACTTTAAGCATGTGTTTAAGTCCAATTGACTTCAAAGTTAAGCATACGCTTAAGTACTTACCTGAATAGGGATGCTCTCCTGAGTCTGGACCCATGTGTGCACAGCTCTCTCTGGAGGTCAGGTTCAAGGGGCATTGTTACCTGTGTCATCCACACTATTGGAAAAGAAACCTTAAAATGTATAAACCTGCCTTGTAAAGGAGAGTTTCCATCTTCTTCACTAACTTCGACATTGAAGGAAATGTGCATGTCTCTAGACTGGCATGCTACAGCTCTTGAACCAATAAGCTTTCTCTTAAATCTGCCTTTCATAAAACTTATTTTGGAGATTTCCTACTGGCAAGACATGAAACTAACAACCTTGTATTGTTTTAGATGTGCCAAAACCTGAACTACATTGGAGTTTGCCTGAGTAAGGAGTGCATGAAAACGGAATTTAAAAACCCTAAGGACCACTATATTGGGCCCATGGTATAATATACTCTTTTTCCCTTGTGTATTGCAGATTTAAAGTGAATTGATTTAGTAAACATCCCAAGGCCTGCTAAAATGGCCTCCAAATGCACTCACATATAATTACATCAGCAGTTAATCATATGGACAAATGATAGCCAGCTAAACCACCTGACTGCAGATAGTTAAGCACCTAAGTGCTTTCATTTGTTGGTGCAATTAATTGTGTGTGTAAAATTAGAGATGCAATTATTTATGAGCACAAAATTGGGCACAGGATGAAGCCCCTTTAAAAGTCAGCACCCAAACATACAACTCTATTAAGTGATTGGTATCAAATAATAATGGCTGGAGAACTTATATATAGATGAGGTGTTTGCTGCGGCCCAGATACTGAACTCAATAATGCAACTCTTCTGTGCATTGACCAATAGGAGTTCCACACACAAAGGGTTTACAGGATTGGTTCCTATACCTATGTATCCCTGAATATGCATGAAAACCAGAACACATTTTGCAGTACACCAGGCTATTTCATTTACTAGCAATACTGTGCCGTCTTCTGGATATCAGATTTAAAACACTGTGGCTACTTGGTTATCCCATTTTCTTCCTCAGAGTGGTAGCCGTGTTAGTTTGTATCAGCAAAAAGAACGAGGAGTACTTATGGCACCTTAGAGACTAACAAATTTATTTGGGCATAAGCTTTTGTGGGCTAAAACGCACTTCATTGGATGCATGCAGTGGAAAATACAGTAGGAAGATATATATACACAGAGAACATGAAAAAAATGGGTGTTGCCATACCAACTATAACTAGACTAATCAATTAAGATGGGCTATTATCAGCAGGAGAAAAAAAAGTTTTGTAGTGTTAATCAGGATGGCACATTTCCAACAGTTGACAAGAAGGTGTGAGTAACAGTAGGGAAAAAGTTAGCATGGGAAAATAGTTTTTACTTTGTGTAATGACCCATCCACTCCCAGTCTTTATTCAAGCCTAATTTAATGGTGTCCAGTTTGCAAATTAATTCTAATTCTGCAGTTTCTCGTTGGAGTCTGTTTTTTAAGTTTTTTTGTTGGAGTATTGCGACTTTTAGGTCTGCAATTGAGTGACCAGGGAGATTGAAGTGTTCTCTGACTGGCTTTTGAATGTTGTCTTATTTGTGTCCATTTATTCTTTTGTTTAGAGCAGGGGTTGGCAACGTTTGGCACACGGCTTACCAGGGTAAGCACCCTGGTGGACCAGGCCAGTTTATTTACCTCCTGACGCGGCAGGTTCGGCTGATCGCGGCCCCCACTGGCCGTGGTTCGCCGTCCCAGGCCAATGGGGGCGGCGGGAAGCCGCGGCGAGCACATCCCTCGCCCGCGCCGCTTCTCGCTGCCCCCATTAGCCCCCAACTAATCATCAGAGATCTACAACCTATCCTGAAAGATGATCCTTTACTCTCACAGATCTTGGGAGACAGACCTGTCCTCGCTTACAGACAACCCCCCAACCTAAAGCAAATACTCACCAGCAACCACACATCACTGAACAAAACCACTGACCCAGGAACCTATCCTTGTAACAAAGCCCGATGCCAACTCTGTCCACATATCTATTCAAGTGACATCAACATAGGACCTAATCACATCAGCCATACCATCAGGGGCTCGTTCACCTGCACATCTACCAATGTGATATATGCCATCATGTGCCAGCAATGCCCCTCTGCTATGTACATTGGCCAAACCGGACAGTCTCTACGCAAAAGAATTAATGGACACAAATCTGACTGTTCTTTTTGCGGATACAGACTAACACGGCTGCTACTCTGGCACTTGGTTCTGTTTTTCAAGTACTTTATTCTAGCTCACTGCTCACATGTCTGGAGTAACTGAACTGTTAAGATCAGCATTTGGAGGTCAATTATATATACAACAAGTAAATTATGCAATTATCTGATATGCAGTTACACAGAGTAGCAACACACACAAACTAACAGTGCCAGATCAAGTGCACATGTTTCTAAGAGGACTTATGAAGTAAAGTGATATGTAGCTAAGTGTCATCAACCCCTTATTAACTGAGAGGTGGAGGAAGAAACCTTTTGAAGATTCTAGAGTACAGTGGTTGTAAACACACTTGCAAAGATTTTTGCAAGATCTATATCAAGAAGTCAGCAATGCAGACAGAAGTGAATGATTTCCCAACCCCGCTTTATGAATGGAATTCCTTATTCCTTATTTCACTACAATCCAATGGTTCCTTATGGTATATTGTACATCTCAACCAAAGATTTCAGAAAAATCTTGGCATCATAGCCTTTCAAAAGGAATGCAGCTCTTCAGCTTTTCATAAAGTACTTTCAGACTGTTCAGTCTTAACTTTCCAGAATTTAAAATCATAAAGACTCCACGGTGCCTTTAATTTCTTTAAAAAAAAAACCACACATTGTTTTTAATGCTTTTTTTTTAAAGTGTGTGACATCCTAGTTTGAGAAGCCTATCATATTTTCTGTATTCAGATATGACGGAGTTGTGTAAACCATTCCCACACAAATCTGCCACTGAACTTTAATCATGCACTTAAGCAGATGCTTAACATTAAATACATAAGTAAACCCCCACTATCACAGGGATCTCTCTGGAGGGGAGGCTGCCAGACATGCCACGTTTCATGGAGGTACTGGGATGTGAATAAATTTTTGTAGCTGCTAGACTGAAACAACTAAACTTATGTCATTTTTGATCTAAGGCTGCGTTCAACTCAGATTGCCAGACATGAAATGCCTATGGACTCGTTCAATACACCAGCCATCTCCCTAGCTCCCTTCCTAGTTTACACTTGTCTGGGGATTACAGAAATATCCATAGCTGTGTTTAGAGCTCAGTAGAGTTCTTGAACCAAAGTATAAGCTTTCGTAGTCCACGAAAGCTTATGCTCTAATAAATTTGTTAGTCTCCAAGGTGCCACAAGTACTCCTGTTCTTTTTGCGGATATAGACTAACACGGCTGCTACTCTGAAACCTTTCTTGAACCAAGTTACAGTATATATGCTGTGTTAATATATATCCCTTTGTGTCTCCAAATGTTTCCAAAGATGAACATTATTCAATATGAACATATATGAACTGAGGGTCACAATTTTGTATTTATTAACATACATTCCATTAAGTCATTTATTTAAGTAAACGTCATTTAAGACGAGGATCCTGATTTGGCCACATGAATAAACGAGATTGGTGTGTACTAGAATGAAAATTTTCTCTCATGTGGATGTGTTCTTAAACTAGCCACAATTTGGACAACAGATCTATTAACTTCCCTGCTTATTCACATGCTCGATTCAACACCTATAAAGTCCCTGTGAGTCTGTCCATTGACTTGAGCAGGATTTCACTCAGGCCTGTACAGAACAGAAATATTTAAAAAACACACCTCCAACAGGGGCAAATTCCTGCTTGATCAGGAATCAGAGGCTGACCAATTTTGCATGACAGAATGAAACTCCCAAATAAAACACTAATGTAGAAGATGCTACACACCTTAAGATTTAGAGATTTTTAAACATCAGAGTGAAAATGAATGAAAAGAGTTTTCAAATGTGTTATTTCGTAATAAAGACTACCTGATTGTCAGATATTTTTAGTAATGGAAGGATGTCGCATATCTCCAGTTTAAATTACGTGGCAGGAAGCAAATGTTATGAGTTTTTGAAACGGCATAGAACATCAGATAGAGCATCTTAGAGATGCAGTTAAAGGCTAGAGGTCTCTTTCCCTCAACTCTGCCTTCTCATTCCCATCCCTGTCCTCCATGCTAAGGAAACACAATGTGTTAGTTTTGTACAATAAGCAGGATATAGTCCAGGTCTTCTTGCAACAAAATATTATCAAGTTGTTTTGGTTTGGTTTGTTTTTAAATACAGACCAACAGCAAGGTTCATAGTACTGCATGCAGATGTTACAGGGACACAAAAGTACAAGATAAGGTGCTTCCTACCACAGGAAGACTATCTTAACAGTGGGTTTCACAGCTGATATTTATGAAGGAAGGAAAGTCAAAAGCAACAACAATTAATTTAATAGTTAAAGCTGGGATTTTTTCAAAGGTGCCTGTGGGAGTTAGGACCCCAATTCCTGCTGATTTTCAATGGATGTTGGCAACAATTTGTCCTACATGCTTTGGAAATCAATGCCCTACATGTTTTTCAACTATATTTAAATGGAAAGAAGTGGGGGGGGGGAAGAGGAAGCATTGTTTTATAACAGGGATTACAGAGTAAAAGAACTATAATAGTAATAGGGCAAACCAGTTTATAAGAGTTGCCAGTCTGCATTGTTTGTCATTCTCAACAAAATTGCTGAGCTTTGGGAGTTTGCACATACACTGAGACTAGTGGACGCTGATGAATATTTGGGACTTTCTGAATGTCTTTTCAAAGGGGTCGGTCGGTTTCGTGCTCTGCGATGCTATGCTTCATGAACTCATTTACACAGCCTGCATAATTTGAACAATATATATCCAGGATGGTAGCGCATGTTGACCAGCTCAACGGTGAGGGCAGGGTTTGTATTGGAAAGGGTGTTAATGGCTTCTCTCAACAACTAAGGATAATGAGCCTTCCGCTTCTAGGTGAGTGGTTCAAACCTTGAATTAGGTCAGTAGTATCAGGTATCACTGCTAGCTCATGGTTGCCCAGCAGCCTTAAATCAGTTGGTTGTCTCAGTGTGATTCTCGGTTGATGAGTACATACCTCAAAAAAATATCCTCCGGTCTCAGCAAAGAGGTCAAGGATTGAATGAGGGTGGAACTAAGTCCTACTTCGGACAGTTGGATGCTGCTGGTCAGAGTCAGAGTGCACAGTAAAGTGGTGTCAGGTGACTTGCACAACTTCCATCCATGCTGGACTTGTTAGGACTTTATCCCCTCTCCAAACTTCACTGGCAGTAAAACTGCATGGAAAGAGCAAAAGGAAAGGTATTACACAAAAATGAAATTACGTATTGTAAAGATCCTTGACTAACTAGTGTTTTCAAACTGGGTTAAAGCAGATTTACAGTAATCTGACATGATGTAATCCTAGTGAAGTTGCAGGAGAGCAGAAATAAGTATTTATTTGGGGTATTATGGCACCTTGTGTAAGATATTATTAAGTACTGTCAGTAATTCATTATATATTTATTTAAAAAACAAGAACTTAAAAGAAAAGATAAATTTCAGATTAAAATGTAGTTGCTGTACATGCATAATACATGCTTTTCCTTCTGTAGCATTAATAGAGCCTGACTTCCAGAACACAGAGAAATAGATGATTGAAATCAGCAGAACTAAGACTCAGAACTATTACAAATTCTCACTTGCTTCCAGTGTAGAATTTCAGATAGATCCATTGATTTGAGTGGAACAGTCCTAAATTATTATAGCGATGCCCTAAACAAGAGTGTTGTGGCAAAATGAAAACATGGGGTAGGGAGAGCATTTGGAACTGCTGCTTCCAAATGCCCAGAGACCAAAGAAAGAAAGAAAGAACCATTATTAGTGATGTATCATCAGCAAAGGAGGCCAGCGGAAGAACCATCTGAGCTAGGAACGGCAATAAAAGAAGAACCCACAATGAACGAGACAGCCCATGCATTGCTTACAGGTACTGATCCCTGATTAAAAAAAAAAAAATTACTGACTCGGGTGAATATTTTATTGTAATAGTAACTTTCTTATTATCCCTGACTCCTTTATTATCATGCACTGCTGCAAGGTCTTTCACTCCCAGAATTCCCCTGTTCGGGGCTGAGACTAGGAACACAGAATCATGGGAATGTAAGGCTGGAAGGGATCTTGAGCAGTCATATAGTCCAGCCTCTGCACTGAGGCAGGACCAAGTACGTGTAAACTATCCCTGACAGATGTTTGTCTAACCTACTCTAAAAATATCCAGTGATGGGAATTCCACAGCTTCCACTGGATGACTATTCCAGTGCTTATAGTTAGAAAGATTGTCCTAGTCTCTACGGTAACCCAAATCTCCCTTGTTGAAGATTAAGCAAATGACTTCTTGTTCTACCTTCAGTGGACATGGAGAACAATTGATCTCCCTCCTTTTTATAACAGCCTTTAACATATTTGAAGATTTATCAGTTTCTCCCTTAGTATTCTATTCTCAAGACTAAACATGCCCAGTTTTTTTAACTTTTCCTCATAGGTCAGGTTTTTTCAAACTTTTATCATTTTTGTTGCTCTCCTCTGGACTCCCTCCAATTTGTCCACATCTTTATTAAGGTATGGCGCCCAGAACTGAACAGACTACTCCAGCTGAGGTCTCACAGTGCCGAGTCTTACATAGGACACTCCTGTTAATACACCCCAGCAATTATATTAGTCTTTTTAACAACTGCATCACACCATTGGCTCATATTTAGTTTGTGACTCATTGTAACATCCAGAACCTTCTCAGCTGTACTATTGCCTAGCCAGTTATTCCCAATTTTGCATGTGTGCATTAGATTTTCCCTTCCTAAATGCAGTACTTTGTACTTGTCTTTGTTGAATTTCATTGTATTGATTTCAGACCAATTCTCCAATTTGAATTCTAATCCTGCCCTCCTGGATTGTTGTCATCTGCAAATTTTATAAGCATATTCTCCCCTCCATTTATTCAAGTCATTAATGAAAATATGGAGTAGTACCAAACCCAGGACGGACCCCTGGGAAGCCCCATTAGATTCATCGTCCCAGTTTGACAGTGAACCATGGATAACTACTCTTTGAGTGCAGTCTTTCAACCAGTTACACACCCACCTTATAGTAATTTCATGTAGACCACATTTCCCTAGTTTTCCTATGAGAAAGTCATGTGGAAGTGTGTCCCATTCTAAAAATCAAGATATATCATGTCTACAGCTTCCCCGCTATCCACTAGGCCATAAGCCTATCAAAGAAGGGAATTAGGTTGGTCTGGCATGATTTGTTCTTGACAAATCCATGCTGGCTATTCCTTGTAACCCTATTATTCTCTAGTTGCTTACAAATTGATTGTTTAATAATTTGTTCCAGTATCTGTCCAACTATTGAGGAGAGACTGGTCTATAATTCTCCAGGTTGTCTCTCTTTCCCTTTTTAAAGATAGTAATATGTTTGCCCTTCTCTAGTCATCTGAGACCTCATCCGTCCTCCATGAGTTCTCAAAGATAATAGTGAATCATTCCAAGATTGCTTCAGCTAGTTCCTTAAGTACTCTGGGATGAATTTCATCAGGTCCTGCTGACATCTAACTTGTCTAAACACAGCACTGCTGAGCCTATAACCTGCTTTAAAGGGCCAGCACACCCTCTGGAGAGTGGCATGGAATTGGAATAAATGGGCTATGAAGGTCTCTAAAAACATTTGTAGATGAAAATATACCAATGAAAATCACATTTAAAATGCACTACAGAATTGTCAAAGGCCTGGCCTTCAATCCACACAAGAATTTATAAAAAGCCAAAATCCTCCAGTGTCAAGTTGCAAAGGCGTTCCATCCAAAATGCTACCAAGCACACTCTGCTTATGCCAAGATAATGGAAGTTTGAGCCTTAGCTGTGAATTTCCATACTTCTGTGGGTTTGAGTTATATCCTTCTGGTTTGTTGGGCAGGGGGAGTTTTTTTTGGGGGGGAGTGTTGCAATGGGAAATTTTAGTGCCTGGAAAATTTGAGGCATTAAAAAGAACCCAAATATATATATGTAGAGAGAGAGAGAGATGTAGAAGGGGAGTTTGGGTTTCTTCTGAATCCTAGTTAAACTCTGGAAAACAGAACCAAACCTCAGAACCAAAAATACCTTCATAATTTTTCAACATTTCTGCTAATGCAGAGTCCCCAGGGTTAGTTTACATTGGGAAACCCTGACCCCTGGCTCCAAAAGGTTCAATTAGTCAAAATGGTTGGCAGATGGAAAAAAAAATTAAATTCCATGCACTGTTTTGTATATAAAAATAGACTCAAGACACAATGGCCTTACCTTGAACTTTTAAAAGCCTATGTCATATAATGATAAAAAGGGAGTCGCCTTTAAAGACCTGGATTATCTACCAGCATGCATACAGAGTGCCAGGCTGCACTGCAAAGGAGAGCATGCGCAGCAACCTCGCATGCTGAAATCGTGATCATTAGCTGAATGATTTTAGCCAAGAATGAAGATGTAAATTCTAGAGAGAAAAAATAACTTTATATGGCTATGATGAGATTACCAAAACATCACAACAGTAATAATAATAAATAATCTGTTATTTAAAGCGATGCTGAAACCCGTGGAAATTTTCAAACATTCTGCTTAGAAATTACTCTTCCTAGATATTATATAGTTCCTGAAACCAATGGGAATTGCAGGTACAGAGGACCTCTGATCAACAAACTAAGACTATCAAAAGATTTAAAACAATCATCGCCATTAATCACAAGATTAAAAAAATGATCACGATTCATTGCAGTTTTAATCACACTGTTAAACAATAATTGAATACCAATTCAAATTTCTTATACATCTTTTTGGATTTTTTTTCTACATTTTCAAATATAGTGATTTGAATTACAACACAAAATACAAAGTGTACAGGGCTCACTTTATAATATTATTTTTGATTACAAATATTTGCACTGTAAAAAAGATAAACTAAAGAA
This sequence comes from Chrysemys picta bellii, assembly GCF_011386835.1. Lineage (NCBI taxonomy): Eukaryota > Metazoa > Chordata > Testudines > Emydidae > Chrysemys > Chrysemys picta. Next base: position 33,388,068 of record NC_088804.1, on the reverse strand, counting down.
ATAGTATTTTTTCAGTTCACCTCAGACAAGTACCAGAATGCAATCTCTTTAATGTGAAAGTGCAATTTACAAATGCACTCAAAAACAAAACAATGTAAAACTTTAGAGCCTACAAGTCAAAGCATGAAGGGACATACGATATCTGGCACATAAATACCTTGCAAGGTTGGCTACAACAGTGCCATGGGAAGACCTGTTCTCAATTTCAGGTGACATTGTAAATAAGAAGCTGGCAGCATTATCTCCTGCAAATGTAAACTAACTTGTTTGTCTTAGCAATTGGCTGAACAAGAAGTAGGACTGAGTGGACTTGTGGGCTCTAAAGTTTTGCCAGATCCTCAGCTGATAGAAATGTCCATAATTCCATTGATTTCAATGACACAATGCTGGATAGCACCATCTGAGAGTCTAGGTCATAATGTTTACTACAATTTTCCAGAAAGTATCAGCCAGTCTATAAGGACCTAAGTTTAGTTGGTACAGGTTCATCTGTGTATGTATCCACACTTGTAAACCTATATTTTCACATGTATTTGTGGCAGCTGCACATACAACTGCATATTCTGTGGGTGCATGCAAGTGGGTATTTAGATGTGGAAAAATAAGCCCCCTACAGTCATTTCAAAGCCAATGAAACTTTGAGTATGGAGATGAGGCACCTCACTGCTTCCTACTCCCTTGCCCTTCTTTCTATTCTTAGACCTCTTCCTCAGCAACAGGGCTTCCCTCTTTTTCCATTATCTCATTTTCTCTTGCACACGCCTCCTCGCAGGTTACTATGATCCAGCTCTCAGCTCTGATCGTTATTTCTGCTGCTTCACATGTTTGCCTGATGACAATGCTGTTATGCTACATTCTTGCATGATATTGCTAACCTAGCGCAAGGGTAGGAGTGCACTGGGAGGTCCCTGACATGCTATCATGAAGAGCATGAGCAGCACTGACATGCCAAGACAGTTCACAATTTGTTGGATTTCTCTGATTGTTTCATCATATATAAAGAGAGAGGGATCACATAAACAATGGCTACAGTATTTACACAGGCGAGATCTGGTGCTGCCCTATTTCTACTTAGCTGCAGGAGGAAGGGACAGGTAAGGACAGCTGGACAAAAGATTCATATCACATCCAGAACTGAGCGTCCCTGTGACCACCTTGCTCCCCTTACAGCTATCCACTTCCCAATAACAAGCCTTTGGAGTCTGATGGTTACTGTTGTTGCCTTCAGAGAAAACTCTTCCTGGGCACCTGGGATAGGGCACCTGGGATAGGAGAGCAGCAGCTGTTCTACTAAACCCCGGGGTAGACAGCATTATAATATTCATTTTGTGGCTGTTATGGACCCAAGCTAACTCTTATAGGGGCCTGTCTGCCTGTGGGCTTAGTGTATCACCTTCCACAAAAGAAGGAGTTTCTTTTTCCTATTGCCCTGTGGAGTGGTGGGTGGAAGGAGTGATAGTCTGTCTCTTCTTTCTCAGAAGTCCCTGTGGATTTTAGAGAAGGTGAGGATGGTGCTTTGTTTCATGATTCCTAAAAGGATCCCTTTATTGGTGCCCTAAAATTTGGGAGCTGCCATTTGGCATACCCAACGATCCAGGAAGAACAGGCCTGAGTTCACTTTCACCTCTTCAAAAACAAGCTGCAGGACCCAGTCCATCCTAAAGCAAACCATGTTGTGTTGGAGCAGTGTGGTAAAGGAAACAAAGTCAGTACATAGGCCATATTGCACACATTGTGGGTAAGCAGATGGGCTCCAGCCATGTGTTAGAGTAGGCAAGTCCTGTTACCTGTTATTGTGATGGGACATGCACAAAACACACTGGTAGAATATCAGCAGAGTTCTCCCACCAAGCTAGGCACCAGTGATGCTGTCATTCACAGTGAGCACTAGCTTTGGGCTGAGACCACTGAATATTTTGATCCTGGAGGCATCAGCAGTAAAGAGTGCCAAAGCATTCTCTGGGCTGGCCTGAAATGTGGCATCCTGCTCATGAAGGCAGGGTTGCTTTTGTACAGATCACATCAAGCAGCAGAGCTGGGTATCCAGTGATGCTCGTACTGTATGGACTTTTTGATATATGGCCCAGACAGGTTTCAGTGCCTGTTTTTCTGAGAACTCATCAGTAACTATGGCTCCACGTATCTTTAGAAACAAAATCCTGTCCAACCTGAGAACCATGGTGTGACGTTATTGACACGAACTGTGATCGTATAGATCATTGTTGCAACCAGGGTCCTATGGAGGCACCAGGTTTTGTACAGAGGAGGCCAAGTGGGGTGTCTATGGAAAAGTTGTAGTTTGCTGGTTATGATTATGCTGTCTGTATGTGTGTATCATTTTTGTATTTGAAGTTATGAATATTGGCTATGTACTTGTATCTCAATGTGTTTGATTCTAAGAAGCCTCAGCGAAGCATTTGGTCAGCTTCTTGAGAAAGGAGTATTATCAGTAAGTGCCCAATCAAGAAACATTTAACTGACAATGGACTTTGGGAGATGCCAATCCACATCTGAGCTTTCCTGAGAACATTCAAACTAACATGTAAACAATGGCGTCAGTCTGCAAAAAGCTGAATCATTCATAGACATGTGACTTGCCCAGGTGGCTACAAACGCCATCTTGTTGCTGTGATTTTTGGACAGGAGAACAAAGGGGTTTCTGTCCACAGGAGAAAGAATATAAAAGGCCCTGGAAACCCTTCCATTTTGTCTTCAGTTGGCTTACGAGATGACCTCTCCACCCCCAAGAGATGCCTGAAAGAAACAGGAACAAAGGACAGTAACTACGGGGGTGTGAATGATTGCTGGACCCAGACTTCACAGAAGTCCAGTCTGTGAAAGAAGCTTATTGGAACGTCTCTAAGGGTGAGATTTACCTGTATGCAGTTTCTTAATGTATTAGTCTTAGACTTGCGTGTTTTGTTTAATTTTGCTTGGTAATTTACTTTGTTCTGTCTGTTATTACTTGGAACCACTTAAATCCTACTTTTTATATTTAATAAAATCACATTTTGCTTATTAATTAACCCAGAGTAAGTAATCAATACCTATGGGAGCAAAAAGCTGTGCATATCTCTCTATCAGTGTTATAGAGAGTGGACAATTTATGATTTTACCCTGTATAAGCTTTATACAGAGTAAAACGGATTTATTTGGGGTTTGGACCCCATTGGGGACTGGGTATCTGGGTGCTGGAGACAGGAGTACCTGCTAAATGGCTTTCAGTTAAAGCCTGCAGCTTTGGAGGATGTTGTTCAGATCTGGGTCTGTGTTTGCAGCAGGCTAGCGTGTCTGGCTCAACAAGACAGGGTTCTGAAGTCACAAGCTGGCAGGGAAAACGGGCTCAGAGGTAGTCTCAGCACACCAGGTAATGTTCCCAAGAGGGTTTCTGTTACCCAGCCCATCACACATGGATCATGTGATTGATACTTATAAAGGGAAAAAGGAATTTCCCCATCTTTAGGTTTGATATTGACAACTCTCACCTGCATGCTGGCCTAAGCCCACTTCATGCTGTTACACAAATAGCCAATGCAAAGGCTTCAGGTTTCATATCCTGTGTCTTAAATACACTTCACCTCCGGCATGAAAGTTCTGGAGGAAAATGATAAAAGGCCTTTTTGTGTGATGTTTTGTAATTGAATGAAGCCATAAGATCTCTTGTGAAATGTATTGCACTGAAAGCTTCTGGGTTTTCACCAGCTGAGCTGCTGTGCCAGCTGGCTAAGAGGAGATTGTCATGATCAATTTCTTTTTCTACTTTTCTCACCCATCTCCCTATAACTCACTATCCCCACTTAGATTTATTTCTTTTCACTAGCTTCGCTCTAATTCATTTCTTTGGTAATAAAATGGATAGCTTTTAATTCACTCACATGCACAGAAACAATCTTTAGTGGCCTTATCTCGAAGCCAATCAGAACTCAGCTCTCTAATCTGCTAATTAGGAAGTGGGGGGAGAAAAGGTGTTATGCTGAGGAATGAGGCAAAATTGGAAAGCAACAGTTATGGCTGTAGCAATGGATGCAAAACATTTTTGGAGAATCAAGTCTCTTTTAATAGTTTTTAACACTTTACTTCATCACTTTACTTTCAGCAGTTTGGGCCTAGGGTACTTGGTTGATTTTTACTGCCAAATGCTACTACAATCATGTTCTGAGCTTTTGCCAAATCTTGGGCAACATCTAGGTGAACTGATTCAAGGCAACATGGGTAGATTTTGACCACAACTGGAGTAGTAAGGAGGTCTGTGAATGTAATGAGTATAGCAATATGAGTGGAGCACTACTAGATTCGTGGAGAATTCTAGTTGTGGCCGCTGGATTTACAGAAAAGAGAAATCCTAAATACATAGCACATATCGCATAATACACACAGATACCTTCCTGCATAAAAGGGCCAAATTCACCCTTCGGCGTAATACAGTGAAAATCAAAGGAGAAATTGTGGTTTTACAGATTAAATGAATTTGCTGGATTCTAGCTCTTACATTAACTCGACTCAGTACATTTGTAATCATAGTGACTGTGTTTGCTGAACAGATGCTCACGAATCATGTGGTGTTCAGATCTACTGTACCCATCAAGATGCAAATCCCAAATTTAGTTCCCATTGCCCTGTTGATAAGAATATTGCATACAGGTTGGGATTTTGTTTCCCCCAAGCCCTTTTTAATTTGCTTGTTCATTTTATTTATTTTTCTTTCTCAATTTCCACATCTTTCAGTAATATGTTCTGCTAGTAAAGACTGAGAGACGGATAACATGTTACCCCACAACTGACCTCGAATGGGAACAAAGAAATTGTCTTCCCAAGGGCTGAAGTGTAATTCAGACACTGAGCTAGCTCTGTAGAGGTCCTTTCCTGATCAGACACTGCCAACTGTATTACTAGCCCTGGAAACATTTCAGCAGTGTGTATTGATAGCAAAGAGTGAAGTGTGTACCATGGGGATAATGAGGGATTTAGCCTTCCGTGCCATTGGTCCCTCAACTCTCATAAGCAAGACAAACAAATTCTTTGTATCTTAGAAGAATTGGATAGTACAGCCAACTAGAGTGGCTTCCTTGCTACACTGGCTTTTCACCTGGGGGACTAGGTTTGCTGATCCTGCCCAGGTTAAAATGACTGAAAATCAATTTGATTTGACAGCTGTGAAAAAACTGGATGTACAAACTGTTGAGCAACGAAGGCTCTTCGAGTTGATACAAAATGAGAAACAAAGAGAGACCACTGCCTTTAAATTCAAGGCAGTCTAGCCAGCCCTACTCCCATCTGATCTGATCAGGCTGTCTCTTTCGCAACACTTCCCATCTTCCCGGCACTCAAGTGCAATCAGCCAAGAGGAGCCGTGTTTTCTGGTGTGGCCAAACTACATCTGTAAAATAGTGGATATGCACTAGTGGCCCTAGCATAGTTTTATAGCTTGGCTAGCCATTCTGCAGGGCTGATCTTATTATTCCTAGTTATTCCGTTGTTCAGGTCAGAATGCCCTTGAAGTAGCAACATATACACTATAAGACCTCAAGCCTGTAATCCAATCCACTAGGGCAGACTCACAGAAGTCTACTGTGGGTAGACTCACAGAAGTTGCTGTGGGTCAGTATGGGCACAGAGGTCTGCTTTAGTGGATCTGATTGCAGGATCCGAGCTCAGATCTTTAATTACAAAAGCAAAACATGTAATGAACAAATAAGCACTGGTGAAGAACAAATCTCTCATAACATATGTTAGAGAGACAAGATGGGTGAGGTAATACCTTTTATTGGACCAGCTTCTGCTGGTGGGAGAGACACACTTTTGAGCTTACAGAGTTCTTCTTCAGGTCTCTGAGTACATTTCCCAGACCTGAAGAAGAGCTCTGTGTGAGCTCGAAAGCTTGTCTCTCTCACCAACAGAAGTTGGTCCAATAAAAGGTATTACCTCACTACCTTGTCTTTCAAATATCCTGGGAACAATATGACATATGTTAGTCATGTAGCTACTGAAGGGAGCTGAGATACTAGATGATGCAGACTATATAGACCAGGCAAGTGAACAAAGAGAGGACCAAATCCTGCCCATTACTCTCGCTTGAGTTGTGCTATTGAAGACAGTGGGACTATTTTTGCAAGTAAGGCCAGAAGGACTGGTGCAGGTTATAGCGCACATTGCATTAGCTGTTGTTGCTGTATTGGTTTCTCCCTGAACAAATGTGTGTAATTTTTCCCCATTAAATTAAGTGTCTTCTGTTTTGGTCACACCACAATTTTCTTACTGCAAGAATGCTGTGTGACATAATATGAGTTTTCTCTATAGTTTGTCTGTTTGAACATGGATGCTTTGGAAGGTTTTTTGCCTCATTTAAAGAAACCTTGAGAAGTAGTGGAGAGATTCCTTACCCTACTGTATAAGGTCAATATGGAAGTAGAGAAGTGAAATGTATCTGGATTCCATCCAAGGAAAGTGACTGATTCAGTGGGTGTTTCTTTAGAAATCTCAGCATGCAGAACTCTAACATGAACCCAGTGAACAAGGGGTAATCATCACTTGTGGATGCTCCACATTGGTTATGCTGTTCCTGGTGAAAACTTGGTGAAAAATATTTTGCCACTCATAGAGCACTAATTTAGCTGAATTTGTATAAGCTTTCTTTAATGCTCACAACAGCCTGATGAAGTACATATTATAATATCTATTTTACACAGCCACAGAGATATTTTTCACCTGCATTTTCAGAAGTGGCTGCTAATTTGGGTTGCCTCCATTTTTTCAGGATCAAATGGAGTTACTTGATATTCAGAGGTGATGAACACCTACAGCCTGCCAGAAACGTCAACTAGAGCTTCAAGTGCCCCGCACTTCTTGAAAATCTGGTGTTTTAAGTTGGCCACCCAAAAATCGAGGCACTGCGAAATAGTGGCAGTTTGGGTGTAAGGTGTCTTGTCCATGTCCATCAGTTGTCTCAATGGGAGAACTTGGATTAGAACTCACTAGCTCTAACAACAACAGAAACACCCTAATGGCAAATTAGGTATGTACTTTATAGGATGGTGTTCTGAATCTGTAAAGGTTTATTTGCAAGGGAGAGTCTAGAACAGGGGTCGGCAATGTTCGGCACGCGGCTCGCCAGGGTAAGCACCCTAGCGGGCCAGGCCAGTTTATTTACCTGCTGACGCGGCAGGTTTGGCCGATCGCGGCCCCCACTTACCGCGGTTCGCCATCCCGGGCCAATGGGGGCAGCTGGAAGCCGTGGCCAGCACATCCCTCACCCGCGCCACTTCCCGCCGCCCTCATTGGCCCGGGACGGTGAATCGCGGCCAGTGGGGGCCACGATCGGCCGAACCTGCCGCGTCAGCAGGTAAATAAACTGGCCCGGCCCGCTAGGGTGCTTACTCTGGTGAGCCGTGTGCCAAACGTTGCCGACCCCTGGTCTAGAATATGGAAAAGCAACAAGCACCTATTTCTTATCATGTTACCCTAACTTTGACTTTAAAAATTTAGTTCAAATTGATATCTCCATCAGAGAAAGCAGTGGAGTCAGTGCAAAGCTTGCAAATAAACATCTTTTCATTTAACACAGAAATTAAGAAGGTAACTTAAAATGTACATATAATAACATACTACCCACAGCATCTCATGTTTTAAAAGATTCCATATGCTGGGAAAACCTATAAAATAAGACCTAAGAAACACGCAAATGGATTCCAATCTCAGCTTGCAACCGAGGCACCACTGTATTCCATGAGTCAATGGTAGATCCTGGACTGAACAAGGCTGAAACTTAGTTGCACGGCTAAGAAAATAGGGGACTGAAGGACGGCATGCCTCTGTGACAGTGTGTGTAAGAGGCTCCCTACAGGCATTGTCAAGGGAGAGGGTTAAAATTCTCTTTGAGTGGAGGAAGGATCACAGCTGTATGCACTAAGTGCAGGAATTGTCAGGGCAGTTAGGCCAGCCCAGCTGTGGTGAATTAAGTAATTCCCCCAGCCAAATATAAGGGCTTTGCTCATACAGCATCAGGTTTAGCTGATAGTGGGAGTCAGGTTTTCATGGGGAAGGGGAGAGAAGATGGAAACATTTAGCTAGGAAAGCCCCTAGCTTTGCTTAAGTCAGTTTCTGGCTGCATAAAGCTCTTCTTTTGAGTACGGTTATTTTAGAAGCCAGGTTGAAAAAAGTTTGGTGCTTTGACCTCTTAGTTTAGAGCCCAGGCTGGGGGAAATGTTCATTTGTTTTTAGAGTCCTACAAAAAGCCTGGGTGTGCCAGATAGTTGTAGTTGAAGATCCTGGGACTTGTGGACCTATAATGTAGCTTTCTTGATGTGTAGCACAGTTCCTTAGAATGAGAGAAAAATTATCCTTACGGAGCATGTGGTACCTGCTTTCATACAATGGAACCCCTCCTTGGAAATAAACAGCTAACTATATGCAATTAAATATATTCTATCCTTTAAAAAAGGTAAAAATTGTATAAAGAGGCAAAGCTCTTCCAGCTCTTATGCTGTTCACTTCCAATTTAAATAGGATGGTCTGTGTTTGATCAGTAAAGACAACACTTAATTTGGTATCAGGGAGCAATTTCTTAATCCCAACCTTACTAACTACTAAGGGTCTGCAAACAGCTAGGACCTTAAATACTGAATTCTTAAAACAAAGTGCTGTGGCAAATTTCTGCATTTTAAATGAGCCGGAGTGGAAGGGAAAAAACAAATCAATTCTGATTCTCTATTGCCAAGCCACACGGCTCCCTGCTAAAATCAAGAGATGTTACTGTTGGCTCAGCAGGTTTAAAATCTCTACTATGTTTCAATAAAGCAAGAAACTGAATGAGATTCTCCATTAGTTGCATTAGATCAGCAATTTCTTTTTTTGTAGTGATGCAACAGATGAATTATACTCCCATATTATTCAGGAAAATTGCATGCAAAAATGGTGCAAGATTTCTGCAGAAAAATTAATAGCTCTTTTACTTTTTCTCATTGCCTCCATACCAGTAGCTGCTTCCAACATTCCAAATACCCAGTAGAAGTGCACTGTGGTGTCTCGGACAAGTCCAGTGTTTTTCCAGAGCCCTGACTGACTATGGTGAAAGCAAAGTGGAATCAGAGTAGGTCAGAGATTGTCTTGTGGCTAAGGTGCTGGATGAGGATTCAGCAGATCTGGGTGTAGTTCCTGACTGCCACATACTACTTGTGTGATCTCTATGCCTCAGGTTTCACATCTATAAAATAAGGGTAATAACACCCATTTTCCACACCCCTTTTTGTGTGTGTGTGTGTCTATGCAGATTGTAAGGTCTTCACAGCAGGGATTGTCTCTTACTGGATGTTTCTACAGCAGGGTCCTGATTTCACTGGATCATCTAGGTGCTACTTGTATTTATAATTGGGAGAGTCAGAATTCCTGATAAAAGGTCAGTGGTTATGCTATTCGGTTGGGACAGACACTAGCTTTTGAAAGTGGGGAGGAAAACCCAACGCAGAGAATTGTGTTTTCTATGTAAATGGCTGTGAAATGGCATTCAAGTGGACAGCCACTTACTGCTCATAAGGTGTAATGCTAATTCTTCAAGGAGTCCTCTAATGAATAAAACAGGAAGCTTCATAAACTGTTTGTTAAGGGTTAATGATGTATCTTCTCTCTTTGGCATCACTCCCAGCCTAAATCAAGCCTGCTTCATCTCATATGGATATGAAAGACAAACTGTACAGATTGAAAACATCTGTATACCGAGTGAATGAACCACATGGCAGCAGTGTCATGCAGAGATTTACTTAAAACTGTCCCCTTTTGTTTGACTTTAGAGAAACAGCACAAATAAATACAGTAGGTTCTGTTTAAACAAAGAGGACTCTGATCAATAGAGGTTTGAATAGCTTACGACCTTCAACTATAAACAAAAATTTGGGGTAAAACCCACAAGTCTCAGGTCAATTGCCATTTTATTTACTTTATTACACCACTAATGTTCTAATCTGTCTTGCATCTGAAATGTTTGTTACAACAATCCTTTCTCTTGCTTTTCTGTTTTTAAGGCAGAAAGGAAAGGGAGGGTCGCATTTGTTATTCTCAGCAACCCGGGAGTGTGTGCACATGCAGTGAATTTTTAGTATCAATATAAATATCTAGAATACACAAACCAGTTCAGGCACATTTTAAATTCCGGTACATTTTGGTTGATATCCACAGTAGCTTTCTGTGCTTCATGAATGGGTTCAAACATCCCCAATAAAAATCAAAATGGCTTGTGGTTCACCATAACTGAAGCAGTGCACAAGAAACAGTGTGTATGCTGTAGTTAGATATAAAATATATAGATATGATCTTTACACAGAGATATTCCTTTACATTTCTTCCTTGAAAGAAGGATACATAAAGTCATTATCTCCGGCATATCTTCTACAGAGGCACCTGAAGAAATTTGCAAGTTTCATCAAGGATCGATGCTACTCTCTTTTTCTCTGTTTTCAACCCAAAAAAACAATACCAAGCACTTAAGGGTTGGATTACTTCTTCTGGGATTCCATACCATCCTATTCTCCCACCTGCAAGCATTGGACTACATTTCTTTGGGTTCCTTTGATTTTTGAAGTTACATTCCAATGGCATCAGGTAAAATCTATGAAATATTGAATTTGTAATCTAGTAATTTCACACAGGGATCAGCCCTGTTGATGGATGATACCAGCGAGAAGGTTAATCAGAGTAAACAAGGGGGTTCCTTTGGAGTTGTGACTATCCCAAGTGCTTTTAAGTGCGTTAGGGCCCCCCAGATGAAAAGCTGTTTGTTAACTTTTTAAAATCATTGTTTGGGTTTTTAAACGTTTTTAAAAAATGCTATATTCAGAATGTCAGCACACCTAAGGTCTTTCTTCATTAACCAGATAATTTTCATTCCATGAGTGGAACTTGGACCTCCTTTGCACACCTTCCCTGTATTGACATTGTACAGACATTGGAGTTTGGAAATCCAACACTGGCGTGTCTGCTTTCAGTTTCCAGAGTTTCTCCTTAAGCCCCATTAGGACTGGAAACGAGAGATGCAAGTTGTAGTCTCAGCAGTAATGTCTCCCCAACCATTAAATAATTGAGTTAGCACTGCAACCCCCAATCCAGAAGTCAGAGACACTACCTCATAGCTGGTGGGTCACTGGCAGCAAGTCTGACAAAACCCTCCGAGGACTGCGAGTGGGAGCCATGTCCCTGGCAGGTTCAAGTTTGGTTTGTTAGGTCAGTGGAGAGACAGACGGGGCTAACCACATTGTGCTTTTGCCAACCCACACTGGCCAAGCTCAGTTAAGTTCTGGCTGTACCTTTCAGCACAGCATTAGGAACAGTGAAATCGAGCTTGTGACCCTTCAGTGGATCAGAAAAGCAGATTCACCAATTTAGTGCGCTAAGGCTGCTGCCCTCCAGACAGAAAGTCAAATTAAAATGGAGAGGTTATGTATCCTACCCGTTCCGGATCCCCGTAACTGAGAGAGAAGTTCAAAAGGTTGAATGATTTTATGTGCTGTGTGCGGGCCTTCGTTGGGGAGTGAATGAGATCCCTAAAATACCAAAGTGATCAAAATAGAGATCAATCAATCAGTGGCCTTCAGCAGGGTTTTCAAGAAAGGCATCATAGTTAAACTGCTTCTATAGTGGTGTAATATTGTACATAGTAGAAGAGGGAACAGAAAAACATTTAAGCCACCCAGGTCCATCTTCCTATCTAAATATCTAGACTCTGGTACGTTAGGCTGACCAGAAATCACAAATTATTTCTGACCTTACTTTGTTTAAGCAGATTTTTAATATATTTTTACTAATAACTAATATAAACTTGTTTAGTATGCTTATGTAGCACCTTTTATCTTGAAGGATCCCAGAGTTCTTTACTAATAAATGAGTTATTTGTTGTACATATAGTATCAATGACATTCAGATACCTGTTGAAACCAGGAAAGCGTCAGCAATAGGGTTAGCAGGGGTATGAGTTCAGGACACTGTCACAAACCTCTGATCTGATTAAAATAAAAAACTGCAAACTGTGTTATAGTTAGGGCCTGATATATTTTTAAAAAACGAACAAACCCAAACAATTTCAGGAAAGGTGTGACTGTGCATTTTTTAATTTTCTCTTTTAGGCCTTAATTCTGCAGTTTTACCCCTCACAGCAAATCTTTGCACCTGTGTGGAGTCAGATTAAAGTCTGCCCATATGGAATCTGCCCATGGAAATCACATTGCAGAATCAAGACCCACACAAGGCCGCTTTTATCTGCTCTCATCCAAGAGATCACCACAAATAGAACTCAGTTTATTTACCTTTGAAAGATGCAGGATAGTCATCTTTGCTCAGAACTGAACAAATGGTTCCAGCTAATCTAGGTATTTCACCCATGATGCTTAGACTATGTGACTTCTGAATTGGATTAGATCTCATTTGTCTCATGGTATTCCATGTGCTGCCCTGGGGAATCACTTTTGCAGTTTGGCCCAAGTTACTCCTGGAAAACCCAGGGTTCCATTTTAACTCCTCTCTTTTGTTTGACGTTGATATTTATTTATAAGGTCATCTGTATCCATTTCATGATTTTCAAATTTTGCACTGCTTTGTGGGTACATAATACTCACATATACTTCGGGGAGGGATAGCTCAGTGGTTTGACCATTGGCCTGCTAAACCCAGAGTTGTGAGTTCAATCCTTGAGGGGGCCATTTAGGGAACTGGGGTCAAAATCTGTCTGGGGATTGGTCCTGCTTTGAGCAGGGGGTTGGACTAGATGACCTCCTGAGGTCCCTTCCAACCCTGATAATCTATGATTCTCATTCCCTGCGGATCCCATGAAGCAGCTTATTGGTTTGCATAGATGTCTTTCCGATATTGAATCTTGGATGAATTAAAAGGTTCTTCCATTTGGATTGTCCAGTGGCTTAGTAATTGGGTCTATGCATCAACATGGAAGATTGGAGTCTGGGTTGGTGAAGCTCAGATCCATCACAAGAGTAGAGTAACATGTTTAAACTTCATACCAGGGATGATGGCCATTCCCTAAATACACATCCATGGAAAGATCAATAGAATAGCAATAACTGTCACCTAATCCTAGGTACTACAGTAATACAAAAAATAATAATAATCATTTCAGCTAAAGGAAGAGTGTTGTGAAGGGTGAGATGATTCATGGGAGAAAAATACAAGCCCATAGAATGAAAGGGGATACTTTGAACTGTAGTAATTAAATGAAAAAGCTGGGATTTAAAGATGTCAGTTCCTTCCTTTTTACTGTCCCACCAGTAGACTGTTACATTTGCAGATCCATTATCCACATAGCTATTATAAATAATGGGGGAAAGGAAAAATCCTTTAAAAAGTGTATTAAAAGAAATAAGGAAAGAGTAAAAGGGGAAATATTTCACAAAGTTAAATAAACATTAATTCTTAGAAAAAAGCTGTTTTTTTAATTCTCATTCACAAACCCTCCCTTTCAGCAGTGCTCTTGTTTTAATAAATCTGTAACTAGCAAACAAATGTTCTTTTTGACCCAAAAATCATTGCCACTGTCATTGCTTATAATCACAAGGGACTATACGCAGACATTAGAGGAACACAGCTGCATGCGTTATGACACAAAGAAAGTGAGAGAATAGCAAAGAAGACTTCTCCTTCCTGTGTCCTTTGGAGACAGAAGCATGAGGATTCTATATTCTGAGACGCCGAGCTCTTTCTCCCCACCAAGGCCGTGGTCCAGAAAAGCATATAAGCACATGCTTAACTTTGAGCACATAAGTAGCTCCACTGACTTTGTGAATAGGACTTAAGCATATGCATCAGTGTGTTGCAGGACTGGGGCCCAAGTCAGCACGTAGCACATCTCCACAGATACGGGACTTTGGATTTCTAGAGCTTTCTCCCTTATCCCCACCAGTCTTCTCATACCAGGTTAACCATGGGCTGAACTCTCTCAATCACTGGTATCTCTCACATGCAGCTTGCTGGCCAGTTGGGATGTTGGGGCCCCCAAAGTAGGTAGACATGGCGCCCAGGAGAGGATGGATTAAGAAAGAGCGAGACTAAAGTGGGAAAAGTTTCAGAGTAGCAGCCGTGTTAGTCTGTATCCGCAAAAAGAAGAACAGGAGGACTTGTGGCACCTTAGAGACTAACAAATTTATTAGAGCATAAGCTTTCGTGGACTACAGCCCACTTCTTCGGATGCATATGCATATGGGCTGTAGTCCACGAAAGCTTATGCTCTAATAAATTTGTTAGTCTCTAAGGTGCCACAAGTCCTCCTGTTCTTCTTAAAGTGGGAAAATATTTCATGCTCTTCTCAAGGAGCAAAGAGGACTCATCGTTGCTGTCAGCCAGGTACGATGGAATGAATTTGCGTGTTCTGACTTCATCTTTCTCCTCTTGATCTATTTTGGTGAAAATACCATCCAGGGTCTAAAGGTTCAGCCAGGTCTTGTTGGTGCACAGCACAAGTAGTCCAATCCATACCACTTTCACCCCCAACCGAGAACTCTTTTTACATGTCCTTTAAAGGGAGGGTTCATCAACAGTGTACAGGCTTATGTAAACTGGTCCTGTGATCTTTCCCATTTACTGCTAGAATACTTAATCTTCCAGCTACCTTTCTCCAGTTATCCTTAAGAACATGTACAAATGAATACATCTAAATCCTTCTGTCATACTACCGAGAGCCAGAGCCTGGTGTGATACGCAGTGAGAGTGAAGGTATCCAAATTTGGGCCTATGAGAGCTATGGTATAGTACACTTTGATAAAGAAGCAAGTTGGTGTGCTCATTGCAAGGCTTACCGTGTAATGTCAGCAGGCCACAATGTTCAATAGACTTTGTGGGCTTTTATCCATTCCATATGGACTGGCTGCCTTCTATGGCTTACATGTATTTGCACTCTGAGCCTTAACTATGGAATCTGATGCCTTTTTTACACAGTAAAATTTCAGATTTATTGTTCAGTTTTAAACCCCAGCTTAAATTTGATTCAGCTTTTTAAAAAAAAAATCCTAGTGGAAAGTGCAGTTTTATATTAACTTGGTACGGGCCCCTGGGGAATGTATTACCCACAGGGTCCTGTAGACATTTAAATCTGATTGATTAATTGGTAATAAAAGTTATATTATGTAAGTGAATGCAAATAGCAAATTGAGTATAGCGTTTACATTGGCATCAAAACATTTAAAAAAAAGGCCAGTTTTAGCCTCAGGTGACCGACAGCATTTTTTAGTCTTTGCTTCTAAGTAAACATCTAACAATGGAGCAATCCAAATAATTAAAGCCAGATTGTCCTTCTCTGTTTGCACAGTCTTACTATTATTTCCTATCAGGATCTAACTGTACCATAGTGACCTTCAATGTAAAGGAATAAGGGGTGTCTTTTGTTAGTTGCTATACCTTAGGGATCCCTGTCAGAAGTCTTATCAAGCCATAATAAAGCTCACAAGCAGAGGAACACCAAGCAACTTAGAAAGCAAGGAACAGATGCGCGCACACACAAAATCCTAAAACCTGGTGATAAAATAAAAGTGAAGAGCACAATGCAGAAGCTGTTAATTTTTATAGCTAATACAGATACTAATATCTTATGAGGTTTGAAACTATCAATATAAAAAAGTAAGATCTAGCCTTACCCTTTTTGTTTTAATGCAAAGATAAAACCATCACATTATAGTATGAATAGAGCAGCATTATGGTTAATAGTTCCGTCCATAAAGAAGAGGTCTTTCTTCCTGTTTTCTTTTGTCAATATGTTGAAAAGCAGAGGGATATTCTCCCCTCTGCCATTCCTATAAGAAATCCACAATCTGTTTTTTCTTAAAGAAGCACCTCCCCCACTGTCGTATATTTCCAGGCATATTTTCAGTTAAATGGCAGCACCAGGTTGATACTCCTGTGGGTTGTAGCTTGGGAAACGCCTCCATTTAAATGTAGATTTTGACTTTACACTGGGGGCCTAGATGAAAGCCTTTCCACTGCAGAATTAACAGGAAGGTGAAAATATGAACTGAGAAGGTGCTGTCCCCTCTCTCTAGGTGCATGCTGTGTGAGTCTAATCTGAATGCTCTTCACCAGTTATTCAGAATGTTACCATTACATCATAGGGAACAGCAGTGCCATTGTAAGATCTCTATATTTATAGAGGCCACAATTGTACTTGAGTTCAGTGAAATCTGTTGCCAAAGGGTAGCACAGAAACCAGTTAAAAATATACTGGGTCCAATACATTTGAGAGGGCTCTATGTCTATGACCCGCTGGAATAAATAATGTTGTTACATGTAAATATTTAAGAATAAAGCTATATCGAGTTTAATCAACTAGAGATGACAAAGGCGTCATATCTTGAAGGCGTGGGGTAAGAAATATGGTATTATACTGTAAACATGCAATAATATAATAGCACTTCATCTCAGCAAAATGGGACTGTGTCAGGTCTTGTAGTTAGGATGGTCTAATGAATGGGGTATTTGAGTAGGACTCAGGAGACCCCGATTCAATTCCTGGCTCAGCCCTAGCCTT
This sequence comes from Chrysemys picta bellii, assembly GCF_011386835.1. NCBI lineage: Eukaryota > Metazoa > Chordata > Testudines > Emydidae > Chrysemys > Chrysemys picta. The sequence goes on along the minus strand of NC_088804.1, from coordinate 33,371,564 downwards.
CACATGTGACCTGGTGACTTAATGTACCCTGTGCCTCAGTTTTCCTGTCAGTAAAATGAGGGAAATACTTCACTGGGGTGTTGTGCCGATAAAATTCATTAATGATTCTGAGGTGCTCAGATACTACAGAGATGAAGGCCATACAAACACCTAGATAGATTAGATTGATGGATCTTACCAGGAATTTATTTTGTAATATTACAGCAGCGCTAAGTCAACTCTCCATATCAATCAAACAGCAAGATACAAAATTATGCAAGTCCCAGACTATCCTTTTGTAAGTTTCCTCGTTAAGTTTCACAGTAGAGTTTTATCAAAACTGGGAAAGGGCCAAAAAACAATTGTTGTATATTAAAAGCGTGAATAGCGCAGCACATATAATATAATTCAGCTACTGGATAATTAGAAAGAGAGCAAGGGCATTCCTAAGTGACTGACTGTAATCCTGGTATAAATATTTTGGGAAAACACATGTTTATAAAGAATTTTACTGCCACATAAGGTTCAATGGTTTCTTCAATATATTGAAAGATGGATGCATACACTTCCTGATATGAGTCCTGGCCATGATTCAAGATAGCCATACAAAATTCTATTCTAGCTGTAGCCAAGAGATCTGATTCCATAATGTTGAGAATTCAAGGTGTTTATTAATATTCAGCTATAATGCATGCAGCATGTGTGTAAAAGAGCTTCATATTTTAGGCCATCTAATTCCACAAAGCTACATGCATAGTACACAGATAACCAAGTCTAAGGACCAACATTCTAGCATGAACATAAAGTACATGCAAGTTATTAACACTGATACCACAACAATAAAGTCACTTCCGTAGACATCACATCCACATTAGTAGTTTGCTAAGCCCTTTGATGATCCCAAACGATGGAACAGAGAACTATGGAGTGAGTAGCAATGATAGAGGAATTCTTGCATGTTGGCACATATCTGTTTTACATTAGTCCCTACCTGTTTCTAGACTGATGTACCGGCAGTTGAATACCCAGCCTTCCTCTCTGTTATTGATTTGGTAAAACCTTGCTCTCTTCCAGTAAAATGGGAATAGTTCTGCTTTCTAGAAACCATTTATTTAATTGTCTAAGGAAAATCAGCTTTGGTTATACCAGATCAGACCATAGGCCCATCCAGTCCAATAACCTGCATGAGTACTGCTCAATACTTGATGTAGCTTCAGAAGGGGAGGGAATAATTAATTGTTTTTTGTATTAAGAACCTCAGCCTGCATGCTTTGCTCTCTCCAGATTCCCACGGACTTCAATGGATGTTATAGGTGTCGAAAGAATGCAGGGATCCAGCCCCCAAAAACATCCAAGTCCAGAGTGCACAGCTTATCCTGAGAGGGTAGCATGCAAAGGAAGGCTTTCTATCAGCTTTGTACTAGTTCTGTCCCCCAGTGCAAGTCAGATTAACTGCAAAGGCCGTGCTAGGATCTGGGCCAAAACTGCTCAATGTTTTGCAGTGTTGTAGATGGGTGGAAAACTTGACTTCCATGATGTGAAGATGATCATCTTACACTGTGAAGCATTTATTACCCTTACCTTACCTTGCACAACTACAAATGTTATTAATCATCCAGTTTATGTTTAATGTTATGGGACAAGGGCAGATTAGCTTTTTTGGATTCAGTAGTCTCCTCCGTAACCTGTAAATTCAATTACAGCTTTTTCAGCCATTATATGTGCATACTTTCCTGCATTTCCCATAATAAAGTTCCTGTTCACTATTATGTGTTTGCATAAAAATTTAGAATGGGAATTCTTAAAGGGTTTCACTGGACTAAGGTATACTCCGTGTTCTTTCTTAGGGGAGGAAGGCTATTATTTGTAAGGCATTACCATTCTGTAAGAATAATCAGAAGCTATTCATAGGGCACAGGACTATTTTAACGAGTTTAGGCATTTCTATTATTCAGCTGACTAAATTCATCAGTCACCAGTGCAATTAAAAAGTGGTTTGACAGCCATTATTGGTTTTGCCAATATTCCTCATTTTATGCATAGTAACTATGTATCAATCCAGCAGAAATTTTCAGAATGCAAGAAGCTTTGTAAATTTGACTATTTGATGTCTCCAAGCAGTTGCCCAGTAAACTCTGAGCACTGTATAAATAATAATAGTGATTAATAATAATAAAGTTTCACACTAGGACCGCTTTCCTGTAATTTTCCTTTCACTATCCCATTCAATTAATTTAGTTAATCTTTCAGATTATATCTGTGTCTTCTCTGGATTTCAGACAGACATAGGCCTGCAATTAGTATAGATGCTGATGTTACACAAGATATTCTGATTTCTCAGAAGTAGCCAAATCGAACCTGGTTGGTCTATGTTTCTGCCTCTATTTTGTAGCATTTCTCTTATGTTCTCATTTGTTTTCTTTTGATAGCATAAGGAATATTTCATAGAACATCACTTTTGACCTTCCCCCTCCATCCTGAGTAAGAAATTCTCCTCAGATGAGACTGAAAGCAACTGATTGCTCCTAGTATGGCTACAATCCACATGCCACACCTTTTCCCTCTGTTGTATACACAGGAAAAACTGTCAGTGTTTCTGTAAATTGTGATGGCTTAGTCCAGGAAAACCGTATTTTGCACCTCATCTGGTCTAAATATGGAGTTTATGAGTGAATGTTGCTTTGCATTATGTGTTATAGATGCTTTATGTTTATTTAAGAACTCAGTTTTCAGGAATGTTTTCCAGACATGCGGTTTACCGCAATAGACAGTTGTTGATATTCTGATCCCAAGAGCATTAGAATATGTTTAGAAATTGCGACACTTTAAAAACCAGATGTTCTACATAAACTGCACAAAAAAGGGGAGGAGGGGAGGACAAATAGAACTGTTATTTGGCATTAAAATGGTCTGTTAAAGCAGAGGCAAACACATACCAAGTGAAATTTAAAAATGGTGACCTACCCCAAGCTGCTTCTCTTTTTGTAAGCTGCAAAGAACTGTTTTAACAAGAGATGGAAAACTCTGGAACCAAATACCCACCAAACTGTGGGGGAGTTCAGATCCAGATTCACATCTGAATGTTGGAGATGGCCCTCATATAATGGGTCATACCAGAACTGTAAATCTAAGCAATTCTGAAAGCATTTAGATTCAATTCAGAATCCAGCTTTGGCATTTGCGTTGCTCTCTGTTTTAGAAGTGCCCAACTGAGAATGAGTTTGCAAGGATCAAAGGCAGCCACAAAGCACTGTTTCCTGCTAGCACACCCTGACGGGCAAATCACCCCAAAGAGAACAAGGAGGTGCTGTGGAGAAGACAAAGCCACCCTATCCCCCTTCATACCAACGAGTGGAACTGGCTGCCAGGGAGGTGGGCATACGCTGCACCCTCCTACCAGGTGCTGTGGAGGACAAACTTCTTCAGTGTGCCCTGGGACCCTGGGAGGTGCACAGTTAGTTCCCCTGAGGATTGGTAGCACCAAACCACCTCCACTGCTGCCGAAGGTCAGTGTTGCAAAAACACAACCTGGCCATTAGTGTGGGATTCAGCCTACACAGCAGCTAGTGACATCTCAAAATGTATTACAAATCACCATCCTCCATTCAGTGTGATCCTAGTTCTTCCCCTGCACTTTGGATTTGCTTTCGCCAATTTTTAAAGAGAGAAGAAAAAAATAAAAAGTTAAAATTATCCTGCAGAACAGTAGCATTCACTATCTCCAAAGTGATGATCAGCTGTTCCAGGGTTTTTTTTTCCCTCTAGTGCCCCCTGTTCATTAGAGAATACACAACATGATAATCAGAGATGGGGCTCTGGGCCCTGAAAGGAAAAGCAAGAGCAACTGGCCCCCACTGACAAGAAAAGCCAGAAGCGAGGGCATTAGAGTAACCGTATATAAATGAGACTGCCTTGCTTTGCTTTGCAGCAACACCGCACAGTGATGGAATGATACGATTACTAACAAGGCTGGTGTAATTTGCAAATAACAAATGGCTGAAGCAATAAAGAATTGCCCAACGCCTGCAAAAGTACCGCAGGCTATGGTAACATTGTTGCACAGTGGAAGTAGCATTTCTAATATAGAGGCAATGCAGTAATTAACTGATTATTTGGTTTTGAAAAAATTAGAGTAACACTGTCAAGAGAACAATCGTATAAAACATGTACTTATCTCAGTTATTTAATAACATTCCAGATCATTAAAATATGTAACATGTAAATCTAAAAATTTGAATGTATTTTTCTCCATTTTCCACGTCGTTGAGTATGAACAGACCAGTTTCACTTTCTCATTGCCTGCACGAGAACCATGTTAGACTGTTTGGCCCAGATCCTCAAAGGTAGCTAGGAGCCTAACTGCCTTGTATTTGAATGGGAGTTGGGCACCTAAAATACCTTTGAGAATCTGGGCCTTTGGATCTCTTACACTGCAGGGAAAGCGTTATGTAGTTTAAAATTGGGTGTTCTGTAAAATTTTAAAATGTATGAAAATATTTCTATTCATGTTAGGAGTCTTAGAATTTTTAATATTAAAAAAGCCCTAAATTACCTGCTAGTCACCCTTCAAGACTGTTTTTAATTTCTAACTGCAATTGAGACCCACTACAATGTGTGGCTGCTAAGGAAATAAAATCTCGATGAAATCCTGGCCCTGTTGAATACGTACTTTATGCGGGGGGGTGGGGGGGGAGGCATAAACAAGGGAAAGAGGACAATGCTGGTGTTATTGTTATCACTCCTGCCACAACAGCCCCCTGAGGACATGGGCAGTTGGCACAAAACAAAGTAAATATCGGGTTGCACTAATTTGTACCAGGAGCTAGGTCAGCCCAATGGACCGCAAGCCTCCCTTAAATGTACCTAGAGCCTAGACTCACATTGCACATCTGCATTTATTTCAGTTCAATCCACTGCATGTAAACAGGCTGATCTATTATTTACTTGTTCTAAATGAAGGTAATTACTTTTTTTAAAAAACCCACATAGCGACTGAAGACCCAACCCTGCTCCCACTGAAGATAAACCTCCCATTGACTTTAGTGGCTGCAGGACCAGGTCCCTAGGCTAGCTTCAGAGGGTTAGCCCAGAGGCAAGACCTCCCCACTGACTCACCCTGCTGCATATGGGCACTTGAAAAGCCAGAAGCCAACTTTGAAACTCTCGCTAGTTCTCCTCTGCCTCACTGAAGACAATTTATGGAGGAAGTTCATGCGCATATTTATTTTGGTGCTAAAGAGTTTGCTGCCACACTTCAGACTGTGGGGTGTTGCCTGATCAGGTTTATTGTCTGCTTGAATGAATTACTGCCTATCTGAGTGAGCAATAGTTGAAATTAAAATGTGCCATTTGTCATGTTCGCACCAATCCAAAATGACGGCAAAACTCAAAATGTAATTCTTGCAAGCCCCTGGCTGCAGAGCTATCACATTTAGATTTCTACTGGTGGGGAAGAGGAGTGGGGAAATGGTCCCTTCAAAGACGTGCCTCTTCTTGAGTTATTACCAGTGACTATGACCCTAGCATTAGCTGGAAGATTGTGTATCACTGTGATATCCACCACTGATGAACCTGCTTTTAAATGCTATAGAAGAAGGTGGTGTGAGTAAGTGTGACAATGCGATTGGACAAGAGACTATTCTCTATGTTAAAAATAAAGACTTCTCTGAAACTTTTCAATGTGACTTTTTCCTATTTCTTGAGCCTATTGTTAGAGTTTGGGCGTACGGTTAGGGATTTGGTTGAGGTTGGTTTTGATCACTTTGTCACTCAGTCTAGAAAGATGGTGTTGATATTTTTAAATGTTTTTTAATGACAGTATGTGCTTTTTTATCCATAATTTAAAAAATAAATTAAAGCAGAATTTCAGCACTAACCTGAAGTCAGGAGTCTAAGGTTTGTAAAATACAGCAAACTGAGCCAGTATTTTTGTGCTCAGCTCAGAGCTGTTCTTCATTGCTTATCATGTCATCCTTTCATATCCTCTGAGATATCCCAGGGATTGTGTCACATTTTAACCTAAAACTTGTAGGCTACAGCTGCCTATGGTATGTTTATCGGAACAATGAAAACACAGCAATATATGCAATATGCTGCTCCCCCACACTCCTCTCAAAACCTTTCCTGGCTCATCTAGGGCTTTCGTGCTTTTCTGGATAATATAAATCTCCTAAAGTAAGAGAGAGAAAAAGCTTTTTGTCTGCTATTTCCTTCACAGAATATGGCAAATATAATATTGTCTGTGGTTTTTGATTTCCATGTTCTGAAAGAAAAGAGAATTGTCAAGCAAGAACCAAAGGTGAAAAAACAGAAATCATAGATAACACCTTAGAGTCCACTTCATGGAAGATATTTCAGCATAGGTGTGATTGATTTACTGATTGAGGGATGTTGTATATGTCTGTGCCTGTGCATACAAAACTGTGTAAATACCAAGGGAGGGACCACCAACCAATAAATTCTGGTTCTAGCCTATTTAGCAAGCGAGGTATGATGTGATCACATTTGCATCATGATTAGAGATGGACCAGAACTCAAACTCCAGATCCAATTAGCCTGTATTTGGAGAAAAGTTCAGATGCTGAGCTTGATCTGAAATTTGTGATTCTGGTCTCCTTTTCTCATCAGTCATTGTGGGACTTCGAATCTGAACAATCCCAAATTTGTGGAAAGTTTGGGTTCAGATCCAAACTTCGCAACCCAAGTCCATCTATGGTTGAGGTAGAGTGACCAGATGTCCCAATTTTATAGGGACAGTCCCAATATTTGGGGCTTTTTCTTATAGGCATCTATTACCCCCCACTCCCTGTCCTGATTTTTCACACTTGCTATCTGGTCACCCTATCATGAGGTCAGACTGGAGGAGCCAACAAGCTGGGAGTCCACGCTTAGCTGCCAACCTTGCAGCACAATACCAAGTTTGCTGAACCTGAGAACTCTACAAGTTTTTGCGTTCATTTGCTAGACTTGAACAGACTTAATCTGGGAAAACTTGAAATGATCACTCTAGTACATATCTTATAGTATTGCCAACCTTGAGCATTCACAAATCATGAGTCAGACACCTCCCCCTCCCAAATCATCACATTGGCTTAAAACCATGAGTGTTTTTTAAAAAATATAATACATTTTTACTTTTTTTTCTTTCTCTTCAGTTTTTTCAGACTTTAGGGTATATTCGGCTCATGTTTTCAAGGTTTTTCTTCGCAGCCATGAGGGCTAGACATATTTTCTATGTCTACACAGGAAAAGAACCCATGGCTGGCCCTTGCCAGCCGACTCAGCCCCATGGTGCTTGGCTGCAGGGTTGTTTCATTGCTGTGTAGACTTCCAGGCTGAGGCTGAAGCCTGAGCTTTTGAGACACTCCCACCCCCTAGGGTCCTAGAGTCTGGGCTCCAACCTGAGCCCAGAAATCTACACAGCAATTAAACAACCCGAGTCCCATGAGCCCAAGTCAGCTGGCACAGGCTAGCCATGGGTTCTCTTTGTTGTGTAGACACACCTTATGGGTTATTTTTTAAATGAAAGCTGAGATCCTTATGTAATCACTTGACTCCAGGACCTGGTGCTTTAAGAAAACCCTCAAATATTACGATACGATAAAATCATAATAATTAGCAACACTGTATTAAAGTAAAAGAGTTACAAGTCTGATTAAAGTGATAGAACTACCAGTGGGAGACACCATTTTTGACCTCATCACTAGAAAGCCCCACATCATCCTAACTGGCACCAGCCTCAACAGAAAGTCTGATAGTGGAATGACTGAATTATCCTCTGACTCCTACAGATGGTCCTTCCAGGCCAGGGTTGAGGCATACTGGTGGAACAGCATGAGAGCCTTCACTATCATGACAGATGTATTATGGATATTGATACATAGAGGATTTTAGTCTCTTAAGCTTTAAATTCATGTTAAACTTTAAAAGAGCGTTTGAACATACCTGATCCACTATTTTAAAGTTCCAGTTTCTTGAAATCATAGTAGGAGGTTACTTAGAAAGAAGCCTTCTTGATTTCTCACCTTTTCACTCCAGATGAAAATAAACTCTTGTTTCTCTACAGAGTGAAGCTGGGTTATCGTGCAGTAGCATTCAATCCCCATGCGGAATCACTTGCTGAACATGTGTTAGTGGTTTTGTGTCATGCACTATGAACTGGGAAGTAAGCTGAGCTCACCCAGCCTATTTCATTTATGGCTTCACACAAGTAAATAAGCATATTTTTCAGCTACTCGTGACAGGAATGGCTTGCAAATTGCACTCTCCAGTGCATGGGAGGTTAAAGGTTAAGCTTGTCAACAGGTCAGGCTACAGTGCTAATTCACCTCACTAATGAGTCCCAAGCAGCCCGTAACATGTGTTTGTGGCTGATGTGTTTGTATAGTGTATAAATAAAATGAAAACCGTATGACAGAGGTTAGGTCTCTTAAACGGTTGTCACACTGGCTTGGGTAACTTTCTTACTGTTAGCCAAAAATCTGGTGGTATTTTTGTATGAATTTTATTGACGTGGTGAACAAAGTTGAGTAATTTTGTAGCTATGGTACGCAGCTAGCAGCCCTAGCAATGTGCTGTCTGTTTCTCACTGAAATGTCATTAACTAGGTTCAGCTTCCAGTGGTGGGGGCCTCCTCCAAACTAGTGGATGGTCTGTCTCTGAGAGAGCGGACCTAGACACGTGACAGCCATTTCACTCTTCATGGATGTTAAGTATTTATGTTCAGTCTCCTGCTGCTGAATTTGCTTTCAGAGTTTTGCGCAAACTAATTGCCTGCACAAAATTGGCTGTGCATGCACAAGTCAGGTAGCCGAATGAAAGCCCAATTACCCCCAGTTGAAACTATGGGGTTTTAGGTGTGCAAAGCACCCAACTTAGTCAATATAATGAACTGCACACACAAACTGCAGTGGACAACTCAGTGGCCACTTTTGAGCTGTGTATAAATTTGGCCCTGAATGTTCACATCATATTTTTACAGGAAAGTATGAATCAAAGTGAGTTCAGTTTTGGCTTGCTCCACCCACGTGCATGATGCACTTGTTATGTACCACCTATATGATGAGGCAAGTGCCAATTAATTCACATGGGGCAGGGAGGTGGTCCTGTGATGTACTAGTATGCTATTGATTTACTACGTTAATATCCAAAGGCCACAATCATAGTCAGATTCCCATTCTGCGAGGCACTGGTCAAACATATAGGAAGCATGCATGAGATTAGGCACTTATTGGCACTGGCTCTAACAGCAAGGGCTTTGCAGAGTGGATGCCTTCATATGGTGGAAGATTAATTGTATAGTGGCTGAGATGTGCATATGACTATTATGGCTGTGTTTTAACTATACTACCCCTTCCTGATTAGCACATGATCAGCCACTGTACCTTAATATACCCATGAAACATATGACAACCTATGTATGTGAAAGGTGAGTGCACATTTTGAACGTAATTACCTCTGGGCTCTCAAGTAAATGCCCTACTTCTTGCATCTCAAAACTACTTCAAGTTATTTATTCAATGTGTGAGCCATATTACAGGACATCATGGGCTAGTTATTATAGAGCTATCAGAAATAGGCACAATCCCCAGAATAATGAGGCAGAGACAAGTCCTAAAAGCAAAAGGACCTCTCGCTCTCTGTTTTCCTCTCCCCAAGAGTCAGGCAGAATAGACTCACTCCTGAACTTTCAGAAAATACTTTTTTGAGACAGGAGTCCATCCCTTATGGAAGGAGTCACAGCTTTTAGAGGCTGCGCATATTAAGGAACGCTCTTTCATGTAGCTAGCTTGGTAACTCTGTTGTAGTACTGTAGTAACTTCAGTCTCTGGAATGTGAGTGCATTTTGAGAGAAGACTTCGGCAGATAGTAGGACGCATAGCACACAGAGGAGAGGGTTCTGTGTGTACAAACCAGTTTGCAAGAAATATTTTGAAAATCCTCCATTTCAGCTCTTCTGGTTCCCCTGAAAAGTAAGTGGTTCCCCCATCTTTGGAAACATTCTCCACGGGGTTGGCAATATTGCTCAGATTTAACATTTACTATGAACTATGCTTACATTTCAGTAGCATTTTATTAATATTTTTCATAAGTATAAGCTAAAGTAGTTACTTTCCACATGGGTCACAGAGAGTTCAGTAAATGCTGATAGACTGTATTCTGTATTAATGGTGCTAAGCTAACGGCCTCACGGTGCTGCCAGAGTTCTTTATTTAAAGAAATAGCACCGTATTTCACAAGAAAATATTTTTTAAAGCTTTCCCCACTGATAATTTGTCTAAAGAGAGACAGGTCTAATTATTTATATTGAATCTGGAAAGCTCAGTATTGGATGTGTTCAATAAGGAACATGCTTTATTTGAATATATATTTGGAGCTGTGTGAATACCTGGATGATGATTATTTATTTATTTAATTGAATATCAGCAATTAGCTTATTTAGCTGATTATTGAATTTTATACATGATTCTGCAAAAGAAACTGAAGAAATTATAAGGACTAGCCCATGCCTATGAGTAAGGGACAGCGTACAAGCTGCATCACCTCGGGAGTATCCCTGGGAGGGATGATGATTCGTAGTCATAATTCCCTCTGTTTTCCCCTTCCTCCAGGGGGCAGTAATTTGCCACTGCTTATATCAGCTCTGAGTTGTTCAGGACCACAAGTGAATGTGGTTACAATGAGGCTCCACTCTGTTCCCTGACCATATGCTGCTGGAGGCAGGGCAGACAGTAGGCATACAACATCCATCCTTTTCTACCCATCTGGGAACCTGGGTAGCTCATGTTTGGGGGTAATGGATGTTCTTACTCCCTTGCCTGGGTGATTCGAGTCACCATCCTTAAAAGAGGGAGTTATTCAAAATCCACAGTGTTGTTATTTTGAAAAAATCTGTTTCAGTTATAACCTCAGTTCTTATTAAAACCATAAACTTCGAATGACCCAAAAGTAAAATAACTTGAAAAGTGAGGCCTATAAAACAATGAAAGAACAATTAGGGCCCTGTCTCATCACAGCAACCCATTGCTATCAATGAAGTTACACTGTGACATCACCCCAGAGTATCTCTTTGCAGGGAAGCTGTCTAAGCAGCAATGCCCCCCTCGGTGCCCCACTTAAAATTAGTAGAGATTTACATTTTAAAAATATAGGGGGAAAATTATTTTAAAATAAAATCCTAAAGAGAAGACAAAAAACCCCTCTGCTCCTTACATGCCTTCTGCCTGCTCAGTGATGGAACAATTTATGGAGCTAACAAAAATCTTCCCATTAAAATGTAAAGACCGTGACAGTAAAATGTGTAATACCCAGCGAAACAGAATGACTCCTTCAGTTCTGACTATTTGGTTTAGTAGGGTACTTAACAACAACCGCAGAGCTGTACACAAATTTCAAGACCTATATGTACCATTTACTCCTCTACATTATAGAAGCTATTCAATCAATTAAGGGCTTGATCATCTAGTCCTTGTGCCAGCAACACTCTGATGGGAGGCGGAAGTTATGCCACCGTAAGGACTGTAGGAGCAAGCTCATAAGTGGTAAATAGCAATAAAAAAGTGATGGGAAAGATGCAAGAAAAACATCTCTATAGATTTAACTGCCAGATTTTCAGCTGGTGTAAACTGGCAAAGCTCCAGAGACTTACAGGGAGCTCTGCCAATTTACACCAGCTGTGGATCTGGCCCGTATAGATTTCCTTAAGACTGTTAAATAAAATTATCCTGACCCTCACTTAACACGTATAAGAAAGTAATTAGGGCCCCTCAATTCTGCAAAGCACTTAAGTTCCTCCTTAACTTTAAACATGTGACTAGTCTCCCGAAGCCATATAACTTCGTTAGACTGAAGTCAGGGGCACTATTCACATGCTTAAAATTAAGCATGTGATTATGTGCTGTGCTAAATTAGGGCCCAATAGCATGTACATGTAGGTAGGGGAGGTAATATTTTTTACTGGGGCAACTTCTGTTTGTGGAAGAGACGCACTTACAGAGAGCTCTTTTTCAGGTCTACCTTGCCTCTCTAATATCCTGGGACCAACACAGCTACAATACTGCAAATCCCAATATAAGTAGTGTTTATGTGGAACCTTCAGCAATTGTTTCACTTCAAAGAAGATCTTTTATCTACTGTTAAATAAGGGATGGATGCTGGAGTAGAGTCAACACTCCAGTTCTGTATTTATTTTGTTTAAATTTTGTATATTCTTTGCTTAAAAAACAACCCAAACCCTCTTTCTCCTATCTAAGCGGTGATAGCCGATTACACTCTGACCCTACAGTGATTTCCCAGGCAATAGATTATGAAAATCATGTTTAGCAAAATGACAAATTTAAATATCGTTTTATAGGAATGATATTAAAGAGAAGCTGTAGCTGGCTACATTCAAATTTAGTCTTATCATGGTGTGATTTGATCAAAGAAGCAAACCCTAATGTTCGGTAATGATCTGTTGGAACTTTATAGAGAAGCTGTTATGTAGGCTGGAGGAACAGGACTGTCATAATAAAATGTACATTTTCAAAACTCAGGCTAAAAATTGCAGAATTCTTTAAAAATAACTATAGCCTTAAGGTTGTTGGCCACAATGTTTGCAAATACATTAAAACCGCTATGAAAATATACCAGGTCATAGTAAGATAGGGACAAAGGGAAACAACTGAAAAATAGATATAATAATTATTCTGAGAGTAAAAACAACTAGAGAATCTGTTTGATCCCATAGATCAGGCCACTCTGAGGAACCGCATTGCTCAATAAACCCAATTGGTGGGATTTTCAAACTTCACGCCCATTTCGGCCATGGGAGTGATAGCATTAACTTCAGTGGGACCGAGGGTAGGCCATTGCTTGGGAGCTTCTGGATGTCCAGAGTAGGAGAAGGTTGGTCCCGTAGCTAACATGCAAGACCGAGAGTCAAGAGATACTGGCTCTATTCCTTGCTCATTCACAGATTCACTGAGGCTATGTTGACCTTCAATCAAAGACCCGTGGCAATGAGTCTCAGAGTCCAGGTCAATTGACTCAAGCTGCGGGCCTAAAAGTAGCGGTGTAAATGTTCTGACTCGGGCAATAGTCCAGGGTCTGTCTACACTGCAGCAGAACACCCATGGCTGGGCCCGTGTCAGCTGACTTGTGCTCATGCTCAGAGCTATACAACTGCATTGTGGATGTTTGGGCTCAGGTTGGAGCCTGGGGTACAGGGGAGCCCCCCCTCCAACCTCATGGACAGCACACAGAGCATTTTAAAGAAATGACTGGATATGATTAGAAGCATAGTCAATAGAATCTGATAAATTCACAAGGTTTTAATCAGAAGCTTTTCTTGTCTGTGACAACCTAGCCAAGGTGAAGGAAAAAAACAACTGCTTAATTATGGTCCCTTCTATTTTTCTCCCATCCCTTCCACTACAGTCTATATTGCTAGTGCTAAAAGACCGGTCTTGGTAAGCTCTAACACCTCCTTTAAGCACATGAAAGTGTGAGGAATACTGTGCATTGACACCATATAATTCTAGGCGTAGCAGTTCTCCGATAGATTGGTATGCTTTTGTCAACAAACTATTGATACCACTGCAGCTCCATTTCACACATGAAAATGATAATTCTAGTTATAAATATTTTTCATAATTCCAAATGTGTATTATTAGCAACAAAATTGAAGATAGTGTCATAAATTATACTTTTTAAAAATAAAACCTAAATAATTAAATATCTATAAGTGCTGTGCCTTGATCCAATTTTAACGGGCATCGTGGCAGACTTTTTTGTGAAGTGCCGGCTCTGATTGCACTCCCTGCCGGGCAAACCTGCACATGCCACTTAGTCTGTGGCATCACATTCAGACTCCAGGCTACAAGGATCTTCCTCAGGGGGTTGCAGATACCATGAGGGATTTCTGATAGATTAGCAGCCAGAATTTGAACTTTTCCTCTTACCTAGTTTTTAATAAAGCTGTACGGGTTTCTTGAATTGCTTTCGGTCTCTAATGCTTCTTTGCTTTCTCTTTGTGCAGCTTTTCCTAGAGACTTCTTGAAAAGTCTTGGTAAGACTGGTTCTCCTCTCAGCAAAGCTCCAGCATAAGGGAAAAGTTCCCAACAGCAATCATGAGATCCAAATGTGCCCAAGTCTGGTAAATAGAATTGTAGTCACTTTGAAACTTGTCACCCACCTTCTGTGCAAGCAAATGTGAGGGCTTGTCTTCATTACCAGGGTAAGTTGACCTAAGATATGCTACATGAATAATGTAACTGGAGTTTACTTACCCCGGTGTCTTCACTGCGCTGCGTTGACGGGAAACACTATCCCATTGACTTAGGTTACTCTTCTCGGGGAGCTGGAGTACCAGGGAGGACCCTGGTACTGAACAGCACTCTACTGTTTATTTAGCAGATCTTCACTAGACTTGCTAAATGAACACCTGCTGCATTGATTGCAGCAGTGTTAATCTCATCGTATTGAAGATCAACCCTAAGAGGACTTCCTCTCTCTCGGTTCCCAGTAGTGGAGAAAACTGTTGTACAGCTACACCAGGGGTCGGCAACGTTCGGCACGCGGCTCGCTAGGGTAAGCACCCTAGCGGGCCGAGCCAGTTTATTTACCTGCTGACGTGGCAGGTTCGGCCGATCGCGGCCCCCACTCGCCGCAGTTCGCCGTCCCGGGCCAATGGGGGCGGCGGGAAGCTGCGGTCAGCACATCGCTCGCCCGCGCCGCTTCTCGCCGCCCCTATCGGCGAACCGCGGCAAGTGGGGGCCGCGATCGGCCGAACCTGTTGTTTAGAAAGAACTTGTCCTCAAGCTCAAAGCAGCATCTTTTGAGTTCACAGGAGACCAAGGCAAAGCGTCACCACTTTCCAGTGCTCTGTGTCTATAAGTATGTCAATCTGCTAGGGAAGTTATTCAATGTTATTGAATATGCATGCAATTCCAATTGTTGTATGTAACAGTCTTGCTGATGAACTGTACATGCAGCAGCATCAACAGAAGAAAATGAAATTCAAACTCAGAAAATTCAGCTCCAAACCCATTAAGCTTAGGGCCTGATTCAAAGCTCATCAAAGTCAATACTTGTGCACAGAATCGTTAGTGTAGTTGGAAACCATCTCAGTTGGTGGACAGTGTCCATGTAACTATTGCCACAGGTTTGGACTAGATATACTACAATATGATCATTTTTATTCTGTGACTCTGCTGATTTACATGTTAGTGTGAAAAATGTCATCTCTGGCTGGTGATTCTGCATTGCTTAAAACTCTACACTTCTTGGGAAAGAGATGGATAGGATCTGCCCTTTTTTCTTGCTTGAAAAGTCAATTGTATGAATTGTAGAGCAGTGTATTTTTATGCAAAAAACCTTCCAATATTTCCATGGTTTCCCTTTTGCTATTATGACAAGATTTTCCCCTGCAACTGAACAATAAATGTTTCATAAACAGCTCCTTCCATCTGTGAGAGAACCTTGAAAATTGATTATTTTTGTTTGTTTCTTTTACTCTCCAAATGTTTCTGCCATTATAAGGCAACCAGTTATTTTGCTAGGAAGGAATGTGAAGAATTAGAAAAGTTGAAAGCGATTAAGGCTCTGTTCTTCTAAAACAGAACCACTCCGTTCAGCCTGTGCAGAGCTAGCATCACAAGACACTCGGAAGCCTTGAAAACAAATCATTTTCTAACCCCATGAGGTGGTATTTGCATTAGCAGAGAAGAAATGATATAACAGAGACTATTTTCTTCATATTTAAAGGTCCCTGTGGTTAATACTTATTCTATGTAGATGTTTATTTTTGGATACTTAGATTGTTTCTAGGAAGGCCACCAAAAGTTCAGAGTTATGGAGAAAGGTCACATTGTATTTATGGTATAAAAAAGGTGCCAAATAGGCCTGCCACCGTTTTTTTTATTTAAAGAGAGAGAGAATTTTCCACTTGTGCACATACAGTACTGTTGTAGCAGCATAATAAAAATGCTCGTCCAGTCATTGTCTAAATAGAAACAGATTTAACCTTGGCGTTATGACTTGGATAACTAGGTAGTGCATGTTTTCAATATGGTTTCACTTTGCTTTACAAGGAGAATTGTAACTTCACACAACTGTCTTATGTGGAGAGACCTGTTGTTTTGATGCCCTTTGCTTATATGTAAAATGATGGAAATATGAGGGGGGGGGAACAGTGTGGCCTTCCTTATAGGTAACTATTCAACATTCACACAGTGAATTTATTCTTCCTGTAAAGACCTCTGAATATAAACAGAGTTGTGTCATTTGGCTCTAATGACAGTGCCCCTTTCTTTTGTCACTGCTGAAAAGAAGGTCAACAACTTTTAAAAATCTCTATCCTTAAAATATCTGAATACAGCTCAGATTCCCTTACAATCAGGGGTGCTGGAACAATTTTTATAGTGGGGGCGCTGAGAGCCATTGAACCAAATGGTAAACCCTGGATACGATGGAAGCCATTTCAAGCCAGGGAATGTGACAGCAACCCCAGCACCCCTAGTTCCAGCACCTATGCTTACAATACATTCTTCCACTAAAGGCCTAATCCAAAACGAGTGAAAAGACTTCCATTGTCTTAAGTGAGCTTTGGATCAGGCTTTTGTTATCTAAAAAAACCTTGAAGTGTTTCTTCAGAAGGGGGAAAAAACGATGATAAAGGGTGAGGCCTGAAGATCTGAGGGAAAAGATGGGCTACTGTGTTTGTATATCAGGAAATGACCCATTATTCACAGTTTGCTCCATTTCCTTAGATGAGGGTCGCACTCTCAGCGAGGGGCAGAGAGATTACAACAATATTAATGGCATTTGTAACATTCCATGGTTATTTATCATACTGAGTCTTTTTTTTTCTTTTTTTTTTTTTTAGGTTTCCACAAATAGAGTGTGTTTATCTGGTTGATATGAATGTTGCAGTCTGAAATACTTGTACTTGAGCAAATGGCAAAATGGTCATCTCTTTGCAAGTCACAAAGGTTGATCCAGTGGTTAGGATAGTAGTTTGGGATTAGGAAGATCTGGGTTCATTTCCCAGTTCTACTACTTTCTATATGACCGGGGGGGGGAGGGGGAGTATTCAGATACTATGTAATGAGGGCCATACAGTAACTTAGATCCCGGAGCAACATCCATCAAAGTGGAGCTTGTCTCTCTCCCCAGCAGAGGTTGGTCCAATATAAAATAGCTCACCAATCTGGTCTCTCTAATATTCTGGGACCAACCTGGCTACAACAAGACTGCATACATTTTTAGTTCTACACATTTTGAGTTGCAGGAATCAGCAGATATGACTTTGCTTCCTATCATTTGGGAGCTAAACATGACAACAGCCCCAAACCACACTTCAGTGTTCATTTTGCTTATTAAAGGCTCCTAACAAGTTTCTGCAATGATGCTATCTGTAAAACTGTGCGAGCTTTCCAATCTGTAAGTGGATTGGGTTTCAAAGAGCTAAATGAAAATGGGCAATAAATATTAGTGTTAGCTAGGTCATATAGAGCAAAGTGACAAGGAGACTGAAAGACCTTCTGGCAAAACTAGAGCTAACAAATACGAAATGCATCCACTAAATCTTCTGGTTGGTTTTTCAAAAACAGTGCAAAGTTCCTCAGTCCCTTTAATTATTTTAAAAGCAAGTTAAAATGGAGGACCAGGAACGGTGCACTGGTCTGAGCACCGATGATAAGCCAGGTAGTCCTGAATTCTAATCCTGACTTTGCCATGTAAGTGCTCTGTAACCTGAAGCAATTTACTTTACTCTTCTGGGCTAAGTTTCTTCTTTAAAAGGGGGATAATAATAGTTACCTACCTTATAGAAAGCATGAGTATTAGTGTATGCCAGTTTGTACAGTCCTTTGGAGTTACATGGACACATTTTTAGAAGGGTGGTCTCCCAATTGTGGGACAAAATTTGCTCCTGATTTTTTTAAATTGAATCTTACATATGAATCTGAGTGCTTGCACCACTAGATACTTGTATGCAGGAGCAAATCAAGTGACTACAATTGCAGTAACTCATATTTGTGCCTGTATTTCCATTTGCTGGAAGAAAAAAAATGTAGATACCCTGGAAAGTGTCTATGTTCAAGTAGGGAGTATGAAAAATCTGCTACATGAAGCGCTAAGTAATATTAAATGATAGCTTGACTTCTTTTATAGTATTTTTAAGGGTTCATTTTTGCTCAGTCAAAAATATTAACCAGCAACACGGCAGGTTATAGCCATTTAGTCTCTTAATTATTTTTTCTAGTCCTTTTCTCATAATATATAATTATGACAGTCTCCTATGTAAATTATTTTCTCCTTTACTGCCTCTCTCTCTTCCTGCTGCATGTTGCCACAGAGAAGCCACACAGTCCTTATTTATGACCTGCCATGAAGGCAGCCCTCATAGTGAGAGCTCTGTGAATGTGAGATGTTCTTGCCTGCCTCTGCAAACCCGAGGCAAATGCATCTACACCCACCATATTCCCAAAGGCCTCTGCTCTAGCCAGAAGAAGAATATATCTTGTCCCTACACTAACTTCTGCCTCTCTCTTGGGAAAAGCAAATGTTTGTGCCCACTTTTAAACCTGAAACAATGGAGAATGTTTTCTTTTCCTATTAAGAATAATGTTAAAACTGGATTTTACTCATTTGTTAGCCTATTTTGCAAGCCGTAGCTGTAGGGACCTTGTACGTGATGACTGAATAATGCTGTGTCAGAAGCATAGCCATAAGGAGTCAAAGAGACGCACTCAGGGCTGGGGAAGGGAACATGATGAGTAAAGGTCTTTGGTCAACCAAAAAGAAAAAAAGTTGCACCTTACCAGAAATAAACCCTGAAGGTAACAGTCGTTGTCTACTCCTGCAAAGACAGTCAGTTTCTTTGAAGGAGTTGGGTGTGGGGCCTCAAGGTGTTCCCCAAGACTGAGAAAAGCATTATGGCAGCTTGGAAGAGTCATCAATCTTTCCCTAGTGACTAAAAAAGTATTTTTTGGAAAATTAATGGTTGGCACAGTTCCAATCCCTGGCTGCATATTCAGAACTCAGATACCACAGTGATGGGTGTAGAAGAGAATAGAAATCCTTAGCCACACAGTGCTATTTCATTAGTACTGTATAAGAAAGACAAGCATATACATTATCCCTGGAAAAATTCTAGTCCAGGACCAGGCTGACTTGGAGAAGCAGCGTGGAAAATTAAACAATATGCAGTTTGAACCATCCCCACCCAACACACGCAGATGCAGCTTGCCTCCTTCACACTAAATCCAAGCCGCTACAGCTGGTGAGCATTCCAGCATCTGGGGAGTTGAAGGCACCTGCCATGCTGCAGTATGCCAAGTACACTCTACAGTTCTATTGACTTCAGCGGACTATTAATTCACAACAGGTGCCAGCAAAGAAAGGGTCAATATGAGAACACTGGTGAATATTTATTAACCAGCTTTAGAAATGGATATGGAAAGCTATTGTAGAACTCATTTAAAACAGACTTGGGTACCTGTTTGTGTACCATTCAAAATGAACAAAGTTCTCCGTTGCTATTCCTGCTAAAATCTCTTAATATGTACTGCAAATAGTATAATTATACTTTTCACTTCTATATGCCTTTGCATCCAGGTATCTTAAAGCATTTTAAACAATTATAACCACACACCAGCTAGGCAATTCCCCTTTGGCAGATGGGAGCACTCTCACTTCCCAAGTATAGTCCGTGGGATTTAAGGACACTCTGCACATCACAGTGCATGGTAGGATCGAGCCTGTTGTGACTTGGCAAAGGACACATAATTGAGTGGCTGAGCTAGAAATAGAAGCCAAGATTCCCACTCTCTTGATTATTAGATTTAATTATTATTATTAGACATGGCTCTTGAGGTGAGCACTGCTGCATATGGAAGAATTTGAGTGTGTACTGGATAGTTCTGCACTGAGGATAAGGTGGCCAGAATGCAGACTGGAAAGAATTTTTGCTCTGAGGTTTTGGAACCTAAATTATGGGCCTAGCAGTAAAGTTCAGTAGTCTCTAAAACTGTAAAAAAAAAAAAAGTGTGAACCTGAATAATGAACTCCAGGTTTTCAAAACTACAGTTTTGCATGTGTGCAGTCTCCCCCGTGCAAGAATGCAAGCCAGGACTGACATATGCACCTGTGAAAATCTGGGCTGTAAAGGTTGACTTTTAATCCAAGCAAAGAAGCTTCCATAGGACTTTTTATTGTCTCTGTAGTTAGAAAAGAGCTATGAATAACTTTTCCCAGGTATTTGGACAGGTTGCATCCTTGAGGGGAGCATCACTTCTTTCATGTTCCTTTATAATTTGTGCTGTCTTAAGCCTTCATCATGAATGTGTTGGGTGAATATTATGACTGTTCTAAATGTATCTTTCCCACAGCGATGTTGGGTACCAGGCTCCAGTCTTCTTAGCATATGCACAACATGCCTCAGGTGGCACGTGATCAGGATTCACATCGAATTTGGTCCACAGGTTGGATCATTAGCTTCCCGGGCCCAGGTCAGGAACTGACAGGGAATGTGACATGAATGCTAATCCATGCCCCCTGTCAGGCTCCAGTATTGTAATATAAATATTATAGTTATTTAGTTACTGATATGGAAATAACACAGTGGCTTCATTCGTGACTCCTAAATATATTGTCACTTTCTCTGTCCTGTGTAAAAGTAATCTCCAATGGCCCTTGGACATATGAATTCCAAATATATTCTCATACTCCGTATAGATGTACTGATGACACTCAAACAGTTTGGCTAGAGAAAATCTGAAACAGCAGATCTAAATGACAGAGAACAAATCTTTGGAAGGAAGCATAATAATCCAATGACCTCTTTGGGGCATAAGAAAATTAATAAACAGGGAAATGTCATCCAGGCCAATGTGCATGCCCATCCAGCCCTTACTCCTATCCATCACTGATTAAAAATGAATTAGGAAATGGCAGGCAGAGAGTTTTCTGGTTAAAACCCAGAACTTGACTTCAGGAACCATAGGGTTTATTTCTAGGCGCTGCTACAGGCTTCTTCTGAGTGTTTGGGCAAATCACGTAGGCCAACAGTTTCAAGCCTGCATGACTAAATGTAGGTTCTTAATTGCATACTTAGGGACCTAAATAGAAGTGGATAGATCTCCAATGGGAGCTGGTTTGTTTGTTTCCCACAGCGCCTCTGAAAATTAGGCCACTTTGATTTAGAAGCCAAAGTACAGAATTAGGAGCCCCACTTTAGGTAGCCATGTTTGAAAACATTAGCCTGTATGTCTCCTCACTTCCACTTCCTCCTCTATAAAATGGTGATAATACTCTTCTGCCTAAGAGAGGTGTCGCATTTGGCTGAATTCATTAATGCTTTTAAAATACTTTGAGCAAGAAGGTGAAAAGTAATTGTTTGGGCCTGAGTGCCTTCTCCCATGACAGAGAGTATTCAAGGAAGGAAATCTAGGTAAGCTTCCAGGATGGAGTTCCACTAAGTTCTTCCAACAAGAGTATCCCCTTCCTCCCCACACCAGGGGGAGAAGCAGGAGTTCCTCCCCACACCAGCAGGAGTTCCTCCCCAAAAGCTACACATACACTCTGGGGCCTGCTAAAAGCCATGAGTTCAGGCTGTATAGACATTGCTAAGTACTACCCACAGGGCTTGAGTATCTCCTCTCAACACTCCCCTAGGCCTACTCACTCCACTAGGCCTACTTCCATGAAGTGGATGGTTCTACTGTTTGCAACTGATCTTCCTTCTGCTCCCCACCGCTAGCACATTCCCCTCTGCGTGGGACAGAGAAAACCTGCAGATGAATTTCAGAGGGGATGACTGAACTGATTATTACTAGTTTTGATTAGACCTCTGGACACTGGCTGGCAAATTCCAGCAGGAAAACAGCGCAATATGAAAAGATCCCCTCTATCTCCAGTCCCATGTGCCAGATCATCCCTAAGATAATAACAAAACTAAGACAAATCTTTTCCATTATGTCAAAAAAGAAAAGAGTTACCTGGGATTGGGACATCTAAATTCAAGCAAACTGCTGAGTATCCATTTTGTTCAAAAAAACTTCCTCCTTATTTTTCCAGCCATATGGATTTGCCAGCTCACTGCATCATTCCATGTTTATACTATAGCATATCTTCAGCAGCTGTCCATATCTCATAATGCTACAGTATCTCTCATGTGCTGATTACCAAGCCACAATAGATTGATATCATGTCCAAAAGAGCCCTGATATCCAGTCGTAGTCCAACTGTAAACTTTTGAGGAGGAAAAGAGAGCACTAGAAACACTCCTAAACATGTCTGTTTCAGCCATAGTAGTGTCATATTGCTGTTAATTCTCAGCCAATGTTTGGCCTTTAATCAGGCACAATGTACATTTTATTGCCAAATGTAACTATGCTCTTTTTTCTTTGCTAACCTGTGAATCACAAATTAACCTCATGAGTTTAATTTGGGAATCTGATGTCCTAAGAGGTTATTATTTGGCAATGAGAAAGTTAAATGAAGACAGGAAATTTTCAGGGGTTGTCCTTGATTTGTATTAAAATTCTTCTTTCCCTCAGTTTGGGTTTGCATCTTCATTGATCTATTCAGCCCTTCAGGATTTAATATATACTTGGTATGGAGGGAAACTATAATCTGGGAACATATTCTGTCTGTGTGCATGATCTTCTTCAATACCATGCTCCTGCCACACTTGTATCCTTGATCCTACTATCTTTAAAAAGACTTCCCCTGGATATTCAAAAGATTAATCAGAAGTGGGTTTAAATTGTTCAGACAGGCAAATCCAATAAATGTTGGTTCCTTACTACCTATGCTGCACATTAAGAAGGATGAACTGTTGTGTGCGCGTGCACACATACACACACACACGAAGAAGAAGAAGAAAAGGCCCAAACCTTTGCTCCAAGCTCAAATCAAACTTTTTTTGGGGGGGGGAGAGGACACATCTGAAAAAGTTCACTTATTCATTACCTGGTTTGTTGATTTCATTTTTGCAAACTTCCAGGTTTCAGCTGGGTTTTGACTTAATAGCATCAAAATATTTAATGATTAGAGTGATTCTGACCAGGCTGGAAAAAGGCAGGACTAGAAAATATAAGAACACCTAATATAATGAGTATTCTTGTTCAGTTTCTCAACCAAAGAGCTTCAACTGTCTTGTGGCCTGTGTGAAATGACTTAAAACTTGGTCCCAGTGGACTTTTGTCTACACTGCTAAACACATCGTTGCAGGTGGCGTTCTTGGCAGCCTCAAAAAGAGGCCGAGGACTGAAAAGCTGCGGAGGCTAAGGTGAGTCGACCAGATAAGTCAGGAATGAAGCACATTAGCAAGATAGTGTGTGGAAGCTTCCACTAATGCTGCCCAGGCTGTGTCTGTTGTATGGATGAAAACAATCAGGATTAACAGTTTGGCACCTTTCTGCAATAGTAAATTCATACCATTGATAATATATAAGTATAGATAAATATCTAATCTGAGCCTTGAATCCTGCTGTATACCACTCATTGTTCATACTAAGCCACTCTGCATAACCTGCTAATATTTTGATGATATATGTTTTGTTTTCAGATGCTAACATGATTGATTAACTAGTAGGGTTGCCTTCTTGTGGCTGTGTGGATTTCTTCTGCATGTTATTAGTGTGGAAACTTCAAACTTGTTTGTAAGTAGTGTCCCTACCTGGCCACAAGAAAAGGAGTTAAGTTTATGTCAGCTGGAAGTTGTCTTTGGATATCTTGAAGTAGATGTAGCTATTCAGGCAACGGCTGATGTTTCTGGGATTCAGCAGGTATTACTTTAATTAGATCACTCTTGAACCTTTATCATTTCAAAGTCACCAAGATGGGAAGAAGGTTGTTGGATTTTTTTTAAATGCATTTTATGATAAGATAATTCAAGCTATCGAAGTAGTTTATGTGAAGTTGCACTGTGGTGGTTAAATGACATAATATCTGAGAGATAAACAGACTTATTCCTGGTAGTTATAACAAACTCAATCAGATAACACCAAATCACAGAATAACTGAACTTGTCTTACAAGTTCTTCTGACACAACCAGTTTATCAATCTTGTATTAAAACTAAAGCAACAAGGAAATGTCTCAACTTACAGTGACTTTAACACTAAAAGAGAAGAAGCTGGGAGATGGCACATGATAGTTATCCAGGAACAGAAAGGATCTCCCCAGTCCAGAGCATGAGAAAGGGGAGCCCACTAGGGTTTGCAGCCAATGATCATGGCCTACACAGTGGTGTCTGTGTAACTGCTGCTTTGAAAAATTATACTGGTTCAAGAGTTGGAATGAGCAGAGAGCTGGGTGTGAGAAGGTCCTGCATTTCTAATCCTGTCTCTGGAATTGACTCACCATGGGCAAGTCACTTCATCAGTCTGTACCTCAGTTTTCCCATCTGTGAAATGGTGGGAATAATTCTTATCTACCTGCCTCATAGGGGTACCAATCCTACAGGTGAGGATTAAAGAATTAATACTCGTAAAGCATTTTAAATGCTATGTATGTGCTAAGCAGAGCTGTGCAGAGGATGGAAAGTCCATTTTGTCAAGCAATTTGAGATTTGGACAGTCTTTGTTCTGAGAAGGAACAAAACCTGGAAATGTCTAAATTCTCTGTGAAAGAAAATTCTGGATCAAGCAATTTTGTTTAAATTTCACCTTTTTATTTTATAATTATAATGTAGAATACACATTTTAAAAAAAATGTAAAGTAATTTCAAACAAAAAAAAAAGCTTTTCATTCCAAAAAAATGTTGAAACGTTCAACGTTGTTGGGACAGTTTTTGCCAATTTTCTGTAAAATGAAATTTCTGAAAAATTAACATGATTTCATGAAACATTTTGACTTTGACAGAACTGCATTCACTGATGGAAGAAGGTTCCATCAAAGTTTTTCCAACAAGCTCTAGTGCAAAGTATTGTTAGTATTGCATATAATGGTGCATACTTTTAGCACCAGTAAAAATGTTAAGTGCAGCCATTCTATAGTTGTGCTTCATGTAGCAGGTCAAATACTCACAGGAGTGGAAACTTGCATGCAGGATTGGACTAATGCAGCACTCCAAGGAATCTGCAGAAGTAGGGTTACCATATTTCAACAATCAAAAAAGAGGACGGGAGGAGCCCCGCCCTAGCCCCGCCCCTGTCCTGCCCTAGCCCCGCCCCTGCCCCTTCCATTCCCTCCCACTTCCTGCCCCCTCAGAACCCCCAATCCTCCCCCCCACGCCTTGTCCCCTGACTGCCCCCTCCTGGGACCCCTGCCCCTAACTGCCCCCCAGGACTCCATCCCCTACCTAAGCCTCCCTGCTCCTTGTCCCCTGACTGCCCCCTCCTGAGACCTTCCCCACATCCTAACTGGCCCCCTAGGAATCTACCCCCTACCTGTCCCCTGACTGCCCCAACCCTTATCCACACCCCCACCCCCAGACAGACCCCTGGGACTCCCACACCCCATCCAACCACTCCCCACCCCCTGACAGCCCCCCCCAGAACTCCCAACCCATCTAAACCCCTCTGCTCCCTGTCCCCTGACTGCTCCGATCCCTCTCCCCACTCCTGCTCCCTGACAGCCCCCCCCCCAGAACTCCCAAACACCCCCCTCCCCGCTCCTTGTCCCCTGACTGCCCCCTCCTGGCACCCCTGTTCCTAACTGCCCTCTAGAACCCCACCCCCTACCTAAGCCTCCCTGTGCCTTGTCCCCTAACTGCCCCCTCCTGAGACCCCCCCACCTGTACTCTGCCCAAAACCTTACACCCCCAAACTCCAAAAAGCCCCCCCCGAACTCCTGACCCATCCAACCCTCCCCCTGCTCCCTGTCTCTTGACTGCCCCCCCCCCAGAACCTCCCTGCCGCTTCTCTGACCCCCGGCGCCCTTACTGTGCTGCAGAGCAGCGCGCTCGACAGCGGGGGAGGGGAGCAGGGTCGGAGCTCCAGACTGCCGGAGGCCGAGCTGACGGCCGGCGATCTGTGAATGCAGGGCGGGGGGAGGGAGGGAGAGGAGGGGAGTGGTGTCAAGTTGCAGGAGAGAGGAGGGGGCAAGTGGAGGAAGGGCTTTGGCTGCGTGGCACCATCCGGCCGGCTGCCCTGTAAGCCCCGCACGCTCTGCATGTGGGGGGGGGGAAGTTTGGACATTGACAAATTCCCCTCGGACGCTATTTTTAACTGAAAAAAGCCGGACATGTCCGGGGAATCCGGATGAATGGTAACCCTATGCAGAAGTCCAAAACCCACCACGCTGGGAGGACATGTCTAACATAATGCAGGAGAAGTGATAAAATGGTGGTAGCAAAGCCTAAAAGATTTTTCAAGGAGATTGAACAGGAGCTTTTGAAGGCAGAAGTGAGGCATAGAAAGCAAAAGTAAACTAGGCCTCATTTAATTATCTTTTTCACACTGCATTAATCACCACAAACACAGCTTTATGCCTATTTTTACATCAGTGTTAGAGGTTAATACAAAGGTAATTTCCTGCATTGTCTGTCATCAGCAAATGCTAAATCAATAGCTTGAAGAGCAAAATAACAAGATCCTTTGACCAATTGTTCACCACGCGCTGCTTTCCCTTTGACCTCTGAATTTCTGAGTTTCCCCTATCAAATCATCATATGATTTGCTATAACTGTGCTCATTCTTTCTGTCCTCCCATTCTCCGCCCCCCACAATCCACCCTGACTCTTGTTGTTTCCTTGACCACTATCCTCATTCACCTCCATATCCTTTGAGTCAGTCAATTCCTTTTCTTAAGGTTTTCACAATTCTTTGTTCTCTGGTTATCTTCTGTCAAGGCTGCTTCCCCACTTTGAACTTTAGGGTACAAATGTGGGGGCCTGCATGAAGACTTCTAAGCTTAACTACCAGCTTAGATCTGGTCCGCTGCCACCATTCCCAAATGGATTCCCTTCCCTGGGAAGCCTTGAGAAACTCTTCACCAATTCCCTGGTGAATACAGATCCAAACCCCTTGGATCTTAAAGCAGGGAGAAATGAACCATTCCCCCTCCTTCTCCCACCAACTCCGGGTGAATACAGTTCCAACCCCCCTGGGATCTTAAAACAAGGAGAAATTAACCATCCCCCCTCCTTCCTTTCACCAACTCCTGGTGAATACAGATCCAACCCCCCTGGATCTAAAAACAAGGAAAAATCAATCAGGTTCTTAAAAAGAAGGCTTTTAATTAAAGAAAAAGGTAAAAATCATCTCTGTAAAATCAGTATGGAAAATAACTTTACAGGGTAATCAAACTTAAAGACCTCAGAGGACCTCCCTCTAGCCTCAGGTTCAAAGTATAGAAAACAAAGATAAACACTCTAGTAAAAGGTGCATTTACAAGTTGAGAAAACAAAGGAAAACTAACACGCCTTGCCTGGCTATTTACTTACAAGTTTGAAATAGGAGAGACTTGTTTAGAAAGATGTGGAGAACCTGGATTGATGTCTGGTCCTCTCAGTCCCAAGAGCGAACGAACTCCCAAACAAAGAGCACAAACAAAAGCCTTCCCCCCCACCCCAAGATTTGAAAGTATCTTGTTCCCTTATTGGTCCTTTGGGTCAGATGCCAGCCAGGTTACCTGAGCTTCTTAACCCTTTACAGGGAAAAGGATTTTGGAGTCTCTGGCCAGGAGGGATTTTATAGTACTGTACACAGGACAGCTGTTACCCTTCCCTTTATAGTTATGACATCTTCCTACTTCTCCAGTTGCTCATTCAGCATCTCTGTTGGTGGTTGTCCCCATACCCCTCCTACCTTCTGTTGAGTCCCTCAGAGTTTGGTTTCTCTACAGCCCTTGTCTCATGTCTTCAACTACCATCTCTACATGTGTTATACCCAGAGGAACTCTTTATCTATGTCCCCAGTCTTTTGCTCCAGTCTTGCCTCTTTGACTCTCTCATTCCAAGGGTCTCATTGCCAACTCCAGCTCATCAGTGTGAAAACTCCTCAAATTTCCTCTAAGGCAGGGGTCGGCAACGTTTGGCACGTGGCTCGCCAGGGTAAGCACCCTGGCAGGCCAGGCCGGTTTATTTACCTGCTGACGCGGCAGGTTTGGCCAATAGCGGCCCCCACTGGCCGCTGTTTGCCGTCCTGGGCCAATGGGGGCAGGAGGAAGCCGCGGCCAGCATGTCCCTCGGCCCGCGCCGCTTCCCGCTGCCCCCTTCATCAGCAGGTAAATAAACTGGCCCGGCCCGCTAGGGTGCTTACCCTGGCCAGCCGCGTGCCAAATGTTGCCGACCCCTGCTCTAAGGTTAAGTCTACACTACTGTGGTAAGTCGATCTAAGTTACACAACTCCAACTATGTGAATAACGTTGCTGGAATCGATGTAGCTTAGGTTGACTTATTGCGGTGTCTACACCATGCTGGGTCGATGGGAGACACACTCCCGTCGACTTACCTTACTCCTCTTGTTCCCAGTGGAGTACTGGAGTTGACTGGAGAGCATTCTGCGATATAGACCCGCTAAATCGACCCCCGGTGCATCAATCGCCAGAGCATCAATGCCATGGTAGTGTAGACATAGCTTAAGAGTCCTCCACTCTTCCTCATCACTTTCTGCTACTCCACCAACCTCCTTATAATCCAGACTGACAATATCAGTGTATCCTATTCAGTTTCTATCTTTCTTTCCCTCCTCATGTCTTCACAAGCAGTTCTAGCTTCTGGTTCTCACCTTCAAGGCCCTGGACAAGTCTAATTCTGCTTAGATTTCTGCTCTCATTTCCTCCTTTCACTCCCTTCTGTCTGCCTCTGTTCCCTTGTCCTACCCTATTCCTTGACTTTTAAAATAATTTACAAGTGTATGTGATTTTAGTGTTTATGAAAGTAGAGGCTTGACAGCCCTGGTGACTGGAATCCTCTGTTAAACTTGCAGAGTAAGAACTCCCAGGCAGCAGGTTCTCTGCAGTGCATTCAAACTAATGGGAAAGGGCAACTATTAGGGGGAGGGAGATGCTACATTTTCCAAGTCCGTTCAGCGATTGGCCTCACTGCTCAGAGTTCTCACTGCTCAACAAGAGTCCCCTCTTTTAAGAGTTACTAGAATAGATTAATTCATGAGTCCATTTGGTGCTACACCATCATCCAGAAATACCAGTAACTGATGCTTCAAAGAAAGGCAAAACAAACAAACAAACAAATACAATAAAAACCAACCCCATAATACATCTAGCTAATTGTTCAATATTGCACAAGGTGTATATTGGGTTTAGATTTCTTTCTGACCCATGTAGGCAATAAGTTTATACCCTGAAGCATGAGGTGAGTTACTCCTATCATTATTTCTGCTCACAACACTACTGTTCTGATGCTGTAAATGGTCACAGAAGTATTAGGTCCTTTATTAAATCCACCTATAGTAATTGTCTTGATGACCCGCTGAACAGTGAATCCCACAGGTTGTTTCTGCTGCATAAAAACATATCTTATTTTTATTCTTCCTAAATAGATTGACCTTTCATTTTATTGAATGTTCCCTTGTTCTTATTTTATGGGACAGGGTTAAAAAGAGGGCAGATCCGTTTCTCCTTCCCAGGTGGAATAATCCTAATCTTTGCCATTTCTCATTTATAAATCCTGTCCTATTTCTCACCACTTTTGCCATCCACTCTGAACTTTCCATTTTCTTCTGTCTCTGTGTTGGCTTGAAGGTCTGGTGTTATATGTATTGCAAAGTCAGACAGAGATTCAGAATGGTGCATAGGATACAGCTTTGTGACTTTTATATGGGTGAAGCAACAAGAAATAACTCAAAAAAACAAATCTTCAGGATTTCCAGGGACTTCGGGAAATAAAATTCATCCAGTCAGTTTACAGCACTGATTCCTATGGAATGAACAGAAATATATCTTCCCACATTAGCAACCCCCTTGATTGTGATCAGTCTTTATAAACCGTATCTCTACTTGAACGATGGACAATTGACTGCATCTGTTTCTACTTTACTAATTCAATCTGTCTAGGAAAACTACTCTTGCAGGAACTTTAAAGGTGAAAAATAGCACCAATTATATTCTTTAATACAATTGATCTTTAAGCACCTGTGTGTACATTTCTGATTCTTCTGTAAACCCCAACTGCAAACACCATAAAAAGGGGTTTTATGAGCTTCTGAAAGCTTTATTTCCAAGGATAATAGCCACAGACTCCACAGGTTCAGCAGTAGAACTTAAGCACTGAACAAGGCCAAATATACAGGCAAATGCTCTTCCAGTTAACAAGAATGGGCAAGATTATGTATGATACGATCTGAACCTTTGTCTCTGCCCTCTAACCAAGCATAGGCAAAGGCTCTTTTGAGCTTTCCAATGTTTTGTTCTTTTCTCCAGTTCTGTGACCTGCTATGCAACCTTAGTACCAGTCAGGATAATAAGCAGAAGTAAAACTGTTCTTCCAGTACTGCCCACCCCAAAAAAAAATGGGAAGTAGCTGAAATCTCTCACAGAAAAAGCTTGTGCTCACATGATTTCTATTAATATAAGGGGAAATGCAGCAAATTTAAAATACTTAAAAATGTTTTTACATAATGGACAGGTTGAGGTTGCCTGTGGAACTTACTGCCACATGATGAGACAAAGAACCTTGCAGGATTCTGAAAAGGATTGGGCATTTTATGGGTTACTATAACTATAGTGAGGATTAAAAAAAACAAGAGTTTGGGAAGGGATATAAACCTTCCTGCTTCATAGCATAACCCAATCTCTACCTAAAGGAGGTTAAGAAGAAACATTCGCTGTGAACAGATTATTTAATAAATGCCTACAGCACAGATCTTCCTCAGAAGCAGGTGGGTACTGGTAAGTGGTGAAGACAAGGTACTGGATTAGATGGGCTACTGGCTTGATGGAATATGGCAATTTCTATGTACAGTAATTGTTTTGCCTTTAGACTGCTATTTCTAGCTGAGCCAGTCTCTAGTTAGTTAGGAAAGGTTAGGAAAATGGAAAACCACTTTGTTCTAAACACAATGCAGCCCAGACCAGCTAATATGGGTCACTACAACATACACACACACACTCAGTGTTGTATGGAGAGATCTAACACTCTCGCTAAGTGCAAATTTAGGAGGAGAATTATCACTTTGTTAAAATAAAACACATGGCGATTGACGTGTATTATGAAATTATATAAATATACATAAAATTCCATTTTAGAAACGTGTTCCTTTAATATTAATTGGATGCAAAAATCTTATCACATTAGTAACCTTCATACCTTTATAATAAGTCTCTTATTGTATTAGCCAGCTTGGTTTTCACTAATATGATATGAAAGACTTGCTAATATATTAGGAAAGCCACTAACACTATTAATTTACTAGATAAATTACCTCTCTATCTTGGAACTTTAAATGAAATGGAATTCACTAATCCTAATTGGTTTGCCTTCTACCGGAATTATTTCCCATTAGTTCAGCATGTTTTCTTGTTTCATACTTGAACAGAGACTTCTTAAACTCAAAGCCTTGGGGTACAGTATATGGGTTTATTAATTATCGGATATTCATTCAAGGGGTTTAATTAAGCAATAACTTTCCATTGACTGGTGTATACAAAGGAATAAAAGTCTTGATTTGTCCTGCTGATTAAAGCATCTTTGAGGCCATTTTGTCGTCATTTTGTCCCATTTGGTGAGGGGAATAAAGATTTTGGAATTGTTTAGTCTGATTGGCTCCAAACATGGACACCCATTACTATACACGGGAGGTTTGTTCCTTTGTTGATTTTGACCTTTCCCCCCCATCTGTTCCTGGTTAGGAGGGTTATGACCTTTCCTCTTGGATATGGACCTTGCTACTGGATCCATGTCTTAGTCATCTGAAAAGTAGACAACTGTAATACAGTAAAGGAGCTTGACTTTAAATCCACTGGGAAGCTGACACTGGTGCAGAATGCAGGAGCTTGCTTAGTAAGTGGAGGATCTTGCTGTGCGCACATGACACCGATGCTCCGTGGTATTCACTGGTCTATTGGTTTCCAAGCAGAGTTTAAGGTTTTTGCTTTTATATTTGGGGCCTGATCCAAATTCCTGCGGCGTCAGTTGAAAGACTCCCATGTCCTTCAATGGGCTTTGGATCAGGCCCAGAAAGCTCTAAGTAGCTTGGCACATGCCGGCACAAAAAACGTTGTCTAGCCCCATGGGATACAGCCTCAGGTCTGGTTAGCAGCAGCATGTCAGGGGGAACATCTTCATTATTAAAGAGAGGGGGCTGCCGCTGTGAAGGCTCTTTGACTGAAACTTGCTCCCTGCCCCGACTTGGTCTGCAGTCAGCTGAATCAGTTGGTTTTTAGGACATACTGTGAAAACCATCTACAGGGGAATCCTCTGGTGGCATAGAATTGGCATAGTGTAGGGGGCCAGAGTGGTGGGGAATGACTGAGGAAAGGAGCTTCTTTATGCCTCTCTGATTCCCAATGCCTTTAATCGCCCCCCTGGGGCTGCTGGCGGTCAGTATTAATTGTAGCAGTCTCCAGTCTGCTCTGAGTTACACTGGGGTATGGGCCCCGGCTTGGCACACAGCTGACCCACGCTTTAGGAGTACAAAGTCTTCCTTTATACCGTTCATGCATCTACACGCACACCCTGCATTGCACTGTGCAAGTCCCCAGCCACAGCCAACTCTGCGTTACTCAGGCGCTGGAATCCATGTGTAGAAGATTGTGCTTACGTCGGTCTATCGGCAAATGTATGTTATGTGCTAGCCAAAGCTGGCAAGCTGAAACTGCTTCTTACAGTCAGCCTCGCATCCCTGAATCAGCGCAACCTGAAGCCTAAGCACTCTCTGCCCAAGGAAAGTGCAGCTCAATATAAGGAGTGGCTTCTGGGTACTGAAGGAAGGAACCAAGTCATACAAGAAAGAAGACGATGGCGGTGGTGGGGCTGCAAGCTGGAAAAGCATAGTGATATTAAAGTGACTGGCAGATTTGTTTTCACATAAGCCTTAGCAGGCTTTTCTCTCTTTATATTTTAGTGACAGTGATAAGTATTAGTTGCTATGTAATGGCAAGACTGGTAACAACTGCCAAACATAGTGCCAGGAAGCACTAATGAAGTTCTCTGTCCTCACCTGTTCCTTTTAAGGTGTAGTAGACCCTGCCATTCAGCCAAACAATGTGGAGGCTAAGGCATCCCTCGGTGTAGGGACCAGGGCAAAATTCTGAAAACAGAGCCTCTGGAGGAATGAAGCTAATGCAGAATCCTGCTGAAACCACTGAGCTCTACCCAGTCTTTTTTTGGTTTTGTTTTGGGGTTTTTTTTACAATATATCTAGCCAGTTCTTCAGTTCCCCAATACAGCTGCAACTGCAGCATCACTTCAGCCAGAAGGAGGCTTTGATGAAAGGAAAAGATTTCGAAACATGAAATACAAAAGCTGTGAGCCAGCTTGAGTGGTTGAAATCGTATATGTATATCCACCTATACATCTTCCTGAGCCAAATGACTTGCTTTGGCTTGCTTATCACTTCAAGACAAAGCAGACAATCTAGCTTTAGTTGACACTTGCAGTCATAAAAGGTATCCAAGAAAATATACGGTTCTGCAGTGGAAGAGGTCTTGCAGGTCATTCACACAAGATAACTATGCAGGCTAGTTACACAAAAGTGTGTGATTATTATTAATATTATTTGGCACCAGCAGCTTTTCCACCAGCAGCATATATGAGATCTACAGCTGCAGAATACAAATAATTCTCAGAAAATGATTGACTATGAATTTATTTTTCCTTTTGATTTGCAGAATGTACACTGGCTAGTCACAACTGGCTTAAGTTTATTCATTCTGAGTGAAGTGGACCTTTTACAGGACTATGAACCACTTAAGCCCTCCAAGTAGAACTTGGCTTGGTGAAAAATGTAAATGCAATGTTCCTTCACATTCACACAAAGCCATTTTGTGTGCACGTGCCACCCTACTTCCAGAAGGTAGAGTAATGTACTTGTCTGGCTCATTTAATTGCCTCTGTTTTGGGACTCGGGAAACCTTGTCCCCTTACCATATTAAGCAGTGTCCCAATCCCATCCTATGTAAAATATAGCCACGTGTGTTTTATTTGTTATGATGTAATTTTCTGTCATCACCGCAGTCACTGACACAAAGTAAGTGTGTGTGTGTGTGTGTGTGTGCGTGCGTGCGCATGTGTGTGTGTGTGAGAGAGAGAGAGAGAGTCCTACTTGCAAAGAGTGCAACTACATCCTCGACTCATTTATTAGTTGCTTTACTGCCAGGGCTCTGGGAGGTGTCTGTGAACCCTGTTCCCTTGTTGAAACAAGCAGCACCCCGTGTTATCTGAAATGAATCACTTCTGCTAAGAACCGTCAGGCATGTGCATTTATAACAGGCAAGAGCTGAAACAAGTTCACAATGAAATTCAAGCAAACACTTGCACAGTATTTTTTGCAGTGTACACGCAGACAGACATTCAAGTCTAGTGATAACAATAGTTCACTTACCTTCACATCTGAGCAATAACAATGATAATTAGCGGGGCTGCTCATCCAGCTGTTTTCTTCTTTGATTTCCAGTTATGTTCCTAGAGACAAAAACTGTCCTCCACTGAGATCCTTTACTCTGATCCAGCGACATAAGGGGGCCTTGAAGTTGGTGGAAACAGTCCCCAGTCTCAGGGACAGTGTAGGCAGCCCTACATCCCGCTACTCGCAACCACCTCGTAGCTGTAGGGGACATGGTAGGGCAATGGCTAAAGATCAGAGGAATGGAGCAATTTTTAGGCAGTTGAAAGAAAGCTGCCATAAATTAGAGCCTCCAGTTGGGTTGCTCCAACTTTGTGAGAGGCCACATTGACCATGGAGTAGCCTAGAATCTGGGGAGTACAAAGGTAGCATCCAGCTACCTTTAGCCCTCCTCTGTCCTCCCTGCCACAAGCTTCACATCACAGAATTTCTACCTTCCTGATTTTCAAGTAGGATTTTTACAACAGTACTAAGGAACAATTTTCAATTCATGTTATCAGTGAAAAGCCTTCCATTTTACATTCATTCTCCTTGGTGTTTATTTTTCTAATTAGCAAAAGATAGCTGTGTGTTCAGAGAAATGCCGCTTCACTGGACTCCCTCTTCCCTGCTAGGAAGTCAGAACAATGCCTTTGTGACCTCTTGCTTAGGGCCTGATCCTGAGTTTGGCCTACAAAAAATCATTTTTTTTCTGATCAGCCACGCTCTGGTTAGCTGCATTATGTCGATGGGTTTTAAGCACTAAGCATGAAATTCACCAGTGTATAGAGGGCCAGCATAATGCCTACGGATCAGTTAGGACTTAACTGATGCATGGGCTTCACCCGCACTCTCTGGGCAGGACTGTTTTTCACTCTTACAAAGGACTAATGGTTTGCAATACTGATCCTATTCTTTCCAATTCATTCACTTCTGAAAAATTCAGAGTAAGATGTAGAGCTATGGGCAGCTGGTTCCGAACTTTATTTGCCTTAACATTTTATTATGGCAAATACCTGTAAGGATTATGGGTTTCTGGGCATTATGTTTGGAAAGAGTTTGCTAGAATCCCTAATATATATGTCTTGGCTGACAGCCCCTTGTCACTCAGTGTGAGATTGATTTAGGAGAAGTGTAAAGTTGATTTGTGGAAGGGGAGGAGGATCATAAAAGGGGAATGGCTTGAAAAATGTGTGTAAGGGAGTCAGTGTAACCCTATACACTTACATTAGCCAGGGACTTAACTCTTTTTCCTTCAGTGTTTTTCTGATAAATGTCTATTTAAAACCAAGCCCTGACCCCTGTTAATAAATCCGAGTTATCTAGTTCTATCACACTTTCATCGGGATCAGCCTTAAATTTTCCCCTGCCCTGAAGAAGACTTAGAGTGTCCCATTTGGGGGCAGAGATAGAAGAAGTTTTAAAATGCCAGTGGAAGAATATGCTCCCCTAGTCACATTGGCAGGCAAATTATTGGCATTACTGACATGCCAGCTACAGGCTGAAATTTTGCCCTGGTAACATTTTAAAATTAAGACCCTTGTCCAAAGCACATTTGAGTCAATGGGAACCTTTCCATTGACATCAATGGGCTTTGGGACACACCCTAAGTACATAAGGTGGAAATCTCATTCCCTGTGCAAAACATAAGTAAATGGGCTTTGTGCAGCTCACCAGTGCAGGAGGAAAGGTGGGCGGGGGGGAGGGTGAGGGGGAGATGGAACCTTCTTCCCCCTTACACAGAAATGGGAAGCAGAGTATGCATGTCTCAGCCTGTGCCCACTGCTCCATGTGCTTCAGTAGTGGTCATGGCCCACTGCACGGCGGCTCTAGCTTTTTCGCTGCCCCAAGCACGGCAGGCAGCCAGGGGGCCAGGCTGCCTTCGGCGGCTTGCCTGCGGGAGGTCCCCGGTCCTGCGGATTTGGCGGCATGCCTGCAGGAGGTCCGCCGGTCCCGCAGCTTTGGCGTACCCGCCGCCAAATTGCCACCGAATCCGCGGGACCGGCGGACCTCCCGCAGGCATGCCGCCCCAGGCACACTCTTGGAGCGCTGGTGCCTGGAGCCGCCGCTGGCCCACTGTATAACACACCACACGTGGTCAGTAGGTCTTTACAATGTGTGAACCCACTGGGCCAAGTTCCCAGTTATGTTCTGACTGGCATGCCTGCTCATAGTCCCCTGCCGATCTCGCACGCCATACTACAGTGGAGCACGCAGGAGACTGTAGAACTCTCCTGCAGAGATTCTCAGAGACTGGCATCATTTCCACAGTGGAACTCCATTGCAGTTTGGGTCTTCCACAACTCCACTGCATCAGAGACACCCTCATGCCTGTAATGGATCTGCTAATCAGGGGAGGACAGTTCCGATCAGCCTCCTCCCCACTCCACTCCACTTCCCCTTCCTCACCTTCCCCCTCTTCCCCAGGTTTAGACACATTTGTTCATTTCAGGGAGGGAGAGAGAGCCAAGGAGTGAAATTAACCCTGACCCAGCAGGTTCAATCCCTTTCCTTCTAGCTGGGTAAGAGGAAAGATCCTGAACCAGGAAGTGGCCGGGGTTCTGTTTGGGAAGCAACCGCCCCATGACTAGCCTGGAGCTGCAGAGAAGCTGGATGCAGAAGCAATTCCCTAGGAACCATATGCGGAGCTGCATGTGGAACAGGCTGTGACTGTTGGACAGGTCTGTGTGGGACTTACATGGAGCAGCAGCGGCTGGGCAGGGAGCCAGTGCAGAAGGCCCCAGGGGGACAGAGTGAGACTGGTTTGGAAACCTGTAAGTTCCTGGTTGCTTGAATGGAGACTGGACTGGAAAGGTCTCCCCAGGGACTGGGCTTGAAGGGCCCCAATTCTTGGTTAGACTTCCCCAAGGACCCAAACAGGAACCGCTATTGCTCACTTGAACTGTAACTGCTTAAGCCTCTGTACCTAGGGTATCTGCAAGCTTCCCTGCCAGCACTAGTAACATACGCTTTCACTTAGCCATGGGTCTGAGTGGTTATTGGGACTCACCAGGACTACTGCCTACAAGGCCTTGCTGCTGAAGCACCTATAAAGCTTGCCTCTGAGTCATGATACACATGGCACATTGCTGGCACCTTGGAGGTTTTGTGTGCTCCATTATTGAGCAGCCCCAATACTTACGCACTTATTTTTGCCCCTTCCAACCCAAGGCAACTGCTTGTTCTGAGTGCTCCTAAGGCTGGAGCATGATGGAATATGATGTGTGAATAAAAGTGTTTGGAAGAGATACTAGCCAATAGACCACAGGAGAGGGCAGGTGGAGGAGACCAGCTTGTTGTTCATGCGTTCTAAAGCTTTACGTTTCAGGACAAGAATTATGAAATGAGAGCTGCCATTTAAATAGGAAGAATTCAGTTCAAATGTCTGTGACAGAGCACAGGATTTCATTTCTCAGAAGATCTAACACTTGGATTCAGCTGCACTTGGGAGAAACCTGCTGTTCAGTTCTGGGTGCTGTCAGCGAAGGCCAGGATTTCAACTCCAGTAATTAGCAACAAACGTCACCACTTTCAGTGTGCCAGCCAGCAAAAAGGTCCATTCTTCAAACATCTGTCCCCATCTCCCTATGAGGAGGAGAAAAATATGAGCACAGGGAATTTAAGTGACAGCACCCGTGATCGGGCATATGTCACTGCCTCAGAGGCTGATTTAACCAGGCAGCAGGTAGAAAAGACAAATATTCACTATCGGAACTGGAGAAAATGGAGAGGAGGCAGAATGAGATAAAACCTATTACAGAAAGTGTTTTACAGTGCAATACCTTAGGGAGCTGGGAGGGAAGAGGAAAGCTCACCATAAATGGAAAAAAAGCTTGAACTGTAATTGATTCACAATGACCAAGGCTTTTACCACATTTAGACTCTATTTCCATGGAAGAGAAAAAATGCACCAAATCTCAGGTGTTCAGTATCTTTAAAGCACACAACAGACAGATGTATGACAATAGATTCATATTAGAGTAAATTTCCTCTCTATGGGTTTCGTGAAAGGGCTTTTGATGCTTTCGAAGTTAAACCACAGGCAAACTAATCAACCCAAACTGAAAGGTCATCCTCGGAAGGTCGTTTTGAGAACAGACATTGACATTGCTCAGACTGCATGGCTCCTGCAAATGAACTGCATAAAAGAGAGTTTGTGTTGGCAATATATATAGCCAGATGCTCAGCTGTTGTCAATGAGTGCCTCTCCATTGACTTTAACCAATTAGTCCAGATCAGAAGCTGCAGAGGTGGCTTTCCCCTGCCACATCCCCAATTGCTAGTCATGTAAACTCAGCCTGCAATCTGGCAGCCAAGCTAGGTTCTTTCTAGTTTATACCTTGCCAAAACTGAAGACCTGCAATCTGAATTCTGTTGATGCACAATCTAGAATAGATTCCAGCTCACTTTCCCGGAGGTGTGCAGGTTCTGTAGAGCCAACCGAAGTAAAAAACCAGTGTCAAATATATTCT
This sequence comes from Chrysemys picta bellii, assembly GCF_011386835.1. Taxonomy (NCBI): domain Eukaryota; kingdom Metazoa; phylum Chordata; order Testudines; family Emydidae; genus Chrysemys; species Chrysemys picta. Next base: position 33,332,678 of record NC_088804.1, on the reverse strand, counting down.
TATCTCTCAGGTCAGTAGATGGGACTCTGAATACACACAGGGGTAAGATCTGCTCAATCAGAAGGTATACGTTTTGCATGGTCATTTTTTTCAGACCGAATGTAAAGTTTCCTTAAACAATTTTAAGCCACAACATTCTGATCCAGATCCCACCTTTCCCCAAGTTCAGGGATAGTTGGATCTCCGGTTTTAGTTCATTACTTATTAAATGGTTGTTAGATTTTAGTCTTGCCCTTTTATATTCTTGTCTAGAAAAAAGTATTTCTGCATCCTGAGAGCGAGTACTCCTTTGGTCTTTCTGTACTGCATGCTTTTATGTAAAACTCAATAAAACTGTATTTGCCAATATAATTACAGATGCAGCTACACTTTTTAATAATAGATTATATAAAGCATGTTATGAAATGCATGCATATCAAGTTCCTGGCAAATTACACTATGTACTGTAACCAGGTGTTATAAAACCAATTACAGTATATGAGAATTACTGACACAACGTATGCGCCCCTTTAATAAAATACGATTTCAGATGGCTGTAAAACACATTGTAAAGTACCACTGAGTTATTACAAATTTGTGGCAGCCAGCAGCACTGAAGAGGAATCCATTTTTACGGTGGACATTGTGATAAATGAAAGCTTAAGGGCTATAGGCTTGCAACCGTACTGTCCACATAAAGAGGACAAAATACTATGATCCTTACTCTGTTTTCACTCAGTCCCTAGTAAGGCAAATTCACATGGAAGTCCATGGTAGTTTGCTCAACTAAAGACTAGGTGAAAACAGAGTAAAGACCTTAGCATTTGCCCCACACCACATTTACTATGTTCCGTCAACTTTGTTGCAATATCACACTAAGGGCCTGATCCAAAGCTCCTTGAATTCACGGGAAATCTTTCTGTTCACTTGAATGGGTTGTGGATCTGGTCCTAGTTGAATTATTTATTTCCATATTATTTCCTAAGCATAGAGGGGCTGTTATCTTGAGTAAGTCTGAGTGTTGCTGTGTATAGTGCAAAATGAAATGGATTTTTCATTGTACTTCCTCATTACTCAAAAACAAGTTCTAGACAAAGATAAGCAGAACCAGTTCAGATAAATAGGAAGCACCATCCCCTCTTTTCCTACTCTGAACCTTAACCCAAAGTCAAACCAGACCCTTTTTCTGTGAGGTTCCTGTTGTTTTTTATTTTTGTGCCTCTGTATTTCCTACTTCTGGTTGGGACTAGAAGTGGAGTCCAAAATAACAAAAGAAAAGTTACCCACGTGTTGTTTCCAAGCTTGGCCAAAAGCATGAGGTACCAAAAATATCACAAGAAAACTTGTTCTCAGGACACTTCCAGTCCAGTTTTACTAACTCAGGGGCTTTAGATAGTTAAGATAAGCATCCATAGCTTTTAAAGTCTGACCTCACTATTTCATTCCATGCATTCGGTTTGAATCAGAATCAAATCTTGTTCCCATTGAAGTATTTCCATTTTTTCAGAAACTGTTTTCTCTGGAAAACTCTCATTGACTGCAATGAGAGTCAGACCAGAGACTGAAAGGGAATCTATATTTAAGTAATCACCCAGCCCTATCAAAGATATGGTTACCTCAAGAGAGTACAAAAATTCAGAGCTCCAGTTATGAAATACAGACATACAGATCCACTTTTTTCCAAAAAATGCCTGTGTAAACTAATTTAATGTCTCCCTATTACCATAATAGTGTGCACTGTGGCAGGAAATGCACAAGCAGTGGGCACTAGAGGCAGAAATGAAATTTAAACATGTAGTTGCAGAACCAATCTTCTGAATGTGTAAGCCGGTTACACAAGCAGCAATACTGATAGTGTACAAGTGCACAACATCTTTTCTTCAGGGACCTCAAGGCACTTCACAGATGTTGTTTAAGCTTCCCAACACTTCTTCATTTGAGTAAATTTAGTCTCACTGAGGTTCAGTGACTTACCCAAAGTTACCCAGGAAATCAGGGGTAGAGCCAGGAAGCGAAACTAGGCGTCCTGACTCCAAGTGCCCTGCTTTAACCTCTGGATGTGCTGCCGCTGTTAAGTAGGGGCCTGATTCTGCTGCCCTTACTCACATGAGCAGTCCCAGAGAAGTGAATGGAACTGTTTGCATGAGTTAAAGGGTTGCAAGATTGCGCTCTTAGGGCCTGTTCCTGCCAGGTGCTGAGTGCCTCCTGAGAGGAGCCTTTTGGCTTCAACCGAGACTGAAGATTTCTACTAGCAAAAAAAATCTCAATTTCTCTTCTTTCCTTCTTAGGCAGAAAAATACAAAGTAAATTCCCAGTCCTCCAACTCGTTGCATGTGGGCAGGGCCTAAGTATGGGCACTCTGCGCCTGTCAGAAATGGGCCCTTAATTTTGTGCTTTTCTGCCTTGCAAGGAAAGGAGATATTTCACTGTCAGAATACGGAAGTGGTGATTGGTCTCTCACCAGGCATAAACATAGAAAGGATTCCTCATCAGCAAGGCATTGGCGCTTCCCCAGCTTCAGCACTCACATAGGCTAATATAGGACCAATTTAAAAAGAAATCTAAAAATATGTCTTTAATAAAAGGAGGAGAGTATTCCAAATTCCTTTCTAATTTTTCTCCAGGGAAAGAGTTATAGATACATGCCCTCTTTTTTGTCTTTTAAAATCCCTACCCTTCCTAATCTGTATTCTCCAGTAGAACTGAAATAAACAAAGTGGTAAATTACTAGAAAGAAAGTATGAAAGAATAAAAGAGGTGCTAAAAGGTTTTGGACATTATATAGACAGCAATAACTAGCTAGAAATAAATATGGCTATGAAAGGAGGGCTTTCCCTAAATATAGTGAGGTCCATTGTTCAGGAGAAATGTTGTTATTAAAAAATAAAGGAACCTGCAATACTTGAGAAGAGAAATCTGCTGACTGAATTCTATCAACCGTTCTAATATGGAATGGACTGTTCTAATATGGAAAGCGAGAACTGTCATATACAGCGAAAGTGGAAGCTACTGTTCCAAACTGAAAAAGTAAAGAATTTCCTACAGTTTGCACTTCTGCGATAAAAAGAAAGAGATCATTAACTGTGAGCGAAGATAGTTTGTGGAGGAGAAAAGAGAAGAAAAAAAAATCTTTTAACGCTGGAATTTTTAAAAGTGCCCTTGTTTGTTTTCTTGGCAGAGGAGTTAAGTATTTGGCACAAAGAGCTTGGAATGTGGCCCAACTGTATAAATGCTCCGGTTGGCCCTTTTCATACTGTTGCTAAGCGGATGGCCCAATGGCTGGCTAGAGGCCCTTTAAACCCCACCTCTAAGCTCTGGCTTTATCCAGAAATCCCTCGAGCCCTTATTAAAGCCTCTCTTCTCCCACTTGCTAATAATAATATTTTTTTTAAAAGCTGAAGAAGCACTGAGTTTGTGCAAGCGAAACCAAACCAGCTCATGCCAAGAACACAGCAGAGAGCAGCTGAAGAGAAAGAACTTGTGCCACGCTCTGTCTCTGTTTAGTCCTGAGGGACTAGAGCTGCTGTAGATTGCTATCCTGTCAGCCTTGTTCTGGTCTCTCTCTCTGTGTTTGCACAGCCTATGGGTATAGGGCAGGACTGAAGTCCCCCCCCCTTTTTTTTTTTTAAATAACTTTATCAATTCAGTGAACTCTGGGATGATTTGTGCATTTCATGCTCTCCCTTTGCTTCTACTCTTGGTTAGAATTTGGATCCTTTCCAATGCTCAGTTAAAACTTTTTTTTCCCCCTGGTTGTTTGTGGTTTTGCATGAAAGGGCATTGTTAACTCTTTCACAGTCCATTTGAAAAGTGCTTCTTGGCTCAACTGTTACAGGCATTTCTAGAAGAGCAAAATAAGTGCCTTGCTTTAAAAATACTCCTGGCAAGAATAGTAATGATGGGAAAGATTAAACGGCTACTGTGGGATAACTAGATCTAGAGGAGCAAAGCTAGCTGGTTTTTAAAAGCTCCCTACCCATCCTCCTCATCCATTCTAAACAGCCAGAGTTCAGAAGTGAGAAAAAAAGAGGAAGCACGGAATAATAATGCTGCCAGCTTGTCTGAAACTATAGGAAGAGTGTGAGGGGGGGGCATGGTCCCTCAGTATTGATGGGGGAGGATGGGATTATAACATCACATCAGTATGACAGAGGGCCACACTTTCCACGCAGCTACACAAGTACCTATTTGCATGTGCAAAAGGTTTCTATTTGTGTTTATAAAAGGGATAATGCTGTACTTCTTTCTTACATATATATGGGGGGTGTGGTATGCTTATGCAAAAGGATACACCTTTTTGCCCAGAATGTCTTATAATAATTAATGGAGATATCCCATCTCCTAGAACTGGAAGGGACCTTGAAAGGTCATTGAGTTGAGTCCAGTCCCCTGCCTCCACTAGCAGGACCAAGTACTGATTTTGCCCCAGATCCCCAAGTGGCCCCCCTCAAGGATTGAACTCACAACCCTAGATTTAGCAGGCTAATGCTCAAACCACTGAGCTATCCCTCTCCCCCGAAATGTAGCTCATCTACCTGTGCTTGGATAGCAGAAAAAACAGAGCTTGATCTGGCTAGCTTGGAAACCAAAGTGACAGGCATTTATCACCTTGGGCCTGAGGATCAGGGCCTTCATATCAATCTATCTTCTAGCTAGCTAGCTACATAAGATACTTATATTTGATGTATTTATCCTCACCACTCCCCTGTAAGGTATTCCTTTCTTCCCCCACTACTCATCATCCTGGCTTTTTAAAATGATTCATATTATTGTGTTGTGTGAATGCATCTCAGTGTGCATGTTACAATGGGGATTTTTTTGTTGTTCTCTCGTTCTCATTCATAAGTCAGAATTGCCAAAGATGGCTGCCATGGCACTTCCAATGGCAATCTCAAGAGTACAAGGTTTCACACGTGCTGAAATGCAAACAGTGGGTTCTTGGCGTGCCAAGGACACAGATAATCCATGAAAAGAACTGGTGAAAAGTTGTCCTGAAAAATGTTCGTCACTTTTTTTCCAGCTTTGATATATATTTTCTTCTGTTTGCTTAGTATTCAGACATGTTTGTAACAGCTGGTGACGGAACAGTCATTTGAATAGAGAGTACATTGTACATCATGTGTAGTACACTGGAGCTTTGTGGGGCCCAGAATCACCCAGGAGTGGATTGCAACTCATTTTTGTCAACTGTACTGTGTCATATTAATTTTCCTTTGCTGCCCACAGATCTGAGAGACTAGAAGCCTGGAATCTGCCATTTAAGGCTTTTTTCCCTCCTTAGTATTCACAGCTGCCAAAAAGTGGGCATATTCTTCCTCACATAGTGGGCACAATCTGCATTCTCATGTATACCCTTCTCTAACACCCCTGGAGTGTCCCCCGCAGCATTACAAATGAGTTGAGTTTTGAGCGAATGCTAAAAACAAGTATTAAATATTTGGCAGCAGCTGAGGTAGGTTATGTTTTTCTTTTCAAAAAATGGTCTGTGAGCAGATTGTATTATATTTATACATTTTTATTTTTTCCCTTGGATTATAAAAGATCCCTATTGCTGCCAGTAGGAATGTAAATATATATTAAAAATGCATACATTAACATAAGTGAAAGTGACACAACATTTTTGAGTAAAAGCTCCAGGAACACAGAAACAACCCTCACCTCCCAATTAGCACATTCTGTTGTAGTTAGCATATGAGTAGTTTATTATGCTCAATCTGAAAGTTTCTGAATAGTAACCTTTATGGGTAATTAAAACAGATGCATATTTTGCTGACTTCTTCCAGAACATTTTAACATGCTTGCTATTCTTATAAAAAAAAAAAAAAATCTTGTGCCAGCAAGTTTGACTGTGTAAAATAAAACCATAATAAATGATATATTCTCAAGTATTACAAGATACTTTAAGGGCTGTATAGCCAGGAATTTTTCTTCCCTGCTGAAATGCAATCACCTCTGAGGTGGAATGCTCCAGACAATTCCACACTAGTAACATCTGTAAATAAGACATAACACAGATATAGATGACAATCTAGTGCTCTTACAGCATTCGCTGAATGGAGAGTAGTGCCAGTAGGACTCAAATTTAAAGTTAAGCCTGTGAGTAATTCTTTGCAGGACTAAGGCGTGAGACAGATTAATCTACATGTAACTTGGTCCTGATGCTTTGGAAATATGTTGAGTGATCTTTGTGACAGAAACAAAAGCTTTTGGAAAGGTATTCAAAGGCTCTACCAGGTGTTCAGATGCTTGTTATAATAACATCCAGGGAGCTGTGATGCTTATGTTATCAAATGTCCATCTACTTGTCTGTATGCAAGAGGTGAAATCCTGGCCCCATTTGAAGTCAATGGGCATTTTGCCATTGACTTCAATGGGGTCAGGATTTTACCCAAGTACTTTATGTTCATTCTGACTCTGGGCTTTTTTTATTAGCCTTGACAGAATTTTGTGCATCTGTACTGATGGATTACTTGGGCTGCAAAAATATTTTGAAATTAGTAGAGGCTGGCTCATTGATCTGGACTTTGAATCCATCCTAACAAAACTTGAGTAGATGTTTGTTTCAAGCATGATACACATAGAGCCATTTATTTGTATGTGTAAAATTTTGTTGGCACACCTGTTGTGGCCTGTTTCGAAAATTTGTTCATCTAGCAAATCCCAGTCTGAGCATTGATTTCATTTCACCACATCACAGCGAGCTGTGTCAACTACTGTACGTCAGTGTGCGACCAGGCTAAAGCTGCTCTGACAAAAAGCTACTTCAGCAAGCTGTCATTTCAATATTTTATAAAGTTTCTTTTTGTGTATGTTTGCTCTAAATTTTAGAGCAGCCTCATCTCTCCTGCCCATTGCCATAGGCTACAAGTCTGTGGCAAAACTCCGTCTCTTACATGTCAAACATAATGAAAATGGAAAATTCTAGCCTGAACAACCGGCCACCTGATTTCTGGAGATGGTACTGAAACACCATCAGAGTCAGGAAGGGATAGGGTGTGAGCAAGTGGCTGATGATTACAAAGAGAAGTATGGCACTATTAGGCCTCTTACTATGGGAGAGAATTATCCCTGCTATAATTAGCCACTGGACGTGGAAAACAATCTCTGTACAACAACTCTGGCAGGATTCACTCCATTTTTGGCTACTGCTGACTAGCGGGTAATACGGAATATATGTGTCCATTTTATAAATTTGCACTCTAAATTGAAACTAAATAGCTGTATAATAACAATACTTTACACTTATATAGTGCCTTCCGTACGACTATCTCAAAGTACTCGGTTCTGTTCTATCTACTATCTCTTTATTCATATAGCTAGCTAAGTATCTTAAATCAAAGGGAGTCTTTCAATCTACTTTCATGGGAATTAGACTGGGTCTTCCGTTAAAGTTTATTTGTGCCTGTAGAGCATTAAGGTACCTGGGCACTACAAAAAATTTAAACATTGCAAACTTTAATGAGTGAAGCCTCACAACACCCTCTGTGAAGCAGGGAAATGTTATTGTCCCCATTTTACAGGTGGAGAGCTGAGACATAGAGATGGTAAGTCCCAAATTCAGTAAGGTATGTCAGCATATGCCTACCTTTAAGCACCTGATTAGTTTGATTGACTTCTGTGGAACTACTCGTGTTTAATCATGTCCCTCATCATGTGCCTCACTGAACCAGGGCCTGTACAACTTGTGCAAAGAAACACAGGGAGTCTGTGGCAGAGGTAGGAACAGGACCCAGATTTCCTGATTTCTGATTTAACCTCAAGACCAGGCTCCTACAAGTTTGCCCCTGCTGATGTGTCTGTGAGACATGCCTGTTTTATTTAGAGTGTATGGAAAGATGAACTGCCTTTTTTTTGCAGCATTTTAGCACTTCTGTTTTTACTCATGACCAAAAATAGGCAAGTGGTGAGGTGTGCAAAAAGGAAAACTAATGGGGGCAGGGAGTTTTTGTACCTCAAATATGATTGCTTGGAGTTCAAATTGCGTTCTGAGGTAACGCTTGGGTCAGGTTTTACCCAAACCAATTTGCTCATTCTTGGTTCTTATAAAGATGGCTTACTTGAAATGTCAGGGTAGCTGTAATAGGTTACCAAGAGCTTGTTTACCTTTTATTATGTGAGACTGGCTCTTTCAAATAAGACAAAATGATATGAATGAGAAGCTGGGATAATCCTGCTAAGAGGATATCAACAGGGTACTTCTGTAGTGAGTTAATTTGAAAATAGAAACAGGTACATTTAAAAGTATACTTCAGTAAAGTTATATTAACTTAGTTATCCTGTGCGTTCCGAATTTTACATACTTAATAATAATGAGTCTAATCTGTCGGGGAGAAGGAAACAAGATCTAACGTGTATTTAGTGCACATCAAATACTCTTGCTATCAAAGAAATATTTATTAACTTTATAATGTCTTATGATATGTATCTGCAACTGAGTCATACTGCCTTAATTTGTTTCTGTATGTGACACAATGCAGGCTGATCTAGCCTGACACAATATGGTATGCACATTGAGCATATATCATGATGAGACACTTGAAAAATAAAGACAAGGGTAGACAAGCATGATCCAAAAGAGGTCCTGTGTCCATCAGAGAGAGAAGATTTAGTGTGTCACATGTTCCACTTGTAAGTAAATAAATAAGCATTGACATGAGGCAAAAACTATAGTAAACTAACAAGATAATAAATCTCATATAATGTTTGGAAATGTCACTCTACTTCTCTTTCCCCCTATATTTTTGTAATTAATTTTCTATTTTAATTTAGGATAGAAAATATAACATCCAAGTATCCAGAATTCAAATTAACGACAACAGCACTAATAATTCACTAAGCTTTAAAGCCCACTGAAGGAAGAGGTGGGCATAACTGTAATTGTAGGAGTGTGATTGCTTCCCCAGCTGGAAGTCTATTGTTAGACTCATAGACTTTAAGGTCAGAAGGGACCATTATGATCATCTGGTCTGACCCCCTGCATGCTGCAGGCCACAAAACCGTCCCTACCCTTTCCTTGACTCTGCTGATGAAGTCCCCAAATCCTGTGTCTTAGTGACTTCAATTGGCAGAGAACCCTCCTGCTAGAGATCCCTGCCCCATGCTGCGGAGGAAGGCGAAAAACCTCCAGGGCCTCAGCCAATCTACCCTGGAGGAAAATTCCTTCCCGACCCCAAATATGGCGATCAGTAAGACCCCGAGCATGTAGGCAAGAGTCTCCAGCCTGACCCTTCTTAGCCATTATACTGTTTACCTACCATTGCTTGGTATTCCTCAGCTAATATGTTTTACCATTAAACCATTCCCTCCATAAACTTGTCTAACTTAATCTTAAAACCAGACAGGTTGCCTTTTATCTTCACAAAAGTATCAGCAACCGTTATGGTACATTAAAAAAGCTCTGAGGGCCAAAACTGAAGGATCATTGTGGGCTTCAGTGGCTACTCTGCTACTTGGTAATAGGGAAGAGACTTCTGTTTTCAAGAGGACCTTGGATAAAATAGTCTTCAATGTCCCTAGCCACATTCTTTGACTTAGATCCTCTAGAAACTTTGGTGTGCTCCAAGTAACAGGTGAGAGGGGGGTGGCATTTTGTCACTTAGTGGATGATGGCACATTGTGTGCCACATATTGACTGAGTGTATATAAATTAACCCAACAAAATCCAGACTCCCTGCTCGTTAAACAGTAGGCATTACCTCTCATAAAGACATGCAGCCCTATGAGCTGTTTAGAGTCATATAATATCACCAAACTGACTTTCACACCTAAAAAACATACACACACTAACAGTTGCCAAGCTGCAGGATCTTGTTATTTTGAAAATTATCTAGATTTGGGACACAGAGAAGCCAAACTCAAGGGTGCATGTACATTAGTGACTCCCTGCTCTTGGGGCCAAGGAGGTGTCACCCAGAGGCTGGAGCATGGCGCCTGTTGTGAGCTAGTGAAAATGCCCCCTAGTGGTCTATCTGGGATCACTTTGTTGCAAGAATGTTAGAGGAGGTTCTTTATCTAGATGAGAAATTAGATTATTCAATTATTCAAATATGTCTTAAAGTGTCCACTAACCTGATATAGCACAAAGATGAACTGAATAAACTCTGCCTCTGGTTAGTGTTTCTATAGACTTTACAGGTTGATCAGTCAGTCAGAAAGAACGACTTTCCATCCCACATGCATATCACTGGAAATACTGAACATGTTCAGTATCATATTCTTTATATCATCACAGTGAGCAAAACTCTATGGGCTCCATCCAAAGTCCAACAAAGTCAATGAAAAGACTCTCATTGAGGTCACTGGGCTTTGTCAGGTCCTATAAGACCATAGACACAAAGCAAGAGGCTGCATGGCTCTTTAGAATGGTCCTTAAAGCAAGAATAAAATAGAAAATATCATAATTCCACTATATGAATCCATGGTACGCCCATACCTTGAATGCTGCATGCAGTTCTGGTCGCCCCATCTCAAAAAAGACATATTAGAATTAGAAAAGGTGCAGACAAAGGCAACAAAAATGATTAGGGACATGGAACAGCTTCCATATGAGGATTGAAAAGACTGGCACTGTTTAGTTTAGAAAAGAGATGATTAAGGAACAAGATGATAGAGATCTAGAAAATCATGAATGGTGTGGAGAAGGTAAATAGGAAGTGTTATTTATCCCTTCTATAACACAAGACCTAGGGGTTACCTGAGGAAATTAATAGGCAGCAGATTTAAAACAAATAAAAGGAAGTATTTCTTCATGCAACACACAGTGGAACTCATTGCCGTTGGATATTGTGAAGGCCAAAAGTATAAATTAGTTCAAAAAAGAACTAGATAAGTTCATGACAGGTTTCAGAGTAGCAGCCGTATTAGTCTGTATCCGCAAAAAGAACAGGAGTACTTGTGTATGCATCCGAAGAAGTGGGCTGTAGTCCACGAAAGCTTATGCTCTAATAAATTTGTTAGTCTCTAAGGTGCCACAAGTACTCCTGTTCTTTTTGTAGATAAGTTCATGGACGATAGATCCATCTATGGCTCTATCCATCTATGGCACCATCTTAGCCAAGATGGTGAGGGATGCAACCCCATGCTCCAGGTGCCTTCAGGTGCCAGAAACTGGGACTGGATGATAGGGGCTGTATCACTCAAAATTGCTCTGTTCTGTTCATTCCCTCTGAAGCATCCAGCATTGGCCACTGTCTGAGACAGGACATGGGGCTAGATGGAACATTGGTCTCCACCAGTATGGGTGTTCTTATGTTCTGTTCTTAATGTTAATTTGCATAATATTATTTGTATTCTTTCAATGCCATACATTTGCCATTTTAGGTGCTTAGATTGCTTTTCAATACAAATTGCTACAGAAAGTTAGGAAATGGGACACTAAATCTATTTCCATTTGTGGGAGCCTCCCAATCAAGAGGGAACACTTGGAATGCATTGTATACTTGCAGAGAAGCATTTAGCCTATAGAAACCTGGAAAAGGCTTCAGTGGCTCTCTACCCACGTCTCTTCATGACTATAATTTCAAAAATATATATAATTTGGAAGCGATGGCATTCTGGAAGCTTGGCTCATGTGGTGCTTATAGTTATATTTTACTTTATCCTGTGAAATAAATTATACCAAACAAATCCCAACTGCAGATAAGTTCTTCATCTATTTTCCTACAAAAGACAAAAGATGTAAAATTGTTTTCATATAGCAATTACACAAGCAAGTCGGAAGTCATAAACTTATTGCTGAAAGAGAAAGTTAGAATGCTTTTGGTCAAACACCAAAGATCTTTGTTAAAAATTCTCTGAAAGTAACTACAAGAAACTGATCATTATTAAGCCTAAACAGTCTTCAATTTAACTTAAATATTTATTAGCAATGAAAGCTAACATAAATGCTGAAAACCAAAATATTTATTTCTTAATTGTCTTTTCTCTTTCCCACAATGTATCTTAAGATGTAATGAGGTCATTTGAATTTTTAGTAACCCCTCCAAGGTGGAGTCCAGAGCAAAATGCATTCCAGAGTGCAGATCTCAATGTCAAAGGGGTTAAGAAAGAGACTGAAAAATACAAATCTGTGCTTTGAGACTGAAAGCATTCAAGGAATTTGTGTCTCAGGAAACAGAGATTTACCTGCTCAGTAACAGGAAAGTTGGCTTGTATTTAATGCATATAGCAATATGTGGACAATGGCTATACAATAACAAATTGGGCTATTATAGATTTATCAATAAGCCTGTAAATATAAAGTCACTTCTTAAAAGTATAGGTAAGTGATCAAAGTAGAATTTTTCCTTTTAGAAGGGGTTTAGTTGTCTTTTAGAACTGCAGAGTTATAGTATAAGTGTGTGTGTGTGTGTATGCCCATATGCACACATCTAGTAGATGTGACTAAAATATGTATTTCTAGAAGCATGGTTTCATTCAAAATGTCTTGGATGGGAGAGTTTATAAGGAAAAGACTTGCACTAATTCTATCAATATTAAAAGTAAAAGTGGAATTGAACAAAAAATAAACAATGCCAATAAAATTCACAGAATTATGATGATAAAGGGAATAAAAATGATCAGCTGTTCCATATGTATGTACTGAACAGGCAATGCAAACATTTTAGACTGACGTGGATTTGGGAAACCTACAAGCGTTCTAAAAATGCACATTCTGTGGTTGATAATTACTTCAGACTCTCTGAAGATCCAGCATGTATAATTGTGACCCCGTAAGCAGCGAAGAATTTTTTCCAATTTTGCATCTGCTTTATTTTTTCAATGTAAATTAAATGTCTCTCATAAATGCTCTAGCCCTTCTCACAATGAAAAATCCAGAACCTCATATAAGAAAATAATCCAAATCCAACAAATGATACCAAGAGGAACTAGCCAACCCACCAGAAAGAAAACAGCCACGACCCATCTCACTCCTTTCTCTCATCGAAGGCCTGCATACATAGATAAATCTTTGCAACCTACTCAAAAAGCTGTGATGGAACAAGTGAAGCAAGTGAGTTCAAGTTGCTACAGACAACTTGCTTTCAGTTATTTTAGCCTAGGGAATGTCAGCTCAAGTGTCCCAGCTAGTCTATGGCACATAAGGACCCAAATTGTAAAGGGCTTTATAAAATACTCAGAAACTGCTCTGCATGCAGAAATTAACTGGTACCAGTTCAGTCTTAGAAGCACATATTGGAAAAGGTCCCCTAATAGAAACACCACTAAAGGATCTAGCAGCTGCATTCTGTGAAGTTTCCAGTTGGTCTTCAAATGATGCCCCAAGTAGAGTGTGTTAGAGTGATCCATTCTGAAGGTGGAAAAGCCAGTGATAACAGGCCAGATCTGCACATAACAAGAAGTACATAACTTTCTGCAGGCATGATCAAAAGAACTAACACATTCTTGCCCAGAACTCCATCCGCCTTTATCCCAATTGGGGGGATGGGGGTGACACAATACTTTGGCCCACATTGGCATTTAGTCCTCACGAATTTACCTCAGATCCCAGTCAAATATAAAATCCAGATCATGACCATCTTTACACAAGAAACAGATGATTGTTTTAAGAAGGATGACCAGCTTACCGTTGACAGTATTTCACCTAGCGCACCAGCATAAATTGTATTGACTTCAATTGGAGTTGTATGCATATAACAAGTAACCTGAGCAGAGTCTAGGGACCTGATCCAGGAAACATTTTACACATATGAGAAGTTGCATTGAGCTTAACAAAGACTTTAAAGAAATTATATATGTGACTGTTCGAAGGGTACCTGATATCCTTGAAAATGTAAGTTTACAGCTCTTCTTATATTGTTTATTTCTATAATGATTTTACAGTTTGTTTATTTGATTTTACATAGCCCTACAACTCTTCCCCCCTCCCCCCCCCCCCCCCCCCGCCAAGAATATACCTTTCAATTTGGAAGCAAATCGTTCACCTAGTTATTTCCTAAGGAGGTAGTGATGGTTGGTCCGTTTTATTGGAGGCTGCCAGTGGGTTAGCTGTTGTTTCAGCTTGATTGTTCTTTAAGTTATTCCAAGGATGCCCAGAGTAATATGTAGGTGCACTCTTTGTATATTTTATTACAAATCTAATGCCAATAATAATTTTCTTAAAAGAAAGACATCCACTACAGAAATACTGTCCCTTGTCTCTTGTGCTCATCTTTCATTCATCACATTCGTTTGTTTTTATTCCATATCTCTCAGCCCCTCTGTAAATATAAATGAGCTCTCCCTTGATTTCATTGATCCTCCTTGCCTGCAGTGGCCCTTTTTGATAATTTATTTAATATGTTTATTCTTCTGAAAGTACAAATTGCCAAGGGACACTGGGATTGTCATCACTGGCTTGCCTAGACACCCATCTATTATAGATTATTTAAGAATAAGGAAATCAATCCTACTATGATTCAAAGAGGGATGGATTCAATGACCTGGTAGAACTAGTCCCCTCCAATCCAAATGATTCTATTTTTTGTTCTAAATCCTTTTTGATCTCATTTTTTTTCAAGTTAATGTTTTCTTATGCTTGTGTTTGAAAGTGTGAAGAATTTGCATGAACCAATTTTTTATTAGTTCCCATGAGAATGTTAAAAACTTCAATTAGGTCACTGTGAAGTCTCTTTTCCTGAGAGAAATTCCTTAATCTTCCTTAATAACTTAAATCTTTGAGAACTGATGTTGTTCTGCAATGCATTTTCCTCAAAAGTAATTACACTCCAGCTAAGATACTGCATAATAGCCAGTGCTGTGTAGTGCTCTAAGTATAGTCAAACCTTGGGCTTTACATAACCCATTGGTGACACATGACATTGCTTGTTATGAGGTGTATGCTGAGAAATCTAAACTTCCAGCATCAAGAGGATAATACTGTAACCTCTAGCTATATAATCTACTATTATGTTTGCATTTTTTACTGACTCTGCACATTCGGCTTTAGGATAGATTTCAACAACAAAAATGTAATCTATATCTGAGTTAATATGCTGATGGGAAATCAGTATGTATGTTTGTCCCTCTGTCTTTCTCTTCACGCATCTATCATCACCATTGATCTTTATACTTTCCAATAGATGGTGTCAAGCCATTAAATACTGTAACTGATCAAACACTGAAATCCCAGAGTTGAGCAAGGTCCAGTAGCAATTCGGCCTCTACCAGCCTGATAGAATCCCCTTTGTGGCTGCCCTTTGCTATTTCTCCCTTTTCTCACTTCAACTTTCTACTCATTCCATAACTCCCTCTAAGCATTTTTACATTCTGGAATTAATGGGAATTGGCCATCCAAATCCCCTATGTGGCTTTGAAAACCCTACTTTCTGGGGTCTCTTCAGCATGTGCGCACTGTCAGTACATGGAAAACAATAATAAAGGGCCTGCTTCTTCACTGTATATACATCAATTTTAAGACAGTAAACCCTCATTGAATTCAATGGAGTTATAATGGCATAGATCTGGGGTAAAGGAGAGGCATATCAGGACCAAAGATGTAAATCAATCCAAAGCAGAACATAGTCAGGTACTTCTTATAATATCTGTGATACCTTCAGTTTACCCACAAGAAAAGCACACTTTGAAAATTTGAATAGAGCAGAGGTTTTCAGACTGTGGGGTGCAGCCCCCCAAGGGGGGTGCAGAGGAACATTTCGGGGGGTGAGCAGTGACACCAGGTGTCTCAGACCAGCTCCACATGGGGGGAGACTCGGGGAGGGAGTGCCACCTCCACTCCCTACTCACCTCAGCGGGCCACCCAGCCTGTGGGTCAGTGTCAATGCCTCTGCACCCAGCGCTGGCTCTGTCCCCAGAGACTGTCGCACATGCCTTCCCCACCCTGAAAACCCAAGCGGGGAGGGGCAGGTATTGAGGGGCACAACTAAAAACTGTAACTCAAAGGGGGGCTCAGTTTGAAAACTGCAGGAGTAAAGCCCTGGGTCCCTAGCGACTAAAATGATCCTAGAGTCTTAGTTACAAAGAGGAGAACCAGGAAATCCAAAAAAACAAAAACTGGACTAACCAATGGGCAGAAAGACATAAGAGATCCTGGAAATACATGGTAACCTCATAATCACTTTGGTTGTCTTTTTCAGTGCATACCATCTTGCTGGCTACCTGATCAATAGAAGAGAAGGGCCAGAGGCATAAAGTCAGGATCTAAATAAATAAAGACATCCTATCTCCTAGAACTGGAAGGGACCTTGAGAAGTCATCAAGTCCAGCCCCCTGCCTTCACTAGCAAGACCAAGTACTGATTTTGCCCCAGATCGCTAAGTGGCCCCCTCAAGGATTGAACTCACAACCCTGGATTTAGCAGACCAATGCTCAAACCACTGAGCTATCTCTCCCCCCTAGACAGGCTCAATATTCAGTTTGCCTCTAAATGCTTCCTCTCAGACCTTGAAACTCTTCTTTTTGTTTTTAATTGTATTACCAGTTACGTGGGTAGAGTTTATTGTCCTGTACTCTGCTTAGTGTCCCAGTGCCTGCTTCTTTCCCAGAATAAACCTTGTAGATACTTAAAATCAGTCCATTCAACTCAGATTTCAGGAGTTCCTTTCATTCCTAGATCCCTGCAAGAGGTATACCCTTTTTATGGGTAGCACATCTTCAAAGAAACACAAAGGAGTTAGTGAATAATGTAGGCTCCCACTCATGGCAAAATAGTTGTTTACACCATCCTTCCACACCATCATGCATGATATTCTCTGTGTGAGGCAATTAATGCTAGGGTTTGCATATTTACTAGACTTGTTACCATTCCTTATACAATAACTTTTTTGTTTTGGACAAAACATAGAATGCTTTCTTGTCTGGTCTTGTTGGTTTCTCAACCAGCTCTGATTAAAGGGAAATTTCATACCTTAAGTGTGTTTCTCAAATAGCACAGAAGCTATTGCTTCTTATAAAGCCTCAATGAACTTACATCTTGTAAGCCTTGACCTGCTTTTCTCATAAGGTTCCCTTATGAATTTTTGATTATGATCTCAATTTAAGATGCTTCTTTTGTTGATAACGTAGCTGTCATATCTCATTTTTCCCTCCAAGCAGAAGTGGCAAGGGCCTTACTTAGCCATATTCCCACGCTCTACCCTGTACTGGTGAGTCATGACCTGTTATAACATGTGACCTGCTTGTTGTTTGTTTGTTGTCTGGTATAGATAGGTGATCTTAGTGTATGTTGTTTTGGGGGTAAAGGGGGATTTATAAATACTCTTCCCTTCCATTGTTTTATTTCCTTCAAATCTCTCCACCATTTATTTCTGTTTTGTTGGTTAATATCACATTTCTTCCCATTCACTAGTTTACCAAAAAAAAAAAAAAAAAAAAAAAAAAAAACCACAACCATGTATGTGGCAATACCAGGTTCCCTGCTCTTTTTTTTGATCAGATGTAGCTACATCTTTGTATTCTATTGTATTTGAATCTAAAAATATTTCGAAGTGTCACATCTTAGACCTCTTCTTGTTCCCGTACACAAAATGTAGCTATGCGCAATTTTCCCCTTGGTTAAAAAGTGAGAGTTTGAAACAGCAATTGACCAATATGGAAACAATTTAAAAATCAAAGATTTTGGGAAAGGCTTGGGTTCCCCCAAGAGGAATAAGCTCCTCCCTCTGCTATGACATCTACAGCTCATGCCTGCCCATCGAAAAGGGCAGACTGTATGAGGCAGGTGGAGTATCTCCAACTACAAACTCCTGGTGCATGAACAGGAAGGCATAGGACATGGAACAGTGCTTCCCACTTGCACTGGATATATACAGTAGAGAAGGAGAGATGGATCACCTTCAGCATACATCAGCTGAGGTGGGAGCAGCTGGGAACAACAACCCACCTCCCAGCCTCAATAGCATCTGTATTCATCTATCTACTTACTTACTTAGATGGCCTCTCTCCTTATACTATCTGTGTGCCTTACAATCATTAATGAACTGTATGGCTGTGAGGTATTAATATTTTGGATGTGGGGAATTGAGGCACAGAGAGGTTAAAGGACTTGCCCAATGTCACACAGGAAGTATTTGGCAGAGCCAGGAGTTGAAGGAATTAAGTACATAGATGTTTTTAATTACTGCCTGTGGTCAAGGTCTTGCCCTGGAAGACAGCACTTCCGGCAGCACAGCAACCCCTAACACCACACTGGAGCATTGGTTCTGTACTGATTCTGGGAAAAGAACCACCTACTGATGCATCAGCTCCATGTCCTTCAGCATCCTGGCTGCTTCGAGCCACCTACTGATCAGGTCAAAGCCTGCTTAGCACCGAGATCACAGTCAGGAGTGACACAACTGGAGGTTATCAAGATATTATTATCAGACTCTTCTTGTTTCACACAAATACTCAAACATTATGTCACTGACGTTGTTACGCCGTGTTCTTTTTGTTGCTGTAAAGATTGGGAACAAAGTTATTTTGCCTCTTTTCTTTAGGATATGCCCACATTTATTCTATTCAGTTCAATCTGGCTAGATACAGTACCTCTAATTTCTAGACTCTGTTTGGCAAAGGACATGCCAGTCTGAGGTCATGTTCATATTCTGAAACCTCTGTTTACCTCTAGCGTTGTGCTTTAATGGAAACAGCCATGAATTGCAACTGAATAGATGCATTATGCTAAAACTGCCTGGCTAATGCAAACAAAAGAGGGCATTTTTCATAAGATTTTTTTTTCAATCTGGCTGAAAATACTGTTTTTAAGAACTTACTGGAATTTTACATGACAATCTGTATTATTTCAGGTCAACAGAAACCAAGTTTGAAGCAGGAAAAGAGGAAGTTCAATGTCAGATAAATACACATGCTCAGGAAATGCTAGCCATTTAAGAAGCATATTGTGCAACTGTGTCTTAGAGCCCTGAGTCTGAGAGTTCAGGGCCATGTTTCCGGAGCTACTGGTCAATATACAGACACACATATCGCAACCACTATTCACTAAAATTTCATAGAGTCAATTGTACAGTAAGCCAGAGCTCATGCTGGCTGAATGAGTACAAACTCCCCTTCCATAGGTTGAGGGAGGTAGTGTGCAGGTCCATTAGGGAAAGCCAATGTCAGCAAGGATCCTGAAGAAACAATGCTGCCTAAGGGAAATTTGGAGGGGGGGGGGGGCTACGTTGAAGGGGGCATCTCCCTTCAGATGCCTCAGGATTCTTGTGGTTGAATTCTGAGTTCCCTGTTGAATTTCAAGGCCAGCCTCCTTGCATGAGGCTTTGCACCCATCCACTGAGGGAAACATTCCTCCTAAGCTCCAAACTCTCCACTCTTTTCCAATCACTTGTGCTCCCCGGTCTTGGAATTTTCTATGGTATGGGAATGTTTGGGACACTGTGAGCTAATGAAAACAAGCTGAATTGAATTGGATCCATAACTATACAACTCGATCTATTTCCACTCAGTTTTGGGATGTGAATCAGGAAAGACACCACACAGAATTCCTTCTAACTCTACAGTCATCCCAGATTTCCCATTAATTACTGGTTCAGATTTTCAGAGTGAAATTAATAAAATAGTGAGGTCTTGGAGAGTAATATTACCTTGGATCCTAGAATTATTCTCTGAGGAGCCAAAGCTGTGTATCTACTATTGGTAAGCCACAAGGAACATTCCTGTGGTGAGCTAAGATTGCTCCTTCAAAAATGGAAAGCCTTACAAGGTTAAACATTTTAAAGTGGTCCATGTGCCTGCATATGCTCACAATTTAGAGAGAGGCTGAAGTAAAATAATTATTTGGAGATTAATAATTATATATCTATCAAGGTTTTCATAGTGCATCCATCGCTGCAGTATCTAATGCCTTCTTACCATACTTTGGGGGCATGTTTGTGATGTGTGTGTGATGAGGGGGTGTTTGTTTTTCTCCTGTACATTTTTTTTTCTTGTGATTTAGAAATAAAATGATAAGAAAGAAGAATCTTCAAGACTAATGCATAGTCCTTGCTCCAAGCTAAAATAAACAGGCCTAGTTACAGTGGAGAATCACAGTGATTGATGGGAAAGGGCAATGAATCCTCCTGCCCAGGTCTCAGAGAAGCTGTCGAGCTCAGGGCTGTAGTAGCCTCTGAAGATGCTATGTCACCTTCTGCAGGGAGAGGTTCAGCTTTTAAATCTGCAAAGACACTGGTCCATTGATACCATTGTGAGTTCAATCCTTGAGGGGGCCACTTAGGGATCTGGGGCAAAATCAGTACTTGGTCCTGCTAGTGAAGGCCGGGGGCTGGACTCAATGACCTTTCAAGGTCCCTTCCGGTTCTAGGAGATAGGATATCTCCATAAATTAATTAAATATTCAACTGCTTCCTGCACAACTGACTCTCATTCAAACATCTTCCTCCTTTTTCAACAGCTTGTTATAATGTGGGAAAGAGTTTATAATAATCACATTAAAAATATAATCCACCACTGTCTTCTGGAAATAAATAACTCAATAGACATTGGAAAAGCAGGGCATTGTTTAAATTTAAACATATTCCTTGTCATTGGGATTTTGTGCAATCACGAGACTGGAGTAATAAACCTTCCTGATAGCTGCTCTAGCAGGATATAAAGGAAAGTTCTTTTAGGCAGCTGTACCATCTGCTTCATTGAGTGAAATGTGCCTATTAAAAAGCCATTATTGTCCTTGTGTTTCGACAGTAGGATACTGTTAAATATTTGGCCATTTAACCCAGCACAATTGTTAAACAGTTAATCAGCTTTATAGGTTTAATGATTGTTCTTAAGGCATTTTCTACTCTGTGGACTTTCTTGTCAAACTCATCTAAGTGTCAACTGAGCCTTTTCAGACTTACAGAAGAAGGTAGGTATAAACTATTCTTCGTGGTCATATCATGTCATTGCTCAAACTAGACCCTTGCTAATCCAAAAATACTTAAATTCACATTAAAAACCAGCAGACTCAATACAGATCCATTGGCTTCTACATGTGAGAGCCTAAAATCAAAGCTATGGGAATATCTCAGAGTAGGTATTTGTTATGCTGTTAGCACATTACCATAGTGTGTTTCAGTCGATTTTTCAATGTGCCATTGATGCAGTATGCTTGATTTATACTTTTCCTGAGTTTATTTGCTCACTTGCCAATTCAGAAAAATAAATAATTTTGCAATGGGTCAGCCATTAGAATGAATAACATCCAATAATAGAATGGTTTTATTTTACTTTTAGATATACAGGTCCTAAGTTACACTGTGTTGTTTATACATTAGCTTTTAGTTTCTTTAAACCTGGAGAGAAATCCTTCTGACTGCAGGTAAAAATGAGTTTAATGGGTAAGTTTATACAAACACCACTCATTCTGATCTGACCAGCCATTTCAGTTCATGAGAGATTCAGCACTAGAGTAGCAGGGTAAGGATTGAGGATTGCTAGCTGAGCTTGTGTGTAAGAGAAGCTATCACAGCTTCTGCCTCATTCTCCCTTGTCAGTGTTAGGACCAAACTGAGCTAATAAATTGAAAGTTATGTGCATTAGAGTAAACAATTTAGAGATGTTTATTTAAAGTATAATTAACACTGTATTTGAACACAACGGCATCTTAAGACATCTAAGCTGCAAATTTCCCAGTTCTCTACCAGAGGGAATGAAAGATGGGCCCAGCATCTCCAGACTTCCAGGATGTTTGAGCCCTGATCAGGACCTCAGTTGTAGGCTTGGATCCATTTCTATTCATAAAGACCATAAACAGAGAGGATAAAATAGTAGGGTTGGAAGTAGAGCTGGGCAAATAATGGATTTCTCAGTTCACTGGCAATTCCAAAAAATCAAGCTTTTTTTCTTTTCGGGTCGAGCTGAAAATGAAATTTTTGGCTAATCGAAAAAGTCAAAACCATGTTGAGTTGTATTGAAACAAAACATTTTGCTTGACCCTGCCCACTTTTCATTTTGATATCAAGGCACTTTGACAACAGCAAAGGAGGATTCGACTCACAAAATGCCCTACTCTAGTTGAAAGGAATGGTTCTTTCAAACTTCTGCTTAGGTCCTTGTTCTTAGAGATATGTGAAGGTTTCACGATAAAAGGCAACAACACTTTAAATCTGAGGGATTTAAAAGTTTATCTCAAACTTAAAAATGGGGTTTATTTCTACTTGATTATGGGTATCTTTTCCAGTGAAAATGAGCCAATTTATGATTGAAAATGGCTTGTTCCAAAGATGCCTTTGAAAGTTACAGCTTGACGTTAGAGTTTCCTGGTATTTTTGATGCCAAAAAGGTATCATTCTATCAATTTTAACAGACAAACAACATTTGAGTTGCTTAGTGTTGCAAAATATTATATGTCAGGAGTCAGCAACTGCTTACACGTGGCTCGCCAGGGTAAGCACCCTGGCGGGCCGGGCCAGTTTGTTTACCTGCCGCGTCCACAGGTTTGGCCGATCGCGGCTCCCACTGGCCGCGGTTCACTGCTCCAGGCCAATGGGGGCGGCGGGAAGCCGCGGACAGCACATCCCTCGGCCCGCGCCGCTTCCCGCAGCCCCCATTGGCCTGGGACAACGAACCGCGGACAGTAGGAGCTGCGATCGGCCGAACCTGTGGTTACGGCAAGTAAACAAACTGGCCCGGCCCACCCCGCCAGGGTGCTTACCCTGGCGAGCCACGTGCCAGAGGTTGCCGACCCCTGTTATATGTAATGCTTCATATACAATTTTCTGTAGCAGTGGCCCCTAAAGTGTTTTGTGGCAATGTGGTCCAGTAGATAAGGTGTTGTGTTCACACTAGGAAGACCTGAGTTCTAAGCACCATCTCTACCACTGGCCAGCAGGTGTGACCTTGACTAAACCAATTTACCTGCCCCTGCCTCTGTTTTCCCTCTCTATCTTGCCTATTGAGATTGTAAGATCTTGAGGCATAGGCTGTCTTTTGCTACGTTTGTACAGTACCTAGCACATAGGAGCCTCTACAATATAATATACATAAATAAAAACACTCAAATGTTCACCAGTTTTATTTCTAGTGACAACTTGCTTTAGCTCAGAAATCATGAAGGGTACAGCTCGGACTTCTGAGGATCTCAGGGAGGTGATCATTGCTTCCGGTTTTGTTTTTGTTTTTTAAACAATGGCTACGTTTTTTGCTTTTGGACTCTTACAAAAGAGTTTGGGGGAATGTTTAATAAAATCTTTACAATTCACTTTTAACCCTTTTGTATTGGCTTCTGAATCATCTAGCGACTTTGTCATCAGAAAACGTCGAAACACTTTTTTTTTCTCCAAGCACCTGGAATTTGTTTATTCATTTCATCTTAGGGTATGTCTACCCTGCAATAAAACTCCTGAGACTGGCCCAATATTTCTCTAACCAACATTCTGAATGACTGAATTAGGATAGCCCATTGGTGACAGTGTGTTACAGGTCCCCATCTTTACCAATAAGAGTTATTACAGCCCTCTACTACAGAGTAGTAGCAGCTCATGCTTTTAGGTAATCTCTGGTGTGTTGGCCAAGAGGGTGGACATCCCGTAAGCACACTAAAAGAATAGAAAAAAAATGAGGCATCCTTGTGGCACCTTAGAGACTAACAAATTTATTTGGGCATAAGCTTTCGTGGAGTTATTCAGAGAGACAATGATATAGCACTGAAAGATACAAGAGAAGTAAGAAGGTTTCTTTTTTAAACAGGTTCGTTTCTGCTAACCACTGATGGACATGATAAAACTCCCTCTATGTGCTACTAAGAAGTAAAGCAAAGGAAACCAGTGTTACTTTATACCCTACATTCGGTACATGTTGGTTTCATTTGGAGTGTCAGACATTTTTATCCTGTAGCAAGTATTATAAATAGGCCTCCTACTTATCTGATCCTTCTCTTAATGTTTTTCATTAGAAAACCACAGTTAATTTTAGATAATTGTTAGAGATAATCTCAAATTTGTGTATAACGCATGCCCCAGTTCTAAGAAAAACATGACATTTGTGGAAGGTGCTGGCTGGCTGGCGTCTTTTCATTTATTGCACTAATATGAGCTCTCTTGTTCTTGTCAAATGAATTCTAGTATCTTAGACATTCAGACTCCTACCTCTCAAAGCAGATAAAAGTTTGCCTTGCTTAGTATTTGCTCTCCTCCATATTTTACAACAGCTTCTGAGCAGTGTGTTTGGGAACTAAGCATAGCACATGCCCTGCCAAACTGCAGGAGAAAAGGTTTGATAAAGGCTTATGCAAGAAGTTGCAAGGGCATATTTGGTTCTAAACTTTCCTGTCGGAGTCAATTTTACTGCATTTGACAGCAGCAGCATTTGCTTCTGACAGAATAAAGATAATTTTTTAACAAAGTATGTCTTATTGTGCACTATTTAACAGTGTGTTCTGAATTGCTAAAGATCTAAAGGTATGTCTACACGGTAAAAAAGAAAAACCACTTGTGGCTGGCCTGTGTCAGCTGATGCAGGATTGCGGGGCTCAGGCTTCAGGGCTATAAAATTGCAGTGTAGACTTTCAGGTTTGGCCTTGGGCTTGCAGCTTCCCAAAGCCTGGGCTCCAACCCAAGCCCAGCTGTCTACATTGCAGGTTCATAGCCCTGCAGCCCGAGTGCCTCAAGCTAGAGCAGGGGTTCCACTGGGAGCTGCGAGTGACTGTAACTGTGGGCGCTCAGGTAAACAAAGGATCTCGCGGCCTGCCAGGGGCTTACCCTGAACAAACCGCGAACCAAGTTTGGGAACCCCTGAGCTAGAGTAATCACATTGTTCATAATGTTATATCCCTTTATGTTACCTCTGTGTTATATTTTGTGTTATACTCCTTTTCCCTTACCCTTTTTGTGTCTTGTCTATTCATAGATTCCAAGGCCAAAAGAGACCATTGTGATCATCTAGTCTGACCTCCTGTATGACACAACCCACACAACTTCCCCAAACTAATTCCTAGAGCAGATCTTTTAGAAAAACATCCAATCTTAGTTTTTAAATTGTCAGTGATGTAGAATCCACCATGAACCTTGATAAATTGTTCCAATGGTTAATTACTCTCACCGTTAAAAATTTATTTCCAGTCTGAATTTGTCTAGCTTGTATCTTTCTCTGCTGGATTGAAGAGTTCATTATGAAATATTTGTTCACCATGTAGGTACTTATAGACTGTAATCAAATCACAACCTTCTCTTTGTTAAGCTAAATAGATTGAGCTCCTTGAGTATATCACTGTAAGGCAGGTTTTCTAACCATTTAATCATTCTCGTGGCTCTTCTCTGAACCCTCTCCAATTTATAAAGATCTTTCCTGAATTGTGGGCATCAGAACTGGCACAGGACTCCAGCAGCGATTACACCCATGCCAAATACAAAGATAAAATAAGCTCTCTACTCTGACTCAAGAGTCCCCTGTTTATGCATCCCAGGATCTCATTTGCTCTTTTGAGCACAGAGTCACACTGAGAGCTCATGTTCAGCTGATTATCCACTGTGTCTCCCAAATCTTTTTCAGAGTCACTGCTTCCCAGCATAGAGTCCTCCATCCTGTAAATATGGCCTGCAGTCATTGTTCCTAGACGCACACATTTACATTTAGCCATACTAAAACACACATTGTTGCTTGTGCCCACTTTACCAAGAGGCCGTGAATCTGTAAAATGTAAGCTCTTTGGGCAGGGACTTTCTAGTACTCTGTGTTTGTACAGTGCAGAGCACAATGGTGCCCCATTTTTGGTGGGTTCCTAGGCACCACAATAATAAATATAATAATTACTTGATGTCTACATATTCATGGCTGTAAAATGGTGGCTAGTCTAGAGAAACCTGAGTATGAGTATTTAAGGAATTACAGTATGAGATTTTAACAGCACAGATAAAGAAGTCACAGGCCAAGCTGTGTTTAGTGCAGCATCACAGGGGAGAAGACAACAGCGGCTTTACATTACCTTTGCATCCCCTAATCCTAACACCAGGCAGGAACCAAACTTGTCCATGGAATTATTTAGAGCAGCACAGAGGCTGCTCTAATTTATGCCCTGCCATTCACAACCCCAGTCAGAGGCTGGAGGGAGGTCCAGGCCAGGCCTCCCTTTTTCTGGTCACACTCCCTATGCTGGTTAGAAGCTGCTGTGGTTGATCTATGGATATTTTGCATCACTGGAATGACACAGTGGATGGTCAAGGATTTGGCTCACAAAAGAGGGAGACTTGCTGACATGAATTTAAAAATTCTTATTACTGAAGCTGTCTGAAATTCAGCAGTTCACTTTGCAGGGTTCACACTCACATATGGTCTTTGGTTTCAAGCTATAAGGGACTTGAAGTGCTTTACTTTAGATCTGAGTTTGGGATTTGAAGGAGCCGAGAACATCCAAACAAAACTTTCCAAGTCTCACCTAACTTCACATCCATACTAACCAAAAGTGCATACTTTGTGTGATATTTATACACAAGCACAGATTGTCCCATACTTAGCCCAAAGCAAGACTCAGATTTGCCCAAATGGTTGATGGACCTTAACAAACTTTTAAATCAACCTGGTCTGAGTCTCTAATTTGCAACAGCAACAAAAAACAGGTGACTTTTGTTGTAAGCAATTTTACATAGCTCTACTTATCAGTCATGTGAGCATGTGTAATTATTTAAACCCCCTGTTTGCTAATGACACTTTACTTTGCATTTGACTGGTCTTAAAAAAAGAAAATCTTTAATCTAAACCAAACAATACTTAATGCAACCAAATGTTTGGATGAAGGAAGGGCAAATGTCTTGTGTTTGTGAAAGCAGCACCAATAAAAATAACACCAACTTCATGAAGTATCATAATACCACCAAACAATCAGGTTTCATTTAAAGAGCCAGACATACTTGTACAAAGATTGAAAAAGGGCTTGTCCCTCAAGAATACTGGTTCTAGCTGGTTGGTGAGGTTGCAAAAGTGGGAACACACTTCTCGTAAAGGGTTTGTATATCTGACCACTTTTTTGTTTTTCATTTTTTATAGAACAACGCTTAACTTTTAGAAGTTTCCACACAAGAAATGTTTTCCCAGATGCTTAGGCTAATTAGGAGACACAAGGATCTGCTTTGTTATATTTTCCTCTGGATAGGAGTGAAGTTATTTCATGCAATTTTTTTACACAACTCTGCTGTGTGATGTGCTGCATACAGAGTAGTTTATTTATACTGCTTTATCTCACACCTGTTTGGATACTGGCTGTTTTATGGTATTTAAACATACTATTTCTTGCCAATTGCTTTATCTTCACAGTTCCCTGCTTTTGCCGCAAATGTTTCTTATTAACTCTAAAAGAAACATCAATTGCTCCCTGAGCATTATTAGCGAGGACAAAAATAACATAATTGTTAGTTACTTCCAACATGTTATCACTGCAGACCTATAAAACAGACATTCTTTCGAAATACTGCAGGGGCTATTTCACTTTGCTGAAAATAAATAATACATGATTGAAGTGCTTGTTATTCCACTGGAATTTTGTTTTTTAAATGAAAAAAACCTTCCCTTGATTAAAAAAAGGACCAAGTTTCACTATTATTCGTTTTTGAGACATTTCATTGTACAGTTTATGAGCACACTTCTGAACCTGCCAGAGAACCAATGCGAAACATAATGTGGGGTAGGACACTACAAATTATTCTTGCAGAAACTTAGAATTCTCTGGGATCCCTTCCATTGGTGTAAATAGCTATTGTTATAACCTCAATTTCATTATTTCTGATGTAAATAATGTTTAACAATAAAAAAATAGCTTATGGAAAAATCTCTCTCTAGGTACTAGTAGGGCCCTCATCACTATAGGACCTGAGCACCTCACAGTCACCAATGGATTTTTATCTTTACGACACCCCTCTGGGGGGAAGGAAATATTATGCCCATTTGACAGATGGTGAATGGAGGTATAGGGTAGATTAAGTGACTTGCTCAAAGTCACACAGGGATATTATGGCAAGGTCTCCAAGGTTGTCTCTACTCACCTGGTTCCATCTCCATTCTCCACATCCAATCAATTGTTCTGTGTATTGCGCCTACCACAGTGGGTGCCTGGTTCATAACTGGGCAATATTACTACGGTACTAGTAATAATAATCCCTGAGCTGTTTGCTGAGTTTGCCTTTTTAGCAGTTGCTTTTGATGTTCTTAAATATCTGTCCTCCACGCACAGTGGACTGAGACCACCACTTCATTTCACGTAGGCCATTCAAGAGCCAACATGACTTTTAGCCGCTAACAACCTGACCTGGAATTGAACTATGACCTCTGCGTTCTATTACGTATCTACTGAGCCATCATATCCCCCAGAATCCTTTTTAAAAATTCTATTAGCTGCTGAATCAAACAGATACAAGATCTGGTAAAAGCAAGTATTGAAATATGTAGAGACCCATATTTTTATAAAGGTCTGATGCTTATCACCAAAACATTATATTTCTTGTCTTAGCCATAAATTAATTATATTTTTCTGGTAAATGTGCCTCAGCCGCAATGGAACATGCAATGACCGCCTCCTCAAAAGGGTTAATTGGCAAAACAAACGGTTAGAACAAAGTTTCACAAAAGATGCTTCATTTCATTCTGCGTTTCTGAAATAGGTGCTTTTATCCATAGCCAGCGTACACATAACCCTCCGTTCTTTTATTATTATTCAGTTAACATTTTCACTCAAAATTCTGCTGGATCTGACTGAACTTCATAGTATCCTAGTTATTTAAACACACAAAATAAATGTATGTACTTGGTCCATGTAGATCTTTAGCTCTTCATTCCCCTTAACTTTTCATTAATCGCAAAATACAAATCTTTGAAAGAAGAAAAGCACTTTGACTCATAGCTAGAGATAAATGAGCCTTTCAGAATGAAACCTGAAAGCTAGCAGGCTTTCCCTGCTTTTGGGTTCCACTACAAAAGCAGAATTTCCAAGGGCTGCTGAAGTTGAATTACCTTTCAGAAATCTTCAGGGCTTTGGAGCGAGGCCCCAAACCACAAACTAGGCCCCAAACCACAACTTAAGTTTTGTGCAGTTTATTTTCTTGTCTCAGCTGTACTCAACATGCATCTCAAAGAGCTTGATTCTCATGTACACTAAATTCCCTTTACACCCCTGTGGCAGTGGTAAAAATAATCGCACATGGGCCTAATGTCAGGTTTCTTGAACTGAAATATCTGGCACTGGCCATTGTTGGAGTCAGGTCTGGACTAGATGGACTTTGGGTCTGATCCATGTTGGCAATTCCTATATTCCTAAATGGGCCATAAAGTGGGTGTGAAGCTTGGTGCTTGGGGTGTGCTGGAGGTGCCATCATTTCAAGGAAATTAAAAATTGAATCTCTAGCCATTCATTGCCATTAAATATCCCTGGCACATTTCACCACAGTAGGGGCTCGATTCTCATTTACATTAAGGCCCCTTTACATTGCCAGAGCAAGACTTCAGTAGAATGAGAATCAGGCCCAAACACTTCAGAGCTATGCAAAGAAACAAAAGATTTATGACACCTCAACCTATTACTACTTGATTTCACTTTTACTAATTTTCATAACACACTACATGTAGCATAGAATCATAAAATATCAGGGTTGGAAGGGACCTCAAGAGGTCTTCTAGTCCAACCCCCTGCTCAAAGGGGGACCAATTCCCAGACAATTTTTTTTTTAAACCCCAGGTCCCTAAATGGCCCCCTCAAGGATTAAACTCACAACCCTGGGTTTAGCAGGCCAATACTCAAACCACTGAGCTATAGGCTGATCTTTTGGGGGAAAGTTTCATAGGATTTAATAGAGATGATATCAGAAATTAATTTGGTTTGTATTGAAATTGCTCTAAGCCAGGGGTCGGCAACGTTTGGCACGCAGCTCGCCAGGGTAAGCACCCTAGCGGGCTGGGCCAGTTTATTTACCTGCTGACGCAGCAGGTTCGGCCGATCGCGGCCCCCCACTAGCTGCGGTTTGCCATCCCTCCGCCCCCATTGGCCCGGGACGGCAAACCGCGGCCCTCAGCCGAACCGGCCGCGTCAGCAGGTAAATAAACTGGCCCGGCCCGCTAGGGTGCTTATCCTGGCGAGCCGCGTGCCAAACGTTGCTGACCCCTGCTCTAAGCAATCTGCAATAGAAAGTGATGTCCCTACTATAGAGCTCTGTAGAAATGTTGTTCTTCCCTATTGAATTCTATAACACGTTTCTGTAAGGGGATCGTCTATAAATATATAACAGAATTGTAAGAGAGTTGGCCAGACACATTTATTCCATACATAATCTAACTATTTATAATCCATATTTCTATACAAGCATATTTCATATTTATGGACCGATTCTACAAACAATTACACACACGTGAATAACTGTATTCACCTATGTGAAATTACTGGCAGGTGTTAGCAGGATTGGGCCTTTAAAGCATGTTTCCGTAATCTGTGTTTTCCAAGGGCTACAGTACATGATGTTGCTCAATAACATGAGACTGTCTGATAGAAAACTACGTGTGCTGTAGCAAGTTAAGAGTGCTGCAAACACAAGGAGAGAGAATCATCATTACTGAATTTCCAGGGTCTGGGCTAAATTTGATGTTGCTCATACTTTTCACGATATATTATCTTCTATTTTCTTTATTTAATTAATTTGTTAGCATTGGATAGCAGCAAGCCACACCTGACCCTGAAATCCAAATTGCTTTGAACTTCAGAGGATTGTTTGGATCTGAGACCTTCGATCCAAACTGCCTGTTTTGGGTCTGGATCTATTCCAGAACTGGACCAGGCCTATGTTCCGCTTCCGTTTTGTATCTATTTGAAATCTCACGAAAAAGGCGGCTCTTGTGGGTTTTTGGCCAAGGAGAAGACAATGCTGGAGAAGACAATGCACAAAATATTAGACACAAGAAAGGAATTTTCAAGGTACGATAGTCCTACATATAGTTTACTATAAAACTGAACACATAAATCCTTTGAAGATTTCTATACAGTGGTTGGGAATTATTTTATTTATTTATTTATTTATTTATTATTTTATCTATTGCCAAGGCTATAGCTCTTGTTTTACTATTTAATGCTTAAAAACCTTTAACAAATGTCAAAGCAAGAAAAAAATACTTTTCCCTTTTTATGATGCTAACCGTCCAATTGACAAACCATTTCCAATTGCATGGCCTACACCAGAAAAGATAAACACCCAGCATATATACCCATAATTGCATATTTCCAGCAGAGCACAGCAGAAAAGAAAAGAAAACACTTAATATGACTCTGGGTAATTATATTTCACTAAGTGGTTAACCGAACATGCATACACATTGTATCCATAAACCAACAGATATTTTTGAATCACAATAGAGAAACATGCAAAATGTTACAGGAAGATCCCAGTGTAAGTAAATAAAATAATCTAGGGGCTGGTCCACACTAAACCCCCAGTTTGAACTAAGATACACAACTTCAGCTACTTGAATGACGTAGCTGAAGTCGAAGTATCTTAGTTCGAACTTAAAGGTAGTTACCGCGGGTCCACACGCGGCAGGCAGCCTCCCCCGTCGACTCCGCCTACTCCTCTCGCAGAGCAGGATTACCGGCGTCGACGGCGAGCACTTCCAGGATCAATTTATTGCATCTAGACAAGACGCGATAAATTGATCCCAGAAGATCGATTGCTTGCCACCGAACCAGCGGGTAAGTATAGATGTACCCTAGGACATCCCATAATTTATATCAGGCCACATCTCTTCATGCAAAAGGCACTTGTAGGCACAGCAAAGATATCATTGCACCATCAACACCTCGGGTCATTTATTATCACTTTATGAAGAGGCTGGCTAGAGATGTCCCAGTTGTAGACATGTAACAAAGCCAATATAAAGTTGTCTGTCCAGACCAAGCCTTGAGTAGACACACACACAATATAAATCACTCTCCTCTTCACTAGCGCAGACAAGCTCATCTCATAACTGCTCTTCTGCCAGGTTTACAGGTTATGGCAGGTTTACAGTCCCGTAACTCAAACAGCACAGTGCTTTATGCAGTTGTATGCACCATGTATCTACGTCTGTACAGTTAATTCCAAGCTTCGAGTGCAGAATTGTATTCCAAAAGTTATCTTTTTGGAAAGCAGATGGAAAGACAAGGCCTCTGGCTCACCGGGGAGATGGTTTCTGTGTGTGCACCTCAACGAGCAATGAAAACCAGCTGATGTTCGGAGCCATGAATCCACATTGCAATGAGGAATCCCATTTGTAGCAATGAATCTTACTTACATAGTCACTTGCTGATGAAGTGATAAGAGACAAATGGTATAACTCTTCTGAATAGTCTGGCCTTGTCCTATAGTAGCTCTGATTGTAGCTGAACATTTAAATTCAGCCAGCAAGATGAACTTTGGAAATGGTATACAGGCCTGATCCAAAGTCCATTAAAATCAATGGAGCAGCTCTTCATCAGGTGTCGTCTACTTTTAATAACCAAAACAAAATAGAAAGCCTACGAAAATGTTTCGCTCTGTTTCTGCTTATAAACTGAAATTTATGCTCTCGAGAAAGAAAACTGCCTACTTGTCTCCATAGTTGGTATGCCAACTTTGGTCAACAAAGGAAAACGGGAACATGAAATGAATTAATGAGCTCATTTTATTTTCCCTGGAATAATGTTTGTAAAGGTTCTGCTACAGGCAGCTCACATGTTTCAATGAAACCTGTTCTGTGATATTCATAGAAAAGCAATCGCCAACTACCTTGCAGCTTCACAAAGTTGTACTTTACCACTCTGATGATCATTAATGAACCACCTAGGGAAAGATTTACAAACACAACTAGTTTCTTTAATTATTAGCTGTGTATTTTTCATTCAGTAATTCTTCTCCTGACCTCACTGATATTTGGGGCTAGAACGAGCTGTGAGGGGTGTGGCTCTGAGAATCCACATACTAATAAGGCCAAATTCATACCTGGTATAAGGGATGCAGCTCCGTTAAGGTCTGATTTTGGCCTATTGCAATTTTAAAGCTCTCCAGTATGAATCAGATTCTGAAGTAAGATTCAAATGATGCATCAGTTTCCAACTGATAATTTTTAGAGACATAAAAGGAAGTTATCGACAGAGATGACTGGCTGAATTCAAAATATTCAGTGGACTCAGCAAATTTTATTCTCCTTCCTACATGAACAGATCAGGCCAAGACCCTCCTTGTTGAAAGTTCGGTCCTAAACCACTATCAACTCAGTTAAATAACGTATTACGTGAGCATCTTTTCATGGATTTGTTTTTCAGTCCAAAAGTCAGATCGTATTGGTTCTCCTAGTGTAAGTACAGTATTATAAATGAATTCATTGCAGCCCCAAACATACCCAAAATTAAGACACAGCTATGGAAGAAAGAGGAGTTAGAAGAGTATTTTTAAGTATCAAAATTTAATTGAGCACACTTGGCTTTGGAATGAGTAGGTTGGCACCACTTGCTCTTTCCTGCATTACTATCCCAGAATGCGCTGCTGACTCAAATGTTTCCTAGCTCTGCTGTTGTCCAGGTTGTGGGGAAAAACAAGAACAATTTAGGGTGTTGGTATACTGACTCCTTTTGCACTCTGTTTTGTAAGCCAGAATTATAAATGTTTTTTTCTCATATTTTGTCACTGTAACATTACACTGGTTGGTATGTACCAGGAAAATATATCCGTGCCAGGCAACCATGGAGCAATATGTGGGCAACATGTAATAACTAGCCATAAAGTTGTATGCCAAATATATGCATTGGTAAACACAGTCTTGTCCTGATACAAGCTATGTATGTCCTGCAGCATATGCTTAGCATCTCAATCAGCAAGAGCTGTCGAAATGATGGTATATAGGCCACATAAGCCCAGAAATGGGCAAAAGGCATCACTCATTATTCTGTCAAGGGCTCCACGTGCCAGTCTATGCAAACTGATTTGCAATCAATTGCAAGTGATTACACATTGTTTCTCATCGATTGGCACAAGGAATCCTTGAGAGAATAATGAGCTGCAGCTGATGACAATCAGAGACTACTGTCTCGTTGCAAGTTTGATTGCACATCCTTCCACGGATGCAATTGAACACTTACCACTGCAAAGCACAGACAGGAAAAAAAGCAAGGAAGAGAGGGAAAGTGAAATGTTAAAGCCTCTTCAAATCAAAATGACAGGTTGAAAGTTCCTAAATATAACACTGCAAGGATAACCTCTTTGCTTTGGATCGGAAATGAGATCCGCAGGCCCAGTATTTCAGAAAATAGTAGCCGGGATCACAGGAAAAAGACCGTGGCCAACTGTCTCCAAATTTTGATCCTATCCTGGAAGGTGAAATCTGCTCCTTTTTCCTGAGTTACTCTGATGTGATCAAAAGATGCCAGGTGTACTGAAAGGCCTAGTATTGTTTTGGCCTGATTTGTGCATGGAATGACGTATACCTGATTTACAAAGAGTGGGTTATGTATTCACCTAATGGGATAGGTATCAGTAGCTGTATCCATGGGCCACATCTAGCTTGGTGCAATGGAAGTATGATGAATGAAAATGATGGATTTCTTTCATAGGGATTTTATTTTGGGTCTTTACACACAAGCCTGGAAAGATAAATAGGCTCCACAGCTCCTCGTCACTCCCGCAAGTTGGGGAAAAGGGTGGAGTGAACTGGTTTGGCATGCTGTCTGTCTTTCAGGGTGGAAGTTGAGAGGAAATATGGTTAAGGCTGTAGACTGGGACTAAAGAGATTAATTACATTTCTGAGTCCACCGCAGACTTCCAGTGTGACCAAGGGCAAATCATTTAATCTCTCTGTGCCTCAGTCCCCCATCGGTAAAACATGGATAATAACCATCCATTGTATGTTTGTCTATTTAGATTATACAACTCTTTGGGGTATGGGTGGTCTCTTCTTATGTGTTTGTACAATGAATAGAACAACACTCTTGGCTGTGACCTCTAGGTGCTATTGTAATGCAAATAAATAATAAAAGTAATGGGGAAGACTATGAGTAGATAAAGAAAAAAATTACACTCTTGGGTGGCACGCAGAAGCTCAGTTTGCCACCTACAGGCTTTCCCCCTCCCAGCTTCCCCACTGGCTGTTGAAATTAAATGTGGGTTGGTGTCATTTCCGGGCCAGTGTTTCCTAACATCTAGAAACTTCCCCTGGCGTTCCACAATTTCCTCATTAGTAAAATACAAGAAGGCAACTCCAGGACTGACCATATGCATGCCAACAAAGTTAACAAGAAGAAAATATTATTCCACCTCTGGTTCCCTACAACAATTTTTGCATACTCTTAAACCCTTCTCTTTGTAGGGATCACTCTCTACGTGCCCTTAAAAATTTTGCACCAAAACCTGGTCCCACTGGAATCAATGGGAGTTTTGCCATTGGCTACAATGGGGCCAGGATTTGGTCCTCTGATCGACAGTTCCTGCTGATTTCATGTAAATTGTTCTTGCTGCCTCTCTGAGGAACCCAGAGAAGCTGGAAGAGGAGAAGGCTTGTCCATCCTCTGGGGACCAATTTAGGGTTCATCCCGATAGCATGTTCTCTCATGATTTGCCCAGTCCAGCTTTGACTGTCTCAGGCAATGAGGCTTCTCCTTCTCCCTTTGGGAGCTCAGTCTGAAAGGTACAACATACCAAAAGGTTCAAAATGTTGTATTTGAGACACTGTGGTTGAGTGGCTAGAACACTTAACTGAGAGATTAACAATTGGGTTCTATTCCCAGCTCTGGCACTGACCTGCTGTGTAAGCCCTTCACCTTGATTCTGCGTCCTTTGGCTCAGGTAGTAGCGATTCATTGTTTTGGCTTGACCGGTCCTGGATTCAATTCCTGTTGCCAACAAGCCACCCAGAGACTATTGTCTTGAACTAGCTTTCCTAAAGTTGGAGGTAAGACTAGATCATCTAATGATCTCTTCTGGCCTTAAAATCTAAGAATTGTCATCGCTCGGTATTGAGAGCTCTAAGGCGGCAGCTTCAGGGCAGTCTGTATGATCGGGCTAGCTTAGCCACAGGTTTAATTTAACAGGCAACTCTGCCCTGCTCAGAGTGCTGTCCCAAGAAGGGCCACTTTCTCTTTCTGCCTTTTCCCACTCTTCGCAATAAGCATAGCTGTCAATGAAGAGCCACCTGTTCATGCTCTCTGTATGTGTGTATATATATCTCCTCAATATATGTTCCACTCTATATGCATCCGAAGAAGTGGGCTGTAGTCCACGAAAGCTTATGCTCTAATAAATTTGTTAGTCTCTAAGGTGCCACAAGTACTCCTGTTCTTTTTAATGAAGAGCCATTACGTTTAAAAAAAAAAAAAGTCTCTTCCAACAAATGACACCAAACATGACTTAGCCCTCTCCTTCACTGAGAAATGTTGAGTAGAATTTTACTGGTTTGTAAGTACAGCATACAGTGTACTTGGACTCCAAACTGTAAATCAATATCTGTAGCTGAAAGGTGACATTTCAACAGCGGTGGCATGCTGGAGCCTGTCAGTATCTTTTTTCTTTCTTTCTTTAGTATCGGGTTATACATTCCTTAAATAAATGATGACCACACTTCCTATATATAAAAATTCTCACAGCAAAATGACTGACCAAGTATTATGATA
Source organism: Chrysemys picta bellii (assembly GCF_011386835.1). Lineage (NCBI taxonomy): Eukaryota > Metazoa > Chordata > Testudines > Emydidae > Chrysemys > Chrysemys picta. The sequence goes on along the minus strand of NC_088804.1, from coordinate 33,296,209 downwards.
TCAAATACAATTGGTTAATAACATAGTAAAAGCATTCTGATTGGTTAATAGCTTAGATTGGTTAATAATTAAATTACATGGTGTTTTAATATCCTGTGCTGCAAAGAGTCGCAGGCGTCACATTAAAGAGCCACTTGCTACTGGCAAGCCTCAGTCTGAGTATCGCTGATGTGTATATACACACACACACATTCTGTCACATACTCTGTATGTGTGTGTATATATATGTGTATCGCTGATGTGTATATACACACATACACACACACACAGTAAGAGCAAAGACAGTAGACACTAAGCATAATGAGCATTGGGAAAAATGGACCGTTATAGACTTATTAACCATTGCCATAATGTAAATACAGTGAAGGAGCAGTATGGGTTTTAATTAGGGATTGTCACACCATGGCTTTAAATTATGAGCTTTTAAAGTACAGTTGCTGTCTCAGCTCCAGAGTGGTGAAAGGATAGGCAAAGAGATGTTGAAGAACCAAAAGCTGCAGGACAAGGAGGTGACAGGAGAAAGGGTCATCAGGAGGGGGGAAGCTGAAACAAGAGAGCAAGGAGCCTCAGCAGGAAAATTGGAAGAAAAGGAGGTGAAGGCAGAGAGAAGGGAACATGCAGGAAAGGGGGGAGAGGCTGCAGGAGAGAGAACTAAGAGAAGGCAAGCGCTTCAATAAAAGGAATTGCAACAAGAAAGGGTCAGGATCTGTGGAGAAGGCGCTCTTCTTGTTTCTCCTGCTCCGTGTTTTGCTTCCAACTGGGATATGTTTGGGTTTTTTGAAACCCAAACGTTATTTTGAAACCCTCTTAATATATTTTATGAGCCAAGCAATGGACTCAACTGTCAGGAAACAGCATGCCTAATAAAGTACTCATGCAAAGATGTGCAAGCAATGACAAACACAGTTACTGTAATTGAATGTGCAAATGAGGTATTCAGTTGCATGCACATTTTTGCGCACACAATTAGACAATCATTTTTCTGGTGTCTATATATATATCAACAAGGACTTGAAGAAAAAAGAATATTTAGGAAATATAGAACACTGTACATTTTTAAAGTGCTTTAAAAACATTAGCTGATTAATCTTCACAGCACATCTGTGTGGGAGAGTAAAAAGTGATTCCAGATTTCATGGCTTGATAACAGAGATATGAAAGTGGATTGAAAATTAAATAAATGAGAAATATGGAAAAGACAAATTAAATGAATTGGGGAAGTGTTCTAATATTTTACATTGCCTACAAACAAGATACTCTGGAAACCAAGAAGTTGGTGGTTTATTAATCTACAATAATAGGTTTTGAGAGAAAGAAAGTTGTGTTTATGACTTTGGCCTCTTAGATGTTGCAGCATCCTTTTAATTTAATTATAGCCCAACAATTCACCAGTACCCAGTAACAGAGAGAGGCATCTTATTAAGAGCGGACAATTTTCAGTCTTACCAGTGTCTTCAGCATAATTAAAGAACCTTTATTTTAGCAGACCACAAGGAAGCTGGCAAGGTGATTTCATACAACGGAATGGTTGGAGTTATCAATAGGGTAATTTACAATAATTCTACTTGCAAATTGTACAGCATCCCCCTAACAATAAATATAAAATCCTGGACAGATATCTGATGTCCCAGTCTTGAGTAATGAAATGTAATTAACTTGTATCTAATTCCAGATTCTGGCACCCGCCATTCTAGCCTTTCTCAGCAGTTCTTGTTAGCAATGCAGAAAGAAGATGCTGCCCAGGCTCTCTCTGCTGGGAAAGCTTTGTGTTGTACAAGGCTGCAGGAGACTTTTAGAACAGGATTGTGGCAGGCCCCACATGCCCAGACAGGGGAATAACAAAGCATCCCTTATGCTCATCTGCAGGCATGGGTTACAGTTTAGTGAGGAAAGCACCCTCTGCAGGCTGATATCCCTCGCCTGTGCAGATGGATGGGGATTATTCAAGGCAGTTGAGTGATCAGAGCTTTGACTCTGCCCTTCCCCCAATACTCCATTGGGCATAGCTGGTGCCAGGTAAAGATACAAATTATTCCCCCCACGATGGTGACATTCTGAGTCTCATTTCTGTCCCTGGTTCATTCCTGGGGCAGGGCAACTGCACCTAACTCTGATTTACTGGTAAACCCAAAGTCTAGACCGCAAATTTGAAAAAGGAAAGGTGGGGAAGGAGTTAGGAAATCTGTACAGGGCCAGAACTCAAGGATTTTAGAATCCTAAAGTACTCAGATCTAGAATCCAAATGGCTCAGAATGCAACAGCTTGACTTCATAAGCAGGATCCTTTAGTTTTTAGACAAAATCAATATTACTCAGTATGCCCTGACAAGAAGTTCCATGTTATAGTTTGTATTGATTTTCAAAGTCTATTCTTTTACAAATTTCTTTGTACACCTTTTAAGGAAAAGTGAGGGACAGGCACGATGATTGACGTAATCAGAACTAGTATATTGAGTCCTTTAACCTCTCAGCTACTGGTTTAAATCAAGGTGAACTGACTCAGAAGTAATCAAAACTATTTTACTGGGTATGTTTTGAATCCACTTTGTTTAAATGCAGCAGACACAAGGAGCAGCTAGAAGTTTCCCTGAAGGCATATAGATTTCAGGTATATAAGTGGACTTTCTTTAGTTGTTTGGAAACAAAAGCACCTCTTCTCCCCAAGTGGCTGAATCCGGCATAGAGGTGGAGAAGTGCTATATGACAAAGGGAAAGATGGCATTAGACAAGTACGGCTCAGCAGACAGGCCAAGAACACAAGGACCATGGGACATGGCCTGAAGGTTGTCCCTCTATGTCAGGGAGGAGCAATGTTGATGAGACAGTAAGGAATACCAGTGTCACTTATGTATGTAATTCAAGTTATGTAACTCTGCATGAATATAAGGTATAATCTAAGTATAAAAAGCAATCAGGAGGACACATTTTACAAGGCCTTTTAAATTCACAGGCACAAATTGTTGTTGTTGCTGTTGTAAATGTCCCTGAACTGCATTTTCTCTTGAATGGGTGTATATATGCATATCAAAGCAATTAAGAAAGTACATTTTCCATATTCAGCTTTGATGGCATCACTATAGAATGACACATCTTAGTTAAAATGGCTTGTGAATAAATATTTTTGCAGGCATCACATAACAAGCTGATGTATAATCTGTGCATAGTAAAAGAACTCACAACTGATACACATTGTAGCACATAGGCTGCATATAAATAATTAGGTCGGTGTTAAAACTAAAGGGAGAAGGGCCAGAAAAAGAAAAGATTCAGCCACCAAAGAGAGCATGGGATGTATCATGATCCTATATTCAGTTTTGAGCTGTTCAGATTGGATGTTCTGTGATACATTACAAGGATGTGATCTGGCATTTGGTGGTAGGTCAGAGCAGACTGTCTACACTAAGATAGGTATATGGATGACCTCTTTTAGCTATAGACAAGGGGGGAAACTATATAAGCCCTATTGACAGTATAAGTATAGTTAGTTTCAGTGCAGACTGATCATTAGAATTTTTGCATATTCATCAGAGTCTCTTGGGAAGAGTGACACTTAGAATCTTAGTTGCAATTATTTGTTTTGGAAATTAAGTTATGTGTTAAAGAACATAGGCACCCTGGGACTTTTAGCTGTAACAGCTACTTAGGTTTCACTAAACCAAGGGAATAAGTGATTCAAGTGGAACTGAGATGAGAGATTCTGACTCACATCCCTTCTCTACTGCCTGCAATATATGAGGTCTTCTATATTATCAACAGGGGATCGAGGTACAATGATTTTCCTAGTCTATGTATGCTGATTAGGGCTGGCTGGAAAACAACAATTCTGTTTCACACAAAAAAAGAAATTGGGGTTTTCAAATTTGTTTTTATTGTGATGTGGAACAAAACAGAAACCTTTTGAATGTTGTGTGAAAAAAATAAGAGTGTGAGGCCTGCCTGAGAATAGCCAGGTTATTGGGGCACTCATCTGGGATGTAAAGAGGCCCAGGTTCAAGTCTCTTCTCAGTCCCTCAAAATAGGGATTGGAATGCTGGTCTCTCAAATTCTAGATGAGTGCCCTAATCCTCTGACTATTCTAGGTGGCTGACTCTTGTTCCTCTGTTCCAACCTTCACAAAATTCCAGCCTGTGCCTTAGAAACCAAGATGTGTTTTGCAAAACATTTTCGTTTCAACAAAACAGAATTTTTTGCCAGAAAACAGTTTAGTCAAAAATTAGTTGACCACTTTACCAGTACATTCTAGTCCACTCTTTAGTATTGTCCTTGTGGCTTCAGAGGACCAATGTCCAAAACAGCAATAACCAACAGCCAGAGAAACTCCAGCTCTAGTTTCTATGGTGAAGTGTATTTATGCTAGCCTGGCTATGCTCCATATCTGGCTGTATGAGGATGCTTACTGACTGGAATAGGAGAGCACCTCCAACCAGGCTCCTCTAAGAGCACTTTTACTGTGTGTGAGATGCACAGTTTTGAGCACCTCATGACAGGAAGCAGGTCAATCTTTACCTTCCCAATATCTTTGACAAATCAATGGGCACAGCGGTCACTCCTCTGAAGTACTTGGCAATGGAGGATTTCAGTCTTTGACTATAGGAAAGTGGGTAATGGAAGTTATGTAAATCATGGAATCTGTGTTACCTTCCTGCATAGTGAAATTTGTGCTCTGCATGTTTTAGGGAACTTAGGTCTTAGCCATATTTTTGCACCTGTGCACATCGTAAGAATTATGTTACAAACATGTTGCTGAATTTTTATTACACACGTTGAAGATTTTGCTGTAGTTGCAGCTCACACATCCATTAAGGAGCTTGCATATGCCATGCAACTTGCATTATGCAGGCATGATATGGAATTTGTGTTGGAGCTTGCATCTCATGCACATTGTGAAGCTTGTGCTTTGAGCATGTTCTCTCCATCTAGCTATCTCCCTGTCTATTGTATTCAACTTTTACCCATCACTGTGGCATCTAAGTACCACTGGAGAAGGTGTCATGAGTATCCTGGCACATGTGTATGCCATGAAATTTGTGCTCACATAGTACAATTTACTGGGGAAGAGGAAAGGAGAAGGGAGTGGTGTGCATGTGTGATGGAGTTGGTGGTGTGCAGATGTGTTCAGAAATTTGGTTTTGTGTGGTCCAAACTTGCATGTTTTCCATTTCTCAGTCATCACACTTTACTGAAGAAGTAATTGTGTCACTCAGAAGGGTCTTCATTATTTCTCCATTTCAGTTTTCCTCCTGGCTTCAACAGTTGAGATGTGGAGAAAGGTTTTGTTTGTTTAAGCACAGGACTGGGAGTCAGTGGAGTCTAGATTTTTTGCCAGAAATTTCCTGTTTTTGAGGAGCCAGTTAGCCTGGCTGTGGCAGTTTCCATACCTGTAAAATGCTGGGGAGATACTGATACTTACCGTCCTTGGCTAAGCACTCTCAAGTCTTCAGGAGACAAGCTCAATGTGGGTACCTGGTTTTGCTTTTTTAACCATCTTGGCATTTTTCTAGAGGCAGCACATTCAATTTGTTAAATCTCGGGCCAAGCTCTGGATCTCCACTAGCAAGAGCTGATGTAAAACTGTCGGCCAGCTGTCCCAAATCGGTCATCTGAAACATGCGGACGAACTCATCCTGCCAAGTCTTTTCTAGAGCTCACAGTTAATGCCTGTGATTCAGTGGAATGATGCTCAACGTGATGTCACCAGGGCCAGCTCCAGGCACCAGCGAAGGAAGCAACTGCCTGGGGCGGCCAATAGAAAGGGGCAGCACTCCGTCCGTTATTGGGGCGGCACGTCTGGGTCTGTGGCAATTCGGCAGCCAGTCAATCAGTCCCTCTCTCGTTCTTCGGTGGCACTTAGGCGGCAGCTCAATCAAATTTTTCTTTTTTCTCTTTTTTTATTCACTGCTTGGGGCGGCAAAACAGCTGGAGCCGGCCCTGGATGTCACCAGACCTAACCTTCCCGGGGTTAAAATGAATTGTTAGGTCAGATTAATTAAAACATTCTGTTTTCAGTGAAACATTTTGTGCATGTGTGTTGGGTTTTTTTCCTGCAGCAAACCCCCTCCATAATATGAGATTATACACTGGTCTCGCTACATGTGGGCTTTCCATTGTACATAGTCAACCCACATTATTACAAACCCTGAAACCAGTGTTTTCCCTCTTGAAGGGGGTGTTTGCAGAAGGTTATGATTATAACTGTTTTAATATGTAACCTTTTATTGTAAACAATTCACTCACAATAGGTCTATCTTTTGTTTGCCACAAAGTTATACATTAGATCTGGATTAATGATTGACTTGGCTGTATGGTAATTTATTGCTTTCAGTCTGTGTAGGTACAATATGATCATTCCGTTTTCTATAGATTTTTTTTTAATGTAACCTAATTATAAAAACCCTCCGCCCTGTAAAAATGTTATTTGCTTCTGGCTTTCATATGCATGTTTGGATGAAAGACGAGCAAAATTGAATAATGACTAGCACTTGGCCTTTCTAACCGCACATTATGCTGCTCTGCTATTTGTATTTTTCCTTAAATATTCATTGTTTTCATACTACATTCTGAAACCTTTCCTTCCCTGTTGCGTAGAGTATTTTCTCATCTCAGTGTGCAGAGATTTATGTGCATAATCCCCATGAACTTGAATGGGAATCCGGCGTCACAGAGACACACACATCTGACTGGAGAGGAGGGAGTAAGAATTCTGTGTTGGCTACTCAGACATGTATGTGCCTGCTTGCTTTGCCTGCAGCAAGTGGGTGGGGGAAGAGGGTGGAGTCAAGCCAATGCACCAGCCAGCACAGCTGAGCCAACACAGGGATGGAGTATTTACTACTGCTGTGGAGAAGGGAGGGAGCAGGGACCAAATTGTGGCCATCCTTTCCTGGGATAGGCATGCTACCTGCTACTCTTTACATTGAGTTGTGTCCTTGTGGCACAATCTAGCCCACTGAGAAAAGAAGACAGAATTCCCTCTGTATGCAACACATTTTCTACTAGTACATATTCAAAAGCTTACTGGAATAATTAAGAGCACAAGCACATGGAGCATTTACTCTGCTGTAATATAGTGAAAAACCCTGGAAAGGGAATGGTGGAAAATACTGATTTTTCCCCATCAGAATGAGAAATTGTTCTAAATGTCTAAATGGGAAATGGAAACTGATAGCAAATAATGGCATTGGCACGCTTTTATATCCTCTGCATCTATTCATTTCCATGAGAAGAATTGCATAAAGTAATAATATGAAAACTGGAACTGCTGGTTGCAGAATTATGCTGCTGAGAGGCCAATAAAGCTACAGAGCAGTGCTTTTCACTCTTGTTGACAGAGGCCAGTCATAACACTCTCCAGGTATCACAGCTCTGAATTTGTGCCTCAAGCTGTCAACGGAAGCAGTAGCAGCAAAATGATAATAAACTGACTTAGTGCTCATAGTGCCCCAACATACTTGCCCTCTTCAATAATGAAGCCAATACACATTCAGAGCCTCTAGACTAGTCCTGCATTTGGAGCTCCAGATGCAGGGCAGCTAGATTCACATCTCAATCACTCCAAAGCACTTGTCAGGAAGAAAAAAAATGCTGGGTGAAATCCTATCCCCATTGAAATAAATGGCAAAATTCCCATTGACATTAATATGCTCAGACTTTCAACCCCACACTACTTCCCTCATCCTAATCCAGCCCCCCTTCTTCCCACAGGCTCTGGAAGCAATGCAGTAAAAGTGTAAGAAATCAGTTCTGTTTAACTGTGTTATCTGGGCAAACACAAAATTAACATAAAGTGAACCTATGCTGTGGCAGGAATCCTGCATACAAATATTTGATCAGTTACCAAGGTGAACATACAGCTGTCACCTCCAGGCAATATAAAAGGCCAATTTTTCAAAGTTTTCTGTACAAGTTTGCACGTGGAGATTTGCACAAACATTAATCTGTGTTTGTGCACTCAGTCCCATACATTACTTCTGTCCCTATTTATATATATGCAAAATAATTGATTCTTTTTTCACCGTATCCTTCCAAAAGTCTCTCCTGTTCTAGTGTATTACAATGGACTTTAAAATGTCCCCATTTTTGCTTCCCAAATAAAGTATATCACTTTTGCTGACCAAAGCCAGGTCAGTCAATGGTGTATGAAGAAGGAGAGAGAACTGTGCATTTATGAGAGATAACTGTGTAACTAAATTACAATTTAGAGAGAGCAGTTAGAGTTAGGTACCAGATAACAGCAATCTATCCATTGATGTGCTCAGGGGGAAAATGTGAAGCTTCTACATCCAGGAATTTTACACTAAAACAAGGATTTCTAAGATACTTCAGGACAGAGAGAAGACTTTCAACACAGCAACTATAACTGATAGAGCTGGATTATCTGCTGTGGTATAGCTGCTTTGTGCTCTACAGGAGCAGGCTGTCGTATGAGATTGCTGGTACTTTGAGCTCAAGACACCATCAGAACCTTCCTCACAGTATTTCATCACAGTTCCAGTGGCACCAGTAAGTGCAGGGTTGGTGACTATCAATAATGTTGAAAAGAAGTTAAGACTAAAAATGGGTGGGAAGCAGCATTCCTATCCTGCAATAATTTTTGCAATTTCAAAAAATTTCCCATCCCAAATCAGGATGAAGATTTGAAACCTTAATATTTGTGAACTGAAAAAAAGGGGCCGGTCGGTTGAAACATTTTGATTTGATTTTTCCCTTTTTAAAAAACATAATTGATAGTAAAATAAACTTAAATTTTGAAATGAAAAATGGAATTTCATGTCAAAACAGGACATCTGGATGATTTCTAAACTTTTTTTTTTAATTCAAAATGGGAAATTTTGTCAGATCCACCAACCCCTTTTCCATGAACAGTTTCAACTAATTGGTATTTTCCAATGGAAAAATGTTTTATTGAAAAATTCCTGACCAACTCTAGTCAAAACTCTCCATGCAGTTTTTGTTTGAGTTTTTAGTGGGCAGTTCAGCTCTTTGTTTTATTAATCTAAGACAGTTCCCACCATGGATGTCTCTTGTACTATACCTTTCTTATATTGATAAACAGCTTTCTGATTGGCTGGCAAGTTTTCTGTTAGAGGTCCAATCATTTAGTCTAGATATAAACTTGCACCGAAAACTCAGGAGCTCTCTGAAATTGGAAATTTGTATCTCATGGAGGGAGGGGGGAAGGGCACAGTGTATTCTACAAGCAAGTTGTGTCCCTTGCTTCTTTAGTTCTATTAATCATCATTTCAGCACCTGCCGTGATATCAGTAAAATGGCATCAGTTATATCAAGCATTAAATAATGTTATTTCCATATCAAAGAGTGTGGAACACGGGGAGACAATCACCCTTTCAGTTAGTTACTAATAGAAATTCAGAAATAAATCCTCTCTAAATACAGTCATTAACCACTCAGCAATGTTTAGATGATAGTGCCTGGAAAACTAATGATGCATCTGATCATTTTGATGCATGTAAAGGGGTAAAATTGTAAAATGTAGATGGTAAACTGAGGCCTTCAGCCTACAATCAGATCTACACAAGTGCAAAGGTCCAATTACAGGACTGGGGCATATGACTGTAGCCTCTTTGGGGCGGGGACCATATATTCATATTCATAAAAACATAGTGTTTTTAGAGCAGCTTGCAAAATGGGGCCCTGATATTGACTGGGGCCTCTGGTCACTACTGTAGTGTGATGTAATGATATCAGAAGGCTCACAACTAGGTTTAAAGGAGGATAGGTCCAGATCCTACTAGCTGGTGACTGTTCCGTGCAAGTTGCTGACTGCTATTAGTTCCCAATGAATGTTATGGGAGTTGAGAACACTCAGCATCTCACAGAAGGAGCTGAGCTCCTTGCAGGATGGGAGCCTCAGACAAGATTTTCAAAAATAGAAGCCCAAAGCTAGACTACTATGTCGTTGCCTGATTTTCAAAAGTGTTGAGTTCACATCGGCTTCAGTGGGAGCTGCTGGGTACTCGGCACTTCTGAAAGCCAGGCCACTCATTTAAGAGCCTAAATATAGACTTAGGGATCTAACTTTAAACTCGCATTTTTTAAAATCTTGGCCTTAATTGCTACATACATTTATTTCTATGTGCGGAGCTATGGACATGCAATTCCCCACAAAGGCCTGATCCTGTGAGGGGCTGAGCAGCTTCAACTCTCGTTCATCCCTTTGTTCCCATATTTGGAAGAGAGCTGAAATCAATGGGAGTGGAGGAGATTCAGCATCTTACCTGATCAGAGTCATGGCATAAATCCTGAAAATGGGACATTGGGAGATGTACAGTCTGTTTCATGTACCACATGCTGGGTAACAACAGGAAAGGAATCCATGCTTGTAAAACTAAACTGACTCTTTATTAAAAGAGATGCTGCAACTGCCATGACCATTTTAGCCAAATGCCCACAGACTGATTTCCTGGTGCCGTTTCCAAATTCTTCCCTCCTGCAACCAGTGCTCCTCCCTCCAAGTTCCATGCAGGTTGCTACACTATCTATTCCACCATTGAAAAGAATTCAAGTTTAATATGGATGCAAAGGCCCGCTTGTCTGCAGCCGCAGAGATATTTTCTGTGGAAAGGGCTAACATTGTGAGTCTGATTCTGCACTATGTCACTCCAGTTTTACGCTTGTATCATTCCGTTGAAATCAGCTATATTAGTGTAAAGCTGGAGATGGAGTAACAGTTAGGAATCAGTCCCTCAATATGTAAGTTTCTTTAGCCCCAATAAGCCTAACATTTTAACTTCATCCCTTCAAATAAGGGCATGTTTTCACAGCTAATTGTTATTTTAATAGAGTTTCTAGGATATGCTGAAAATGCTCCACCTTTAAAAACACCAGCTGGGGTTCAGGACCTGTCAAAAACCTCTCTTAAAATGTGAGACTTACTCATCTTCATTTCCTGAAAGGTCCAGCTTTCCTAGTCATAATGAGACTATACCCATTGTAACGTGTCCTCCCAGAGCCTCGAAAAGGCTTCTTAGAAATAAAACTTCCCATGATAACATTATCATGATGGTGATTTGAGTCATTTTTGGGGATCTTTGTTTAGCACCAGTAGAATTTCTTCCTGTGTTTTGAGCTCAATCCAGCTCCCATTAAAGCCAATAAGAGTTTTTTCACTGACTTCAAAGAGAGCAAGATAGGGCCCTTAATAAGGAGCATTCATTTTGGGGAAAATATATTCTCTTTACAAGTATGTACATGTTTCTAGTCTTACAGCTTTGCTGAAGAGGATTACAGGCTATATACTGTGTGTATGAGTCATGCTGATGAATCAGAGTTTTTCCTAGTTTTCAAACTGTGGTTTTCTTTGTAATAAAGAATACATTGTCCTTTCACAGCCAAAACTACACAATCACATCACTTTCACAGACTGACTAAAGGAAGACAATATCTATGGACTTTTTGTCTCATGAAAATCAAAAAGGGGCAACATTAGAACAACATTTTTTGCCTGAATTGGCTACTTTGAAAACAGACAGTGTGAGTGAATGTGACAGGTTTAATTTTCATTCAATAGTTGCAAGATCCAGAAACAAACAAGCAGCTAGGTAAATGGACAGAAAACTGACTTCTCAGACACTAAGTCCATCTTACCCAACTTTGAGCTTTCGGAAAACCATTTTAGATAAAAACCAAAATAAACATGTGTCCACTCTGATTCATGGGTCAGCGGTGTATGTCATCATTGAACATTTATAATGGAGTGGAATAACAATGCATTGCATTCTGAGAGACATGGCCATAATTTTGTGGTATACTGAGGTTTCATTTCCAGCTTTCTTTTTTTAACAACTCTCTAGGTCTTTTTAGAGTGAAAATAGTCTTGAAAATGTAAAGTGATTGACATTTAAGGCTTTTGGGTCAGGTCCTCAGCTGGTGTAAATCAATCAAGCACCCCTGAAGTTAATACAGCAATGCTGATTTACATCAGGAGGGGATCTAGGCCATTATCAAATCACTCCCCTTAGTGAAATAGTCTCCCAGGAGAAGTGATGGACGCCCCATTTCTTGGAGCACATTGAAAGCTAGACTGGACACAATACTAGCAAATGCACAATAGATGACATCAGCAGGGAGATGAAGAACTTAAGGGTCCTTACCATTGCTAGATGCTGTGATATGTCGAGCTGAGTTGTTTGCAACACAAAATTAGTTTAGTACCAGCTAAGAAAAAAATTGCCAATTGCCATGATTATTAGTGAGAAAAGAGACCAGAAATAGAGGAGAGAAATCTCTGAAAAGATTTTAGAACAACAGTTTTTAGGGTGTTTGATTTACTATTCAAGTGTGCACAGCTGCTGCTAGGGGGAAAAAATCCCGGCAACATGCCAAGGAGGAGAGACAAGGGTAGAACAGCAATAAGAGAGAGAAAGATTGTTTGCAGACTAGGCTATTAAATTGACTTGGAAATAGACAACTATTTTATGCAGGGAGGAATGAAGGGAACTATTTCAGATGGATTCCCACAAACTTACAGATATGGCACTGAAATGTTGCTTATATAGCACAGTAATTGCAGTATTGGAATCCACCCCTAGTTGTTCCACAGCTCCAGTCCAGTTTTCCTCATAAGCAACATTAGCTGCATTAGCAGCATCCCTATTTGTAGCTTATTTCTCTCTCTCATCTTTCAAACAATAAGCCTGAATGGGAGATATTTAATTATTCATTTTATTGAGACTGTAGCAGTCAACACTGGCTGTCCAGAGTGGCTCAGGCTTTTTATAGGGAAATGATGCTCCTGCAGCAGAAAATATGAAGCTGTGATAAATGCCACCTGATGGGAAAGGTTCAGGTACAAATCAGGAATGCTTAGCAAAAGTGGTTAGAGCAGCCCCTTCCCCACTTCTTTTCAACAGACTGAAGGATGTTTCCCTTTGGACCCAGAGATTTTTCATCATTCAAACAGATACCGATTGACTTGGTCTTGATAACATTGATTGGCTTTTTTAGGGTGACAGTCCTATAATATATCCATTTATTCCGTTGCTCCCGCAACTGGACAGATAACATTTTATTCTGCTGCCTTTGCTGCTACTTATTCTATTCTGTCTCCTTGGCAACTTTTATTTTTGCCTACTTTTAAGCTTTCAGTAGAAATAGATTCATCTGCAGAGCAACAAGAGCATGGGTTAGATCCTCAGCCAATAGAGCTGGGCCAATTTACATCAGCTCAGGATCAGGCCTGCTTTTCCCAAGTTGTGTTCTGATTAACGCTCAGCAAGGGAGAAGGACTGGTTCTGTATTACTGGTTTGGATTACTTTGTTTATGAGACTCTCGCTTTGGTGATTAATGTCTCTGCATTAAACAAGCGTGGCTTCAAATCTGGCTTTGAAACATGGCTCTAGTAATACTGCCAGCTAATGCTCCTTCTCAGTCCAATGACTCCCTTTTTATGGAAAGTCTGAATGCTGTAACTTTTACAAGAGTCCCTACTTATCCTTATTTGCAAACACAATTTCTGTTTGTTCCAACGAGAGGTGAATGCACCAGCTCAAATACTGGACAATTCTCACCAAGAAAGAAGCATTCTCAACATTGTCTTTTCAAGTAATTAACCAAGCCAGCTATTGAATTCCACGGAGAGGCCCTAAGTGCAACTTTATGCTCTTCCAGAATTCATTTGGAAACTGGATTCCAATTAGATGGAACTACTTTAGCCTAATGTGTTAGCTTATGTTTTTTCCTTTCTGCTACAGTTCAGTCATGATTTATTTTTGACCTTTACATTAATGTTTCAGGTGGCTATGGGTTTAACTAATGTTACTATCACAATTTCAAACTTTTGAGTGATCATACAGAGTGAGAATCATCAATAAGTTTTTAGCAAAGTGCAAAGGTGCTTTATGGGTGCCTATAGACATTGAGAAGAATTTTCAGAAGTGTCTCAGGCCCACATAAATGTGATCAACGATTTCAATGGGAGTTAGGTGCCTAAATAACTTTGAGGGCATAAGTGACTTAGGAACATGAATCTCATTGACTTATGAAAATGTTACCCATCATCTTTCTGTCTACTGTATGGCCATGATTGCCTAAGATAAGAAATTAAAGACTTGGGTATCATTTTCAAAAGCACCTATTTGACTTTTGAAAATGGGACTTAGGCTCCTAAGTCACTTACACACATCTGAAAAATTTACCCTATACCTATAGGTTTGCAGTACTGTATTTTCGTTCCAGGCTTGCATTTTATCATTCTTACAACTGCACTGTTGCGTGCATGATTCTTGGGAAAGAGGAACTGCATAAGACCATGTGCATTGGCCAGTCATGGATGAGTTGAAAGCTTTGCTAACAAAAAATTGCAGCATTACTCTGCAAGTGTGATTGCAGTGTTCTTATTCCAAGCCTTTACAGTGCTTTGCATCCTTAATTTAAAATACTGAATCAAATTTCTCTATTAACTAAACAATAACTGAATGATTTTTACGAAGTTCTTGCCAACCTTATGATGGCACAAGCTTGTATCTTATACCTTGTCTGGTCCACTATGCTACATCCTTGGTTGCTGATGCTGATATGGTTTAATATTTGTTGTGCACTGTGTGAACTCGATTTCTTGTCTCCATGACAAGATCAACTATATTATGCTTTTCTAAACTTTATTATGGTCCCTACTAGTGGCGCAGCCTATTGTACCCTTTGAGATAACTGATACTGAGCACGTTTGTGGGACTGGCTTGCCAGCGCCATAGA